>NC_061117.1:33979457-34341136 GCF_002878395.1 Capsicum annuum
AAATCTGAGAAGTATAGAAGAATGAATGTTCAAAGTTTAACATAAGCAAAAATTAACGATGAAGTTGGAAAGCCCTGCTACCGACCATTCGTTATAATAAATTGACCTACCGTTTGAAATCGATTGAATTGGGTGGTAGATAGAGCGTCACAATCGTGACACCCTTTTTGCGATTGCAATACCTCTGTCTAGCAACGTTCCGCGATCATGATCTTGTTCTAGGATCACGATAGATTGGTATATATTTGCCATATTTGAAACTTGGAGCTTAGGGTTTCGTGATTTTGAGCTAATCTCTTCACTTTTAAGCTTCGTAAGCTCCAATACATCTATTTCAATTGATTTCTTCAATCCTTGCCATTAAATTCTTGTTTTAACCCAGATTTGAAAGTGAAAATTGAGAATTTTGGCCCGGAAGGCTCAAATTTACATTTCTTCAAAATAAACTCCGATTTCTATCCCTTTTTACTTGGATGATATTTTAATCCTATAATTATCAGTTTTTTCCTTAATTTAATCTTCAAAACAACTTCAATTCTTGATTCTAAAATGGATTTCGAAGGTTTAACCTAGTAAAACTTAAAAACAATTTTTCTTTGATTTGAAACTCATTTTAAACTTGTTTTTGCTTTAATTTTCATATGTAGACTCTTAAAAATATAGGAAACATGTTTTTAAAGTAAAATTATGATTTTACCCTTCTTTTTTAAAAACTCATTTCGGAGGTTCGTTTTGATCCTGAATTGAAATTAGGTAATATGGGTATCGTTGACTTTCTTTTGACATGTAGATTATATATTTTGATATTTTAGTTGATTCCAGATCTGTTCATGAGGAGTAAGGCTTTGGAATTAAAGTGTTGTGGATCAGTTTTTAACTTTTGAGGTAGGTTATGACTTAACTTCTCTCAGACTGTGCTGGGTAGTTAATATTGATAC
This sequence comes from Capsicum annuum, assembly GCF_002878395.1. Classification (NCBI taxonomy): domain Eukaryota; kingdom Viridiplantae; phylum Streptophyta; class Magnoliopsida; order Solanales; family Solanaceae; genus Capsicum; species Capsicum annuum. The sequence goes on from NC_061117.1 coordinate 33,980,396, forward strand.
AGAATGCATGTTAAGGATGTGGCAACTAATCATGAAAAATGACTATCTTATTGTGTTATGCCCATGTGGAGGCCTATATGAGATGTCATATGGTGGTTTTGAAATATTATGAGCTATGTGTGACTGTGTGGGGTCCTATGTGATATTGATAGCTTTGTATACATAATGATAATTGTATCTTGTTTGATGAAAAAGCATGTTATGGAACCAATTATGTGTGGTGATGTATTCATACTCTATTGACATATGAATCATGTTGGATTTCATGGATGGTTGAAAATAATGAGTGGAGATTTAGCTCACGTGATGGTATATTGGTTGGTTGAGAAAATGCTCATTGTGATTGGTTATGGGAATACTTATTGTGGTTGGTTGTGATCATTGCATCCTCATACTCATTCATGAAATATTGGTACCATCATGAAAATATTGAGAAACTCAAGCAACACCTTTTTATGACAAAAATGTGACATCTTATAAAACCCTGTGTGAGGGATGTGCCGGGGAGGAGATATAGATATATGTAGATTGCATACGGATTGACTAACCCCCCATGGATCCTATGTCTTGTAGCTTTATCTCCGTAGGCGTATACGGAGACTGTGCTATGGTCTCGGAGACTGTGCGATGGTCTCAGAGATTGTACGACAACCTCGTGCATTACATCATCATCACCATCATCACCATCATCACCATTATTATTCTTATTATATTTACTTTATTATGCTTGTGATGTGATTGTGTATTCTATTTGACTTGTTACTTATCCATTGTTCTATCTTCCCTTACTTGTACTTAATGTTCCCGTATATCTTGTTCTCTTTTCCTTGCTTATATGTGGTATAAATGTATAGTTGTATTTTTCTATGGTGTTTTTGTTGTGTTATATGTGGATATTATAAAACTTTTAGTGTAAGCAGTGTGGCTACCATTGTGGGATATTTTCTGATTATAGGTGACGTGCCCTTAGTGTGTATATTGTACGTTTTATTTTCTACTCTGCTCGATCTGCCTATGATATCTACTGAGTACAAGTGGACTATATTCACCCCCCTAATGTGCCTTTTCAGTGTAGATTCTAATTTGGGTACGCCCCACGTTGCTTGATTCGGGTGATATTTTAAGCTCTCAAGGTAGTAGTCAATTTTCATGCGTACGGATGTCTTATACTACCTTTCTTTATCATATTATGTCCTTACTTGTGTTTCATAGATAAAGAGTTTATCCTGTTGTGGACATCTTAAGTATATCATTTTATTCAGGCTGTACTAGATATGTTCTTATACTGTTGACATCAGGTTTTGAGGAGTTATGATATTGTTATTAGCTATGTTCCTTTCCATATTTATTATACTAGTATGGTTCAACTTCATTCTAGAAGCCTTACTTTGAGATTTATGTATCATTTCTCTTTTGTATCAATTTGAGTGATATACTTACTTGCCAAGGTTCACCGCGACAAGTTCCATCAATGACCCTTTGCATTTTGGGTCGTGCCATTATATAAGTAATATCTTTTATATATCATCCGAAGATAGCCTCTCTATTCCATCTGAGGTAGTGATATGAATTACGTTGTCATGAATTATTCGAATAGTGTGGAAACCTATTCTAATCCATCTAGATGGGAGAACCCTCACCACCCATTGAAAATATATACAGAAGTCAATAAGAAACAACTAAATACTTTATTTATTACATCTGATTTATGAAACTTAGAATACAACTTAAAAACTATTCCCCAAGAAACTAGTCTAAAAATGTACAAAAGCTACCAAGGGAAATACAGAATGTAATACCCCGTACGTTTTTAGTTCAGCTCAGCCCTTAGTAAATGCTTATAGCCCTTAGAACCTGAAAATAAAGCTTTGAGTTGAGGGATTTTGTCATTTTTAAATCCCTTTAAACTTTGAGGATTTTTAAGTTGACCTACCGGGCTCCGAGATGATGATTTTTTAGTTGAGTTATATTCAGGGGTGTAAGTAGCATGCCTCGGGTAAGTTTCAAATTTTTTGGACAAGGTTTGGATAACATTTGGATTGGAAAGACAGTAGCTCACCGCGATTAGGTTGTGTCACGGTGAGTATCGCGGTGAGGGAGACCGCGTCAAGGTGAAGGATGAAAAGACAATTGTCACATTCAGAGAGCCATCATGATTGCACTGCGTCGTGGTGAATTTCACGATGACGGGCTCACCACATCGCGGTGATGCCCAAATCAGCATTTGTTAAAAACCAGTGAGTCACTGCGATTCTACCGCGTTGCGGTGGGTATCGCGATGACCTACTCACCATGTCACGGTGAAGCCTTAATCGATATTTTAGTTTCGAGTTTTAAATCCATGGGGCAACTTAGTCTTTTCCCACGCCCCCAAATTGTGATAAACAAAAGATTTAACCTATTCTAAGCATGCTATATTGATTTCTTACCAAATTGCTCTCAAGGAAAACCCTAGAGCTTCAATTCCAAACCTCAAGAAACCCAAAATTTCGCCATTCTTTTTCCAAGATAATCCAAAATTCAAGGTTCCCAATTATAGAACTTCAAGAAACAATCTTCAATAGCACAAATAGGGATTCAAAGTCTAGTGTCTTCATCAATTAAGGTATGTGGGGTTATGAACAAGGATACTTCTTCCATCCTTGTGACCAAAATTTATTTTAAAGATGATTTCATATGAATTTGCATGAATTTCAAATTAGGGTACATACCTAAATATTATTATTTGAAGATTATGATATTACAAGTATTTTAGATGATGAATTGCATGCTTATCTTTGCACATTTATGGTTATGAAGTGATTTATGATATACTGAATGTTGAATTTCACTATTTTGACCATGATTGTGCAAGAACTTCATAATTTTGACTATTGAGTATGATTTATGATAAATTGACATGAATTTGAAGCATGGGTTACTAAGCCTTAGTTTGACTATTGATATTTCAAGAAGTTATGCTTTTAAGCATTCTATGATTAGTTTATATTCAGTTTTTAAATCAAGATTTGATCTTTTGATCCTCAGCTAAGATATGGAATCCACTTTATAGTTTTGATGACAGTTTGACTACAGATTAGTTTGATCACCATTTAAAATAGATAAATGTATAACTGGTTTTCATTTCAAGCCCTTATGCTAGTTTTAAAGTAGATTTCCTACAGAATGAGTATATATATTAAAGGAAGTAGTATTTAGTATCGAGTGAAAAATATGGGTTTAGCACATCCTACTTTCCCCGAACTACGAGCCAACGTAGGTACAGATTTAGATTATTCCTATTTATATGGATGACAGATATAGATTGTGATCACGTAGCTCAGGTTATACTCATTGGCAAGAGAATGACACCTTTCCCCAACATGAGGTTTTGCCCTTAGGGAAACAAGACGTTGGACTCTATGATAGCTCACATGGTTTATATTGGTTCGAAGAACCTCCCTATAGATATTATTTTAGATATTATTTTACATAAAATGTTAGTCATGAGATTTCAGCTTTCAGTTTACATATATAAAAGCGAGGCCTTTTTATACTTAGACCGCATGATTTAAAGATAGAATACAAGGACATCTTTTAGAACTAAGTACTATGACTCCCAAGATTTATACAACATGCTTTATTACTCATGATTTATTATTTTCAATTATCAGTTATTCAAGCTAATGTGTGTCATCTACACTTAGCATGCATTTTATTACAAGCTTATATAAACATTGAGATATTATTTACTAGTGCATTCACCCCCACATGCTCAGTACATTCCAGAAGTACTGATCCACATATATGTCTATGTGCTACATTGTTTAATAATGTAGGTTAAGGTGCTTAGTTTCAGCAACGTGAGTGATTTCGAGCATCTCCATCTACATTCTGATATTTGGTGAGTATCCATAGTCCGTGGACCCAGTTATTCAGTTTTCTAGCTTATTAAAGTAGTTGATTCAGTATTTTTAGTCAGTTCGAGTCAGATGGGGGTTTGTCCCAGTGAATCTCTAGCTGTTAGTAGTAGACGCTTGTCAGACTGCTAGTTATAATTCAGTTTTCCTGTGCTGATTATCCAGAATTTTGAGTCAAACATTTTCAGATATTATGTTTAGTTAATTCCAGCTTAGATTACACAAAATTCAGCATTGATTTTATGTTTATATTTCTCCATTATAAGTTTCAAATTTAGTAAAAGGCTTACAGGGTTACCTTGAAACTGCTTGTAGTCTTGAGCACCGTGTGACGTATCGAGACCCATTTTCAAGGATTTACAAACTTGGTATCAGAGCCTAAAGTTTTAAAGAGTCCTACGGAGTCAGACAAGCCGCATAACGTAGAGTCTTTATCATGGGTGTCAAGCGCGCCTGTAATGCCAAACCTATGATAGAACTATGTTTCAAGCTCATTCATAGTATGTTGTAGTTCTTTGATAGTTTTATAAGTGATTTGGATGTTTATTAAGGCCTCCAATAACTCCCAGCTATTTGATGAATCAAAATATTCCTTACAGGTTGAGTTTCCGGAAAGAATGTGCTTTAGTCAACTTCAATGAGCATATCTTTTGCTCTAATCTGAATTTTCCAGATCAAGACCCATCAAATGATAGGAAATTGAATTAGCTTTTCAATGATACCAATTTTGCCTTAGTCCGATACTCGGGTAAGAAGTTATGACACTTTTAGTGAAAAATAGTATCCCAACGGGATAAGGCCGCGTCACGGTGATAGCCAAAATCACATTCTTCCTTTTCCAGTGGACCACCACGATAATGCCACATCATGCCAAGGGGAAAAGTCGCGTTCAGTGCTGCATCGCGATGGCACCGCATCGCGCCAAGGTTCTAGTTTGGGATTGTCCTTTTTCCAGTGGCACAACACGATAGCACCGCGTCGCACCATTGGACAAAATGGAGATTGTCCTTTTCCAGTAGCCCTATGCGAGTGCACCGCATCGCGCCTGAGCCAAAAAATTGAGATTTCCATCTTTTGTGATTTAAATTCCAGGGACGTTTGGTCTTTTTCCAAGGTCGTAAACTCATCCAAAACACGAAATTAAAACCCTAAAGGGGCATTATGTGCCTCATTAGTCATAATTTCTCTCCAAGAAACTAATCTTCTCTCAAGAACAAACCCTAACCTTTAAGATTCCAGATCAATTCTCAAGAAAACCCTCAAGAAATCTCATGAATTCATCAACTCAGATATGTTAAATATTCATCCATGGCCCTTTCTCCTATGGAGTCCAAGTATCCAATTTTAAATTTAAAGTTGTGATCTTTTCAAGTTATTTGTGATCTTAATTATGAATTTAACCATGAATTTCCACGAACTTTGATTCTATACCATGTTTACATAAAATTATTGTTGTTATTAAACCCCACATGTTTAAAGGTTGTTGTTCACTGATTTAATTCATAATTAGTGATGTTGGTGTTGAAATTATTCTATTACTACATGCTTTTAACTATTTCAATGCTTAGCTTAAACCATGCATTGTAAGTGTTTGATGAAATGCTTACAAGAATGAATTTTGAACCAGCTTTCATATTATGTCCCCAAAGTTTTAGTACTATCTTGCTATTATTGCTATCGAGTTGTAACGCCCCGAGTCTGTACCCTGGATGCTACACGGTGCTCATAATCTCGAAGAACCACAGGCTAACCCATGACTGGTATCTGCTGCAATAACTGAACAATAATATGGTAAATATGCAAAAAATAGGTGGAAAACTGGCCATAAGGTTCAATACTGTAAATAATATTGAATATGGTATTACAATACCAAAACTGAACATCAATACGAAAAAACTGAACAATTTTCTGAAAATACTCTAGTCGAAAAAGCCTCTAAACTGTCTGAACTGTGGAGTTGATGGAACAAGTCCCCAACTAACTTCGACTACTGAAAATAAACTAAAATACTAAAATAAATAATCACATTCTGAAACTATGAGGACTCACCACTAACTCTGTATGCTGAGAATCTGAACTGCTAAGGGTGCTCAGGAGCCCGTGCGTCTGAACCTATGATATAAGACATCATAGTGCAAAAGAAAAGCATGTTTTAGTACTTTGAATATACTGGTATGCTCAGTGAGTTAGGCAGAAATGTATGGGTTCATATGCATGAACAATACTAACTGAATATCATGAGTATGACTAATGAGAGTACATGCATGAATATGTAAACTGTACTGAGATCATAATAACATAGAATACTAAATTACTGGTAACTGAATGACTGTATCCGACAGTGTTGATTCTATTGAACTATCTGAGTCCTGTACTGAGCTGAGTGACTGTGTTTGACAATCCTAAATCTGTGAAACTGAACTGAGTTCCATACTGAGATTGAACCTAAAACTGAGACTATGGGAAGTAATCATCTAACTGATATGCCCCTTCTCTAACTGATTTGGGGTCTAACCTATAACCCTAGTTAGAAGGGTATCAATACTATGTCATGGGTAAGGTCAAGTGCTGAGTCACCCTTAACTAGCAGGTACTCTGAATGAGAATGGTGATACCCTCAACTGGCAGGTAGATCACCTCATCAACCCTTAACTGCCAGATTTATGTCTTAGTCTACGCTGGCTACGTAGTTCTGGAATGCAAGGACTGCTTCTAAGGATTACATGCTCTACTGGCAAGTGAGTCCTCATCCTTGGGATCATTCGATGCTGAATCCTACTCCCAACTGAATACACACTGGACTAAATTCTAAACTACACTAGGCTAGACTGAACTGTTATGATCGTACTGTATAATTGAACTGAACTAATTTTACTGAACTAAGCTGGACTGATTCTGATTTTACTAAATTTTCCTAAGTTTTATAACTGACTGAATTCTACTGATCGAGACATGACTGATTCTACTCTGTGACTGACCATGGCTCTAGACAAGCAGCTAAATTATTGGGTATTAAATACCCCCAGTACTCGATAGCATAAACTTAAAAGACACGGCATAATCTTGAGACATAGTAATTACTACTTAGTCATCATTCATTCATTTGAAAATTCAACCAAACACTTGCATGATATGAACTTGCATACATGCTAACATGATATAATTTCACTATTCCACTCACATGGACAATTCATCAAACACTTGTGGGGCATAATATATGCACATAATACTAAAACAACATGGAGGCATCGTGATTCAATTCCAATTACATAGTTCTAAGAGTTTCAACATAAATTCACATGATAAAGCACACATATCAATTAACTCTACATGAATCTTGTAGTAAATAATGAAATAGAAACCTAATTAAGTAATAATCACGAATATACTTTAATTCAAGTCATGGAAATCATGAAATCACTCTACATGAGCTTTAAAAGAGTTTCTTAGACTCCAATGGTGGAAGAAACCCTTGGATGAATACTTCACATACCTTAGTTGATGAATTCTGGAAAATTAATGGTGGAATCTTGAAGCCTTCAATTTGAATTTAATTCACCTAGGGTTTTTGTTCTTGAGCAATTTGTGAAAGAATGATTATATTTTGCTAAAAAAGGGCTAAATTTCATATTATGGGGGATGAATGGGGGTGGAGAAATGACCTATTTACCCCTAAGGATATGGTCTTTTAATTACTAAAAAATTGAATCATGGACGCGAAGGCCGACACGCCACGTCATTGGCATCGACGTGATAGCCAATGCGCCGCATCGAGTCCACATCGATTCATTGGAAATTGCACTGAGCTGAGAGAAAAATTATATGTCGACGCGATGTGTCAAGATTGCATCGACTCACTATTTTGGTCATTCGAACATAATCTAAACGAGGTCCAAAAAATTCAAAACTTGTCTAAAAACACCGATTGACATTCCTGATAATGAATTAACTCAAATATCAATCATTAATGGATGCAAAGGTCACGAAATAAGATTAACAACTTTCAAAGGCTAAAGTAACACTAAGTCTGAATACTTAGCTAGAATTTTATAAGTCTGGGACCCCTTACAAGCTTAAAGGACTGAATTAAGCTAAGAATTTTTACGGGGTCTTTCACGAGTCCTAGGGGTTATGAATACCCAAAAACACATCTATTTACTTAGTCTCAGTATCTTCAAAATAGTTTTAAAAATATGTTATGAGCATAATCAGTTCAGTCAGTTATCATAATCAGTTAACTTAGAATAATCCAGTGTTCTGAGTCAGTTCAGTTGGGAGTCGAATTTAACATCGAGCGAGTGCAGGGATGGTAGCTTCCCCGTCAGATAGGTAGAGTCATTAGTAACAGTCTCTATACTCCAGAACTACGTAGGCAGCATAGGATATAAGGAGTCACCCATCAGTTCAAGCTTGACTACCTCCCAGGGGTCGCCCGTTAGTTTAGGCTTGACACCCTTAGTCCTTCGAGATAATATATCAGTATAGTGGATCCACACATCTAGTGTTAGTGCCCATGACACGGTACAGATACCCTTCCAACTGGGTTACAGGTTGGACCTTAATTTGCTCATTGGGGCATGTCGGTTAGATGATAGCTCCCACAGTCTCAGTTCAGTATTCAGGATACTTCAGTTCAGACTTGTATAGACCATTACATAAATATATTAGTTATTCAGTTATCAGATCTCAGAACTTTAGTTTAAAGATATTATTAAGAATATGTTTTATGCTTGGTCATGCATTTTCAGTATTTATAGATTTCATGTATTATATTCAGTACTTCATGCTATTCATTCCGTTAGTTATTACTCCCGTACATAAAATCATGCATATCAACCTAACTTATTTAGCATACCAGTATATTTAAAGTACTGATCGCATACTCATTTCTTGTGCTATGATGTACCATATTATAAGTTTGGACACTCAGTTCCTGGATCACGTATAGACATATCAAACTAACAGCAGTAGCAGTGTTGAGTCCTTATACTTCGAGGACATGGTTTATTCGCCTCAGATTATTCATTCATTTTCAATATTTCCTATTTAGTTAAAGTTAGTTGGGGGTTTGTCCCATCAGCTCCACAGTCAGTCAGTAGAGGCTTTTAGACTAGTACTGACAGTCTGTCAGTTTTATTATTATTTTATTAGTTTCAGACAGTTGTTTCCAATAGTTATTTCCAGATTCATGATCCAGTATTGTTTTTAGTTTCTAAAACCTTATGGATTATCAGTTATTCTTCCGTATATGTTATTATATTATTTAGTGCTCACAATAGGTATCAGCTCATGGGTTAGCTTATGGTCTCTCAGGACCGTAAGCACCGTGTGGCACCCAGGGTGTACTCTCGGGGCATTACAAACTTGGTATCAGAGCCTAACATTTTAAAGTGTCCTAGGAAGTCTAAAAGTCACGTCAAGTAGAGTCTTATGCATAAGTGTGAAGCACGCCATACTTATGGACAAGAGACTATGAGGTATTTTAAGAAAAGTTTCCCTTTTTTCAGTGTTCATGTCGTGAGACTGAGCATGAGCTCATGTTAAACTCTCTGTCTAATCTATTCTCCCTTTCGTTTACAGAACAAGCCTTCCAAAAAGACAAATGGAAGAAGAAATGTGAACCAGCCAGCACCTCCGCTCATTTAGGAAGATCCCCTGAATGAGAACTTTTATCATGCATAGTTCAGAGTTGTATTAACTACTCTAGCTCACTTTTTAGCGGCTCAGAATGTTCAGCCAGCCGCTGTTCCAGCCAACCCAGTGGCCAATACTATCGCAGCTAGGATTCGAGACTTTACCTGAATGAACTATCCTCTTTTTTTGGGATCCAAATCTGAAGAGGATCTGCAGGAATTTTTAGACATAGTCCAAAAGGTAATAGACATTATGGGGGTGACTTCTAGTGAGAGTGCTGAATTGGCTGCTTACCAGTTGCAGGATATAGACCATACCTATTTTGAGCCGTTTAAAAAGAATAGAGGCACAGATGCAGGGCCAATAGAATAAGATGAGTTTGCTACAACCTTCTTAGATTGATTCTTTCCGCTGGAGCTGAGAAAAGCCAAACTGTTAGAGTTTATCAACTTGAGGCAACACAACATAAGTGTGAAGGAGTATTCCCTTAAGTTTATTCATCTAGCTAGGTATCCTCCTCATATGGTGGATGATAGCAGGTATAGAATGAGTAAGTTCATGTTTGGAGTATCTAATAATGTGGTCAAAGAGTGCAGGACTGTGATGTTAATTAAGGAGATGGACATAACTAAGCTTATGGTCCATGCTCAATAGATCGAGGAGCAGAAAAATAAGGAGAAGGAGAGAGAGAAAGCATGTAGGCTATAATAAGTAGCTTTAATTTTACTCAACCAAAGTCAGAAGGTGGTAACCATCCCCAGTTTTGTTAGAACTCTTTGTTCCTAGCTCCATCTTCAGCTAGTGCACCAGTACCCAAATCTAAAAATGCCAATAGGGATAGAGCGCCAGGCTCTAAGTCCCAAGGTAGTGTGAACAGTAGTTATACAAATCCTCTTTTCCAGAAATATGGTAGAAACTATTAGGGTGAGTATGGAGCTAGTAGTGATGTATGATTTAGGTATGGAAAGATAGGCCATCGAATTTGGGAGTATCGGGTAGTTGCTCAGAAAGGTAGGCATTTGTGTCAATAGGGCTAGTCCCACCAGTCATCAGTTCCAGCTGATCGACCGACTCAGTAGGGTGCCGCTTCTAGTGCTACTAGTGGTCAGCGTCAGAACAGGCTCTATGTACTCCAGTCCTGACAAGATCAGGAAATTTCCCCTGACGTAGTCACTGGTATGTTGTAAGTCTTTCATTTATATGTTTATGCTTTACAAGACCCTAAAGCTTTTCTTTCCTTTGTAACCCCTTATATAGCTGTTGATTTCGGTGTCAGTCCTAAGATTTTAGTCGAACCTTTTTAGTGTCCATCCCAGTAGGTGTCTCTATTATAGCTCGGTAAGTATTTAGGAACTTCCCAATTACAGTGTCTTAAAAAGTAACTTTAGTTGACCTTGTAGAGCTAGAGATGACGGATTTTGACGTCATTCTCGACATGGATTAGCTCCATTCCTGTTATGATTCAGAGGAATGCAGAAATAGAGTAATTCATTTTCAATTTTCAAATGAACCAGTCCTTGAATAGTGGGGTAGTACTATAACGCTTATGGGTAAACTTGTTTCGTACCTTAAGGAAAGGAAAATGTTATCCAAGGAGTGTATTTATCATCTTTTTCAAGTCAAAGACTATAATTCTGAGACTCCAAATCTTGAGTCAATTTTAGTAGTGAAGGAATTTCCAGATGTGTTCCCTAAAGATCTTCTCGTAGTTTCTCTCGAAAGGAAAATTAACTTTGGAATAGACCTTCTTCCAGATACCCAACCTATCTCTATTCTGCCATTCAGCATGGCTCCATCCAAACTCAAAGAATTAAAAGAATAGTTGAAAGATCTCCTAGATAAGGGATTTATCAGGCTCAGTATTTCCTCGTGGGGTGCACCAGTTCTATTTGTGTATAAGAAAGATGGTTCTATTAGAATGTGTATTGACTACCATCAGTTAAATAAAGTCACAATCAAGAACAAATACCTACTTCCCAGAATTGATGAATTGTTCGACCAACTTCAGGGTGCTAGTTATTTTTCTATGGTAGATCTTAGATTCGGCTATCACCAGCTCAGAGTTAGAGAATATGACATTTCAAAAATAGCTTTCGAAACCCGGTATGGTCACTTCAAGTTTCTAGTCATGTTCATTGGTCTCACGAATTCCCCAACAACCTTCATGGACTTGATGAACTGAGTGTTCAAGAAGTACTTGGACATGTTCATCATAGTCTTTATTGATAACATTCTTGTCTATTCTCATAACAAAAATGTTCATGAATACCACCTTAAAATAGTATTGCATAATCTTAAAGCCCATTCTTTTTTGCTAAATTCAGTAAGTGCAAATTTTGGCTAAGATTAGTAGCTTTCCTTGGCCATATTATTTCTGGTGATGGCATTAGAGCTGATCCTTAAAAAACCAAAGTGGTAAGAAACTGTCCTAGACCTATCTCTTCATTAGGTATGAGGAGTTTCTTAGGTTTGGCTGGCTATTATCGGTGGTTTGTTTAAGGGTTTTCATCTATTGTGTCTCTCATGTCCAGATTGACTCAGAAGAAAGTTAAGTTTTAGTGATCAGATTCTTATGAATGATTTTTCAGGAGTTGAAAACTCTACTCACCACCACCCTAGTTTTGACATTACCAGATGGTTCAGACGGGTTTATGGTGTACTGTGATTCTTCCAGAATTAGTTTGGGGTGGGATGTGTTTTGATGCAGAGCGGTAAAGTTGTGGCCTATGCCTCTAGAAAAATTTAGCCCCATGAAAAAAATTACCCTACCTATGATTTTGAGTTAGCAGCTGTTGTTTTTGCCTTGAAAATTTGGAGGCATTATCTGTATGGGGTGCATGTTAATGTGTTCATAGATCACAAAAGCTTGTAGTATGTATGTTTTCGTAGAAGGATTCGATTCTGCATCAGAGAAGATAGTTAGTATTATTTAAAGATTATGATATGAGTGTTTTTTATCATCCGGGCAAGGCCAATATAGTGGCAGATGCCCTAAGTAGATATCTATGGGTAGCGTTGCTCATGTTGAGGATGATAAGAAAAAATTAGTTCAGGAAGTTCATCAGCTTGTCAGGTTAGGTGTTAGTTTGGTTGATTCGGCTGAGGGTAGCGTTTGGGTACAGAATAGTTCGAAGTCTTCTTTGGTTGCCTAAGTAAAAGAAAAGTAGGATAGGGATCCTAGTCTTGTAAAGTTGAAAGAGTCAGTCAAAGATTAAAAAGTAGAGGTTTTCTTCTAAGGGGGATATGGTGTGTTGCATTGCCAGGGTGGACTGTGTATGCCATGTGTTGATAAGTTGAGATAGGGAATTCTTGCAAGAACGTATGGTGCACGCTAATCGATTTATCCAGGGCCCATAAAGATGTACCATGATCTACGGGAAATCTATTGGTGAAGTATGATAAAGAGAGATATTGTAGAGTTTGTAGTTAAGTGTTCCACTTGTCAAAAGGTTAAGATTAAGCATCAGAAGCCTAGTAGGTCTATACAGGAGTTCAATATTCCCACTTGTAAGTGGGAAGTAGTGAACATGGATTTTGTGACAGGTTTGCCTCGTACTTGTTAGCAACATTATTCGATTTGGGTCATTGTGGATAGGATGACCAAATCAGCCTATTTCTTGCCAGTCTATACTTCTTATTCAGCGGAAGACTATGCCAAGCTTTATATTAGAGAGCTGGTTAGGTTGTACGGTGTTTCATTGTCTATCATCTCAGACAGAGGTACTCAGTTCACCTCTTAGTTTTAGAAAGCTTTTTCGAAGGGTCTTGGTACCCAAGTTCACCTCAGTACAACCTTTTACCCTCAGATAAATGGTTAGGCAGAAAGGACCATTCAGATCCTTGAGGACATTGAGAGCATATGTGGTTGACTTAAGGGAAGTTGGGATGACCACTTGCCTTTGATTGTGTTCGCGTATAATAACAACTATTATTCTAGTATTTAGATGGCTCTATTTGAGGCTCTATATGGAAGGAGATGTAGATCTCCAATTGGTTGGTTTGAGATAGGTAAAACTACTTTGATAAGGAACGACTTGGTATTTGATGCTTTAGAGAAAGTACAACGAATTTGGGGAAGGCTTAAGGCAGCCCAAAGCCGACAAAAATCTTATGCAAATATTAGGAGAAAGGATCTTGAGTTTGAGATTGGTGACTTCGCATATCTAAAGATCTCTCCTAAGAAGGGAGTAAAGAGGTTTGGCAAGAAGGGGAAGGTTAGTCCTCATTATGTTGGCCCTTACAGAATTTTGAGTCATTTAGGAAAGGTGTCTTATGAGCTTGAGTTGCCTACAGACTTAGCATCAGTGCACCCAGTATTCCATATCTATTTGTTGAAGAAATGTATTGGTTACCCAGCTGTTGTTTTTCCCATAGAAAGCATAGATGTTCAGAAAAACCTTTCATATGAAGAAATTTCAGTCGAGATCCTTGATTGACAAATTCATAAACTAAGGAACAAAAAAGTTCCCCTAGTCAAAGTCTTTTGTGGATTCAGTCTATCGAGGGAGCCACTTGGGAAGCAAAAGCAGATATACATACCAAGTACGCTCATCTTTTCTCCGCAATCTCAGATTCATCTTAAGGTAATAGTCTTCTTAGAATCTCTTTTCCATACTCAGTTTCAGCTGAATATCATTCCCATGTCCATCATTCATTCACAAAATTAGTTCAGTCATATGTCATGCTTCAGACTCAGTCATGTAATCACGTTTTCATCACGTATGTTAATCATGTAATCTAAATTCCTCAGTGCTTTTAGCTTAACCAATCTCATTAAAGGACGAATGATCCCAAAGGGGAGATATTATAATATCCCAAAAATCCAAACCTATGATAGAACCATGCTTCAAGCTCATGTATAGTATTTTGTAGTTCTTTGGTAGTTTTATGAGTGAGTTGGATGTATATTAAGGCCTCAAATAATTCCCAACTATTTGACAAATCAAAATATTCCTTACCGATTGAGTTTTTGGGAAGAATATACTTTAGCCAACCTCAAACGAGCATATCTTTTGCTCTACATAGAATTTCCAGCTTAAGACCCACCAAATGATAGATAATTAAATTATCTTTCCAATGATACCAATTTCACCTTAATCCGATACTCGAGTAGGAAGTTATAACACTTTTAGCGAAAAATAGTAGCCTAACGATAAGGCTGCGTCGCGTTGATAGGCAAAATCACATTCCTTTTTTCCAGTGGACCACCGCAATAACTCTGCATCGTCCTAAGGGGAAAATTTACATTTAGTGTTGCACCGTGATGGCGCCGCATCGCGCCAAGGTTCCAATTCAGGACTATCCTTTTTCCAGGAGCACAATGCGATAGCACCGTATCGCGTCGTTGGACAAAATGGGGATTTTTCTTTTTCAGTGGCCCGACGTGATTGCACCGCGTTGCGTTGGTGCCAAAAAAATTGAGATTTTTAGCTTTTGCAATTTAAATTCCAGGGACTGTTTGTATTTTTCCCAAGGCCCTAAACTCATCCAAAACAAGAAATTAAAACCCTAAAGGGGCATTATGTGCCCCATTATTCATAATTCCTCTCCAAGAAACTAATCTTCTCTCAAGAACAAACCCTAACCTTCAAGATTCTAGATCAATTCTCAAGAAAAAACCCCAAGAACTCTCACGAATTCATCAACCCAAGTATGTTAAATGTTCATCCATGAGTTCCTTTCACCCTTGGAGTCCAAGTATCCAATTTCAAATTTAAATTTGTGATCTTTACAATTTATTTGTGATTTTAACCATGAATTTCCATAAACTTTGATTCTATACCATGTTTACATGAAATTGTTGTTGTTATTAAACCACACATATTTAAAGGTTGTTGTTCACTGATTTAATTCACAATTAGCGATGTTGGTGTTGAAATTATATTATTACTATAAGCTTTTAACTATTCCCATGCTTATCTTAAATCATGCATTGCAAGTATTTGTTGAATTGCTTACAAAAATGAATTTTGAACAATGCCTTCATATTATGTCCCCAAAGTTTTAGTACTATTTTGCTATTATTGCTATCGAGTCCTGGGGGTTATGAATACCCAAAAATATAGCTGTTTACTTAGTCTCAGTATCTTCAGAATAGTTTTAAAAATATGTTATGAGCATTATCTAATCAGTCAGTTATCATAATCGATTAAACTTAGACCAGTCTAGTATTTTGTGTCAGTTCAGTTGTGAGTAGGATTTTACACCGAGCGAGTGCAGGGATGATGACTTCTCCTTCAAATAGGTAGAGTCGTTAGTATCAGTCTCTATACTCCGAAGCTATATATCCAACAAAGGATATAATGAGTCACCCATCAGTTCTGACTTGAATACCTCCCAGGGGTCACCCATAAGTTTAGGCTTGACACCCTTAGTCCTTCAGGATAACATATTAGTATAGTGGATCCACACAACCAATGTTATTACCCGTGGCATGGTACTGACACCCTTCCAACTAAGATCATAGATTAGACCCCAATTTTGTCATTGGGGCATGTCGGTTAGATGATAGCTCCCACAGTCTCAGTTCAGTATTCAAGATACTTCAGTTCAGACTTGTATTGACCATAGCATACAGATATAAGTTATTCAGTTATCATATTTTAGTATTTCAATTTATAGATTTTATTCAGAATATGTTTTATACTTAGTCATGCATTTTCAGTATTTATAGATTTTATGCATTCTATTCAGTACTTTATGCTATTCATTCCGTCAATTATTACTCTTGTACATGAAACCATGCATATCAGCCTACCTCATTTAGAATACCAGTACATTTGAAGTACTGATCACATACTTATTTCTTATGCTATGATGTATCATATCATAGGTTTGGACGCTCAGTTCTCGAATTGTGCATAGATATATTAGAGTAACAGCAGTAGCAATGGTGAGTCCTTAAACTTTGAGAACATGTTTTATTCATCTCAAATTATTCATTCATTTTTAGTATTTCCTATTCAATCAGAATTAGTTGGGGGTTTGTCCCATCATCTCCACAGTCAGTCAGTAGAGGCTTTTCAAACTAGTACAGACAGTCAGTCAGTTTTGTTAGTATTTTATTAGTTTTAGACAGTTGTTTCTAGATTCATGATCCGGTATTATTTTCAGTTGCTAAAACCTTATGGCTTATCAATTGTTCTTTCACATATGTTATTATATTATTCATTTCTCAAAGTAGGTACCAGCTCATGGATTAACTTGTGATCTCTCTGGACTATAAGCACCGTGTGGTGCCTAGGGTGTACTCTCGGGGTGTTACAGTACCATATTTATGAGCAAGAGGCTAGGGGATATTTAGGTAATCATTCTTTTCTTTCATAACCCATCATGCTTACTGTCGTATCTATTTGCTTTTAACTCGTGCTCTTGCAAGACAGAATATACCTTCCCATAGATGATAACTATCCACCCCAGCCTGTTGATTCTCTGAATGAGAATGTGTCTCATGCTGAATTTTGGGTTGCCTTTCAGGCATTGGACCAAGCTGTGACTGCTAATGTTCAGGGCAACTATCGGGCTATAGTCCTGCATTAGCAAAAGGGTGATTTAGCTGTAGCCAAACTTCAGGACATTATGAGGATAAATCCGCCTGAATTCTTTGGGTAAAAGATAGGTGAGGACCCATAATTGTATCTTGATGAGGTGAAAAAGATCACCCAAGTTATGTATGTTACTGAAGAGAAAAGTGTAGAATTAGCTTCTTACCATTTGAAGGATATTGCTTATGATTGGGTGGTTATGTGAAAGAAAGATAGGGGTGAAAATACAGCTCCTATAAGTTGGCAGGCATTTCAGGATGTGTTTCTAGATAGGTTCTTTGTGTGTGAGTTGCAAAAGAAAATATTAAGGAGTTCATAAACCTGAGGCAGGGATCAATGACAGTGAAAGAGTACTGCCTTAAGTTCAATCAGCTATCTAAGTATGCTCCTGATCTGATAGCTAACCCAAGATATAGTATGAGTAAGTTTGTTATGGAGTGTCTAGTTTGGTGGTCAAGGAATGTAAGACTGCGCTTACTGGGGGCATGGACCTTTCTAGGTTGATGACTCATGCTCAGCAAATTAAGGCAGAAAAGTTAAAGGGGAGAGATAGAGGAAATAAGAAGGCTAGAATTAGGCAGTTTGAGTATGGCCAATCAAAATTTGCTGGGGGGAATTATTTGCAGTTTCAAGGTTGCCTATCCTTGCTGGTGCTATTTTTTGCCAGTGCTCCCACACCCAAAACAAGTAGGAGCAGTAGGGAAGGACTTCTATGTCCAGGTCTCAAAATAGTGCAGGTGGAAAACCTAGTTATCTTACATGTTCTATGTATGGTAAAAATCATCTTAGTGAGTGTTTGTTGGGACAGAAAGGTTGTTTCGGATGTGGTAAGTTGGGTCACAGAATCAAAGAGTGACCGTATACTAAGCAAGAAAATAGGGATGTTCATCCTTAAACTCAAGCTACTAGCGCACCAGCTTCTCTAGGTCGCCCAGCTCCTCCTTAGGGTGCATCATCTAGTACTGGTGGTGGTTAGAGTCAGAATAGATTCTATGCTTTATCATCCTACCAGGAGCAGGAGAGTTTAACAGATGTTATTACTGGTGTGCTTCATGTCTTTCATCTTAATGTTTATATGATATTAGCCCAGGGTCAAATCTCTCTTATGTGACTCCGTTGGTTGCGGTAAATTTTGGAGTAGATCTTAAAAAGCTTTCTAAGACCTTCTTAGTTTCTACCCAGTGGGTGAGTTAATTGTTGCCAAACAGATCTTTAGAAAGTGTCCTATCTCTATCCTTCATAAGACCATATTTACAGACATAATAGAGTTAGATATAGTAGACTTTGAGCTTATTCTGGGCATAGATTAGCTTCATTCCTGTTATGCATTTATAAATTGTCGCATCCGAGTGGTGAAGTTTCATTTTCCAAATGAGCCAATCTTTGAGTGGGAAGGTAATTCCATATCTCTCAAGAGTAATTTCATATCCTATATTAAGGCCAGAAAGTCGATCCCAAAAGGGTGCATTTATAATTCAGTTAGAGGCAAAGACATTAAGTCTGAGGCTTCAACAGTTCAGTCAGTCTATATAGTGAATGAGTTTTTGGAATTTTTTCCTGAAGATTTACCAGGGGTACCTCCCAACAAAGAAATAGAATTTGGTATCGATCTTCTTCCTGATACTCAGCCCATCTCCATTCCTCCATATTATATAGCTCCAGCTGAGCTTAAAGAGTTAATGGAGCAACTTAAAGACCTTTTAGATAAATGTTTCATAAGGGCCAATGTTTCTCCATGAGGCACTCCTGTCCTATTCGTGCGGAAGAAAGATGGTTCTCTGTGAATATGCATTGACTATCGTCAGTTGAATAAAGTCATAGTTAAAAACAGATATCCTCTTCCCAGAATTGATGACTTATTTGGTCAACTTCAGGGTGCAAGTTACTTCTCTAAGATAGATCTTAGATCCGGTTGTCACCAGCTTAGATTAAGAGAATATGATATCCCGAAGAAAGCTTTTAGAACCTATTGTGGTCATTTTGAATTCCTAGTCATGTCCTTCGGACTAACAAATGCTCTAGTATTCTTCATGGACTAAATGAACCGAGTGTTAAAACAGTACCTTAATGAACCCATTTCTCCATCAAACATTAGGAGTTTCCTGGGTTTAGCTGGCTATTACACACGATTTATTAAGGGGTTTTCATCCATTACATCTCCTATGTCCAGATTAACTTAGAAGAAAGTTAAGTTTTGGTGGTCAGATGCTTGTGAGAAGAGTTTTCTGGAGTTGAAAGATCGACCCACTTCAGCCCCAATCTTAGAGTTACCTGATAGTACAGATGGATTAGTTGTCTATTGGTATGCTTCTATAGTTTTTCTGGGTTGTATTTTGATGCATAGAGGTAGAGTCATAGCCTATGCTTCTAGACAGCTTAATCCCCACGAATAGAACTATCCTAAGCATGGTCTTGAATTAGCTTTTGTTATGTTTGCTTTAAAAATATGGAGGCACTATCTTTATAGGGTGCATGTTGATATGTTTACGGAACACAAAATTTTGCAGTATATATTTACATAAAGAGAGTTAAAACTTCATCACAGAAGGTGGTTAGAATTGTTGAAAGATTATGACGAGTTTGTATCATCTATAAAAGTACAATGTTGTGGAAGATGCCCTTAGTAGACTGTCGATCAGTAGTGTGGCTCATGTAGAGGGTGAGAAAAAAAAGTTAGTTTGAGACGTTCATCAGTTGGCTAGACTAGTAGTTTGGTTAGTTGATTCGACTGAGGAAAATATTTGGGTCCAGAGTAGTGCAGAATCTTCTTTAGTTTTAGAAGTAAAGTAAAACCTAGATAAGGATCCTAGTCTAGTTAAGTTGCAGGAATCAGTCAGAGAGTAGATGATAGAGGTTTTCTCCCAAGGGGGAGATAGTGTGTTGAGATACCAGAGTAGATTATGTGTGTCGTGGGTTGATGATTTGAGGCAGCAGATTATGGTTGAAGTGCATGGTGCGTATTAATCCATTCACCTAGGTGCTACTAAAATGTACATAGATTTTCGAGAAGTTTATTGGTGGAGTGGTATAAAGAAAAATATTGCAGAGTTTATGGCCAAGTGTTCTATTTGTCAACAGGGTAAGGTGGAGCACCAAAGGCTTGGTGGCACCTTGCAGGAGTTTAGTATTCCCACCTAGAAGTGGGAAGAGGTGAACATAGATTTCATAACTGAGTTACCCCATTTGCATCATCAGCATGATTCGATTTGGGTTATTGTAGACAGGTTGACCAAATCAGCCCATTTCCTGCCAGTTCATACGTCCTACACTTTCAAAGATTATACTAAGTTGTATATTAGATAGTTGGTCAGATTGCACGGAGTTCCATTATCCATTATATTAGATAGGGGTACTAAGTTTACCTCTCACTTTTGAAAAGCCTTTCAGAAGGGTTTTGGTACCCAAGTTCACTTCAGTTCAGCTTTTCATCACCAGAAAGATGGCCAGGCAGAGAGGACCATTCAGACTCTAGAGGATATATTGAGGGCATATGTTCTTGATTTTAAGGGTAGTTGGGATGATCACCTATCGTTGATCAAATTCTCCTACAATAACAGTTACCATGCTAACATCCAAATAGCCCCATTTGAGGCTCTTTATGGGAGGAGATGTAGATCACCTATCGGCTGGTTTGAAATAGGTGAGGCCACATTGATTGGGCCAGATATGGTATTTGAAGCCATGGAGAAAGTTCAGGTTATTTGAGAAAGGTTGAAGACAGCTCAGAGTCGTTTGAAATCTTCTACAGATGTGATGATAAGGGATCTTGAGTTTGAAGTTGATAACTTTGTTTTTTGAAAGTTTCACCCATGAAGGGGGTGAAGAGATTTGGCAAAAAGGGGAAGCTCAGTCCCTGATATTTTATCCCCTACAGGATATTTAGTCATGTTGGAAAGGTTGCATATGAACTAAAATTGCCTACAGATTTGTCTTTCATTCACCTTGTGTTCGATGTATCCTTACAAAAGAAGTGTATGGGTGGTCCAAATATTGTTGTACCCTTAGAAAGCACAGATATTCATGATAGCCTCTCTTATGAAGAGATTCCAGTAGAGATTCTTGATCACCAAATTCTTAGACTAAGGAACAAAGAAGTTCCCTCAGTCAAAGTTCTTTGACAGAATCAATCCGTTGAGGGCACCACTTGGGAAACAGAAGCAGATATGTGAATCAAGTATCATCATCTTTTTATCGAAAGTTTAGATTAAGTGTGAGGTAACAAGTTTCCTCAGATCATCTCTTATCATTCTAAGTCTCAGCTTTATATAGTCATTCTCTTGAATATTTCTTGCTTTGGCAAATCGGTTCAATCATACTTTCAGTTATGCATGCCAGTTATAGTCTCAGTTCCTCAGTATCCTCAGCTTGACTAGTCTCAATCGAGGATGAATGTTTCCAAGGGGGAGATATTGTAATACCCCATACGTTCTTAGTTCAACTCAACCCTTAATATATGCTTATAGCACTTAGAACCTGAAAATAAAGCTTTGAGTTAAGGGATTTAATCATTTTTGAATCCCTTTAAATTTCAAGGATTTTTAAGGTGACCTCTCGGGCTCTGAAACGATGATTTTTGAGTTGAGTTATATTCAGGGGTGTAAATAGCATACCTCAAGAAAGTTTTGAATTTTTCGGACAAGGTTTGGATCACATTTGGATTGGCAAGAAAGCAGCTCACCACGATTAGGCCGCATCGCGGTGAGTATCACGGTGAAGGAGTCACCGCATTATGGTGAAGGATGAAAAGGCAATTGTCATTTCCAGAGAGCATCACGATTGTACCACATCGCGGTGAATTTCTTGATGAGTAGCTCACCACATCACGGTGATGCCCAAATCAGTATTTGTCAAAAACTAGTAAATCACCATGATTTCACCGCGTCTCGGTAGGTATCGCAATGACTGACTCACTGCATCGTGTTGAAGCACTAATTGGCATTTTAGTTTCGAGTTTTAAAGCCAAGGGGAAACTTAGTCTTTTCCCAAGCTCCCCAAATCATGATAAACAAAAGATTTCACCTATTCTAAGCATGTTATATTTATTTCTCACCAAATTGCTCTTAAGGAAAACCCTATAGCTTCAATTTCAATCCTCAAGAAACCCAAAATTTCACCATTCTTTTTCCAAGATAATCCAAAATTCAAGGTTCCCAATTCAAGAACTTCAAGAAACAATCTTCTAGAGCACAAATAGGGATTCAAAGTCAAGTGTCTTTATCAATTTTATCAATTAAGGTATGTGGTTTTATGAACAAGGATACTTCTTCCATCCTTGTGCCGAAAATTTGTTTTAAAGATGATTTTATATGAATTTACATAAATTTCAAAATAGGGTTTATACCCAAATATTGCTATTTGAGGATTATGATATTACAAGTGTTTTAGATGATGAATTGCATGCCTATCTTTACATATTTATGCTTATGAAGTATTTTATGATATATTGAAGGTTGAATTTCACTATTTTGACTAAGATTGTGCTCGAACTTCATGATTTTCGCTATTGAGCATGATTTGTGATAAATTGACTTGAATTTGAAGCATGGGTTATTAAACCCTAGTTTTACTATTGATATTTCAAAAAGATTATGCTTTTAAGCATCCTATGATAAGTTTAAATTCAATTTTTAAATCAAAATTTGATCTTTTGACCCTCAGTTACGATATGAAATCCACTTTATAGTTTTGATGACAGTTTGACTACAGGTTAGTTTGATCACAGTTTAAAATAGATAAATGCATAATTGGTTTTTATTTCAAACCCTTATGCTAGTTTTAAAGTGAATTTCTTACAGAATGAGCATACAGATTAAAGGAAGTAATATTTACACCAAGCGGAAAGTGTGAGTTTAGCGCAACCTACTTCCCCAGAACTATGAGCCAATGCAGGTACAGATTCAGATTATTCCTATTTATATGGATGATAGATACAAATTTTGATCACTTAGCTCAGGTTATACTCATTGGAAAAAGTATAACACCTTTCCCGAACATGAGGTTTTCCCCTTAGGGGGATAAGACGTTGGACTCCATGATAGCTGACATGGTTTATATTGGTTAGAAGAACCACCCTACAGAAAAGAGTAATCTTAACAGATAAGCTTTTAGAAACTAAGTGTAAGGCTCACGATTCATTTCAGATATTATTTCACATAAAATGTTAGTCATGAGATTTTAGCTTTCAGTTTACAGATATAAAAACGAGTCCTTTCTACACTTAGACCGCATGATTTAATGATAGAATACAAGTACAACTTTTTGAAATAAGTGTTATGACTTACAAGATTTATACAACAAGCTTTATTGCTCATGATTTATGATTTTTAGTTTTCAGTTATTCAAGCTAATGTGAGTCATCTACACTTAGCATGCATTATTTTACAAGTTTATATAAACATTGAGATATTGTTTACTAATGTATTCACCTCCACATACTCAGTACATTCCAGAAGTACTGATCCACGTATATGTCTATGTGCTACATTGTTTAATAATGTATGTCCAAGTGCTCAGTTTCAGCAGCGTGAGTGATTACGAGCATCTCCATCTACATCCTGACAATTGGTGAGTCCTCATAGTTTGGGGACCCAGTTATTCAGTTTTCCAGCTTATTAAAGTAGTTGATTCAGAATTTTCAGTCAGTTTGAGTTAGCTGGGGGTTTAGCCCAGTGGCTCTCTAGTTTTTAGTAGTAGAGGCTTGTCAGACTGCTAGTTATAATTCGGATTTCCAGTGTTGATTGTCCAAACTTTTTAGTCAAATGTTTTCAGTTATTATGTTCAGTTAATTCCAGCTTAGATCAGACAGAATTCAGCATTGATTTTATGTTTATATTTTCCCATTATGAGTTTCAGATTTAGTAGAAGGCTTATAGGGTTAACTTGAGACTACTCGTAGTCTTGAGCACCGTGTAACATCTCGGGATCCATTTTTGGGGCGTTACACAAAACAACAGACATAACTTTTACATAGAAATAATAATAGAAATTATTGAAGATTTTTATTGCATCAAACATAAAATACCTACTAATCTTGAGACCAGACTATATCCCAAAAAGAGTATAACAAGAGTTGTATCAGTACAAACCACATGTACCGATAAGCGTCATTGGTCAATCCAAATTAAATCATATAAGCATCAGATAAATATTCAAAAAGAAGCATACACTTAAAGTTATTAGCAGTCAATATCTGTTATCATTTCTTCTAAACACCCATATACTTTACTTGCTCTATCATGTTTAAGCAACCTTTCCTCACCGTATCCGGTATCTAATAATACTAATTATGAGTCACACAATTCTTGGCTCCCGAGGTACTTTCATATTTAACAATTAACCATTAGAACTCCTCTGATTTATTTAATCTGATTCTACTAGTCTGGTCATACCTAGTCGCTCTAATGACTTAGAGTCTAATTAAGTCTACAAAGTAATTATCAAGATAGCAACCCTCGCCTTTCCATCCTGAAATGCAATGATCACTAAACCACTAACCATACCCATGCGCTTGGCATAATGAGACAACCCTGAACTCTATCATGTAACTCTAATTCTAATTCATAATGCTTATCCTTGTAAGCAAGTACAACACAAAGTTTAGCCAACATGAATCAATAATGATAACAATTCAAGTCCAATACAACTACCAATAAGACTTCACTATAATATACTGACCACACTACAAATAAATATGAAGATAGACAATTAAGAAATATATTGATCATTTGCAATTTAGTACAGATCACACAAGGATCCAATCAAACCAATAAGTCTGTAATTATAAGTCCAGATTCAAAAGTAGCATGCAATACCCCAGTCATCACATTGGTTAGTTCATGCAAAAAATCAGTATACCTAATAAACAGATAACCTAATCAACTCAAAGAACTCATATATCATGGTGCATCTCAAATGGGTAACTAAAGTCTGCTCAAGGAAGCAAATAACACAACAATGGCAAATATCATGCATCATAGGTTACCTAAAGAAACCATCTTTAGCAAATAAGCACTTAACCCTGTTCACTTAGGGAACCTATATTTAATGAAAACAAGTAAGTCTGGTCCATTCAAGGAACCCATACAATAAAGAAACACATAATCACTGGTTCACTCAAGGAACTGCCATACTTATTTATACCTTGTATATATATGCTAAGGGTCTTATGTATGCGCCCACTAATCATGACCTGCAAGGACGAGCTTTTTTTCTATGTATCAAATCTTAGACATCAAGTGTCTGCCAATATCAACCAATACTTTGGAGATGTCCAAATTCCAGTACATTTTACAATAGTGACAAATATCACAACAACCACAATCACAATAATAATAGAACAACACTTGCAAAATTCAACAAGCTTTCATATAAGTTCATTGCATGTGATTAACAATTAATATATCAAATAGTTATCACTTTTCATAACCATTTACTGTACACACAATACTAAGAATTAGTTATCATGCATACATAACACAAATTGGGTTTCAACTACATTAAAACCATTGATTTATACATATGACATGTGTGTTATGAACTATCCCCAACTGTTTATCCTAACGATTGGTACATTATCTATTTTTCATTCCTCTAGTTACAACCATAGATTAGTTTGACCCACCAACACTAACCACCCCTAACGAATAAGCATTTGATTAGGCGAACCCAAATTCTAGATACTATACTATTATTAGTCAAACAATAATGAACAAAAAAAAGGTAACGTATAATTTCATGAAAATTTTAATAACACAACATAATAGCCATTTCCCACTCAATTAACCATATTTTATCTGTTTTACCATCCAAACCCATGCTCAAAGGCCTAAATATACAATCTTTTATCAAATCTATGTCATGCTTATAATTTCTAAGCAGATGTAAACTACTTAGTTAAATCTAGCCTACTTGGATACTGAGAAGCTACTACAAGGCATAAACTCAAAATTTTGGCTCTGTGAAGGTAAATTCAACAATGAAGTATAATAGAAAACCATGGGTTCTACCCAGTAATGCAAAAATCCTTTTCTCCATTTCTCCCAAGCCATGAGGTAAATTTATGAGGGTTTTCGAATAAGTTTCATCCCTTTTTACAATTGGAGAGGAGAAAAGAGAATATAAAATCATACGTGAGAATTTCACCCCGCTATAGTGGCCTGCCAACTACTATGTTGACGCTGCTATAGCAGAAAAATTCCTACTATTATGAAATGATGTTAGCCTGACCCAAAATTCTACGTTGTCCCATACTAATTTAAGATGACCTTTTCAAAATTTTCAGCATCCCGTACCGATAAAAATGTGTTTTTTAATAACAATGGTATAGGTCATTACAACAGATGCCAATATACCCATTGTTTGTCTCTCAACGATCAGGATAGTGCGAGTCTAGATTGAACCTTAATGCTCTTACCACAATAATCAAGCTGAAACTTTGTTACTACCCGCTCTATCAAGAAAAATCTCCACTTGTATGAACCACATGGAAGTATTTAGAGTATAACAATTTCTAACCACCCAAGATATCCATAGCCTTATAAATATACCGGTGTAAAGGAATTCAAATATAACCGACAAGAATTTTCACACCTCGAGGGACGGTATCCCTCTATAGTAGGAATATTTCCTCTATGACGACTTTGATATAGCAAGAGAGAGTTGTTATAGTGGGGCTGATAGATTTAAAGGGTGAGAAATCCCTTCTCACCCATTTCTCCTTCTTTTCCTCGAAAACTCTCCTATCTTCCTCAATTACTTTTCTCCAATAGTTGAAAACAAGGTAATGATCTATACCTTTCTTTTATTTACTTCCTTTTACCCATTTATACTGGTCTTGTGCTTGAATTTGTATGGCTAGAATAGGTGTGGGTTAATTTTTAAAACTGGGGTTGATTCGGCCAATGATTTAAGGCATGGTTGCTTTACTTACATTAGCAACACTTCTATAGCATTTTGGTCATAAGAATCATGGAGTTCAAGACCAAAATGGTCCCAAAAATGTAGGGAATATGAAAAGTTATTCTTGGATTGATTTTGGCTATTTGAGCATGTTTTAGGAGTTATCATGCCCAATTTTTTGCATAAACTAGTGTTAGGCGACTTTGTTTATTGGTTTATTATAGGGCATATCTCATTGCAAGATTCATAGACTGGAATGTAATTTTATTTCCATTTACTTATTTTCATTTTATATAGTTAGTAGAACCTTCTAAGTTGTAACTATATATTTTTCTTATACAAATTCTCTTATTTCTTTTAATTTTTTTATGAAACTAAAGATAGGAAATTCTAAATCAATTACTTATCATAGTTCTTCTTTAATTAGAAATTCTTCAAAGATTTCTATTTTTTCTTTAAATAGAATCAAGAGTTTGTTATCTTCATATTTTTCTTGATAATTTAGTTATTTAGAACTGAACAAGTAATCAAATATAAGAGAATGTATAGGAACCTCCATCTCAAGATTTAGAAGATCTTATGTTGATATATTCCTTTTATAATTTTATTATACTTATAATAGTATTAGGATTCGAATCTAGGTGGAGGGGTTTTTCGTTATTAATTACAGAAATGCCAAATATTTTCTATTATATTAGTATTTTCTTTTGTATTTGATATATTAATATATTAGATATATTAGAATATTGTATTAGATTAGTATTGGTTAGTTATCCGACTTAGTGAGTCATTACTTTAGAAACACTAATATGAAGTTGGAGTGTTGAAATGGGATTTCTCATCAAGAGGTGCCATTGTTACTTCTCTTGACTATTGCGAAGGATAAGGTCATTATAGCGGTCTTGTACCGTTATAGCGACCCTAGTATAGCAGAGAAATTCCCTCTATAACGACATTTCCATAGCAGGATATAGCTCACTATAGCGGGACGCTACAAACAGTAGCCTGCCAATAAGGCCAAGGCATTGGCCTTTTACTAAATTATGATTTCCTAACAGTCTATGAGTTTAACATGCTCCCTTCCAATGATTTTTCATATCAATCATCCACAATGGTTGAGAACCATGAGAATTTTCCTACTTCAGCCTACAAAATATTCCCCAATGAGGCTTATGGGGAGAGATTCTTGGAGTACATAAAGATGGGGTTCTATTATGAGAAGTCCTTTTTTATAAGAGGGGTGGAAGAGAAGGTGCTTGTATTTTATAACTGAATCCAAGAGTTTGGCTAGGGCCCTCTGGCGGTGGCTCCCCAATCTGGGGTCTCTAGCTGGGTTAGAGAATTCTATGCCATAATCCCTGCAGTGTATTTGGATGAACCCAAGTTCATAGTACTTAGGGCTAGGCACATCAATGTAGGTGTAATGTCCCAGAGGTACACCCTGGATGCCACACGGTGATTTCAATCACAAGTAACTATAAGCTAACCCATGAGCTGGTACCTACTGTAAGCATTGAATAATACTGATAATAAAGGATACATATGTGCGAAAAAATATGGATAAGCCGTAAGGTTTAAACATTTAGAATATCTCTCAAATTATAAGCCTGAAAATAAGTGTTTGAAAACTATACTACAAAGACTATCAATAACAACTGATAAACTGACTAATTGTCTTGAGATGTCTGAAAGCCTCTAACAGACATACCTATGGAGTTGATGGGACAAGTCCTCAACTAACTCCGACTGACTACTGGATTGAAATATCGAAATAAGCATAATTGGTTCTTGAAGTAAGAGGACTTACCACTGCTGTCGCTGGTGGTGCGCTGGAATGACTAGGTGTAGTCGGGAACTTGACCATCCGAACCTATGATATAAGACATCATAGTGAAAGAAATGAGTATGCGGTCAGTACTTTGAATGTAATAGTATTCTAAATGAGGTTAGGAAGATATGTATGGGCTCATGTGCATGAATAATAATGCACTGAAAGGAATGGCATGAGATAACTAATGAAGAACATGCATAAAAACATGAAAATCTGAGAATGTATGATCAAGCATATAACACAACTCTGAAAGCATATGTAAATTGAAAATGTTGAGCACCTGATAATGAATAACTGATTACTGTATGTTATGGTCAATAAAAACCTGAACTAAATCACACTAAAAACTAAACTGAAATTGTAGAAGCTAGCTATAACCGACATTCCCCAAAATATTATCAGGTTCCAACCTGAAACCCCAGTTGGAAGGGTGTCAGTACCATGCCACGGATACCAACACTAGCTATGTGGATTTACTATCTGATGTCCCGAAGGACGAGGGTGTCATGTCTAACTGACGGGGGACCCCTAAAAGTCTTTGGTGGTGTAGTAGGTCTAGAATCTAGGGACTGCTACTAACTCCTCATGCCTAACTGATGAGGGATAGTCCATCCCTAAGTTCACCCGGTGCTAAGTGTTAACTCCCAACTGAAGACACTAATTCCTAAACTGAACTAATATTGACTGAACCAACAACTTATCATACTAACTGGTTTGAGGATAATGCTTATGATTTATATAAGATTGTTCTACAAATACTAAAACTATGTAAACAACTAAATTTTTGGGTATTTATAACCCCCAAGAATCGATAACAATAATAGTAGAAACATTCTAAAACTTCAAAGCATAATAATTAGTCATTGTTCAAAATTCATCTGTTAGGTATTTCATTAAACATTTGAAATTCATGTACTTAAGAAAGGGAATGATTGAAACATGTAGGAATAACAAAACCATAACACTAAATCCATTCTTTGGGGATTAAATAATGGAATTTCATGCTTCAAATGTGTAAAGGCTACTTTTCGACTAAAACACTTATAATCATCATGCATAATTGAAAATTCCCAAAAGCTTCATGAAAATAACTCATTGTAAACATGTAAATTCATGGTTTAAAAAATAAAAATGGGTTTTTGGACTCCATGGGTGAAAAGGGCCCTTGGATGAACATTTAACATAACTAAAGGCTTTAATCTTGCAAGAGAATTGACGTTCTTGATTGTTATTGGTTGGTGAAGCTTGAATTCTTGAGTTTTATTGAAAAAGTAATGGTCGAACTTGATGAATTCGGGTGAGGGCTAGGGTTTATCTTAAAGAGGAATTGTGAAAATTGGGCATATAATGCCTTAACTGATAATAAATCGCGTGGTTTTATGGATCGGGGCCATGGGAAAAGACCAGACTACCTCTGGAAATTTAAATTCATAAGTCGAATGCCAATTCAGAACTCACCACGATGCTCCAAGGCCTCCATCACTGTTCCATCATGATACGCCCTAATCGCGGTGACTTTCTATTTTTGAAATCCAAAATTGGTCCAAACCTCGCCCGAATAATATAAAACTTACCTGAGACATGCTACTTACACCCTTGAACATGAATTAACTTAGAAACTATCCTCTCAAGGTCATACAGGCCACTTTAAAAATCATTAAAGTTAAGAGACAAAAAATAAAACTAAGTCTCCAATACTTGGTTAAATTTTCATGTGCTAAGCCTCTTATGCATGCACTATAGGTTGAACTTATACGGGGTGTTAGAATATCTCCCCTTTGGGAATATTCATCCTCGAATGAGACTGATTAAGCTTAGAAAATAAAAAGGTACTAATATTACATATTGAATATGCGTAACTAAAAATATGATTACATGACAGATTCTGAAATATGTTGACTGACTGAACTGATTTATGAATGCATGAAATGACATAAGAATGACCACATGGCTGGGACTGAGAATGGAAAAGAGATAATCTAAGGAAAACTATTACCTCGAGCTGAGTCTGAGTTTACGGAGAAAAGATGAGGGTAATTGGTACGGATGTTTGCTTCCTCTTCCCAAGTAGCTCCCTCAACGAACTGATTCCTCCAAAGAACTTTGACCAAGGGAACTTCTTTGTTCCTTAGTCTGCGAATCTGGCAATCTAAGATTTCAACTGGGAGTTCTTTGTAAGAATGGTTGTTCTAAACATCTAAGTTTTCTAAAGGGATAATGAGAGCTGGGTCACCAATACACTTCTTTAACAAGGACACATGGAACACTGAACGCACTGAATCCAAATTTAAGGGTAACTCAAGCACATATGCTACCTTCCCTAAACGACTCAAGATCCTGTAAGGGCCTACATATCGCAGACTAAGTTTCCCTTTTTTGCAAAATATTTTCACTCCCTTACTAGGAGAGATCTTCAAATATACCAAATCTCCAACCTCAAACTCAAGATCTCTTCTCCTCACGTCTGTATTGGATTTCTGACAGCTCTGGGATGTCTTAAGCCTCTCATTAATCAACTGAAATTTTTCCAAAGCATCAAACACTGAATCTATCCTTATCAATGTAGTCTCACCTATCTCAAACCAACTAATAAGAGATCTATATCTCCTCCTACAAAGATCCTCAACTGGAGCTATCTGAATACTAGAATAATAATTGTTTTCGTAAGCAAACTCAATCAATGGCAAGTGATCATCCTAAATACCTTTAAATTCGATAACACAAGCTCTCAACATATCCTCTAAGGTCTGAATAGTCGTCTCTGCCTGACCTTTTTATGACCTTTTTTTATTTAAAAAAATTAAATTAGGTACCAAGACCCTTCTGGAAAGCCTTCCAAAATAAGAGGTAAACTGAGTATGAAATGATGGATAACGGGACTTCATGCAACCTAAAAAACTCCCTAATATATATCTTGGCATAGTCCTTGGCTGAATAGGAAGTATGTACTGGCAAGAAATGGGCTGATTTGGTCATTCTGTCAACAATAACCCATATCGAATCATGTTGTCAACGTGAACGAGGCAAAACAGTTACAAAATCCATGTTCACCTCTTCCTACTTCTAAATGGGCTGATTTGGTCATTCTGTCAACAATAACCCATATCGAATCATGTTGTCAACGTGAACGAGGCAAAACAGTTACAAAATCCATGTTCACCTCTTCCTACTTCTAAGTGAGTCTGCTGAACTCCTGCATAGAGCCATTAGGCCTTTGGTGCTCAACCTTAACCTGCTGATAATTAGAATACTTGGATACAAACTCTACAATATTCATCTTCATTCCACTCCACCAATAGATTTCCTGTAAATCACGGTACATCTTAGTACACCCTGGGTGAATCGAGTAATGTGCACCATGTATTTTTTTCTAAAACCCATAGTCTGAACCCATCAACACACGGTGCACATAGCCTACCCTGACACCACAATACACCATCTTCCCTCTTAGGAGAAAACCTCTACTTCTGATCTTTGATTGACTCCTTCAACGTAACTAGACTAGGATCCCTATCTTGCTTTTCTTTTACTTTGGCGAACAAAGAAGATTCCAAACTATTCTAAACCCATACACTACCCTTAGCTGAGTCAACCAAACGAATGCCTAATCTAGCCAACTGATGAACCTCTTGAACCAACCTCTTCTTATCATTCTCAACATGAGCCATACTACCCATAGACAATCTACTAAGGTCATATGCCACTACATTGGCCTTGACCGGATGACACAAAACACTCATATCATAATCTTTCAACAATTCTAACCACCACCTCTGACGAAGATTTAACTCTCACTATGAGAACACATACTGCAAATTTTTGTGATCTTTGAACACATCAACATACAACCTATACACATAATACCTCTAAATTTTCAAGGCAAACATAATAACTGCTAACTCAAGATCATGGGTAGGATAATTTTTCTCAAGGGGCTTAAGCTGTCTGGAGGCATAGGCTATGACCTTACCCCTTTGCATTAGAACATAACCCAAACCAACTCTGGAAGCATCACAGTAAATAACAAACCCATCTGAACCATCTGGAAAGGTCAAAACTAGGGCTGAGGTGAGTCAAGTCTTTAACTCTTAAAAACTCTTCTCACAGGAATCTGACCATTGAAACTTGACTTTCTTCTAAGTCAATCTAGACATGGGGGATGCAATAGACAAAAACCCCTTTACAAACCGTCTTTAATAGCCAGCCAAACCCAAGAAATTCCTGGTATCTGATGGAGAAATAGATCTGGGCCAGTTTCTCACTGCTTCAATCTTTTGAGGGTCAACTCTAATTCCATCACCGAAAATAATATGGCCAAGAAAAGCTGCTGATCTTAGACAAAATTTGCACTTACTGAATTTAGCAAATAACTGTTGGGCTCTAAGAGTCTGTAATACTATTCTGAGGTGGTCTGCATGGTCATTTTCATTACCAGAATAGACAAGGATGTCACCTATAAAGACTATGACAAACATGTACAAGTTTTTCTTGAACACTTTGTTCATCAATTCCATGAAAGATATTGGGGAATTTGTAAGATTGAAAGACATGACTATAAATTTGAAGTGACCATACCGAGTTCTGAAAACGGTTTACGAAATGCCACATTCTTTGACTCTAAGCTGATGATAGCCGGATCTGAGGTCTATCTTAGTGAAGTAACTGGCACCCTGAAGTTGGTTAAATAAGTCATCAATTCTAGGGAGTGGATACTTATTCTTGATTGTGATGTTGTTCAACTAACGGTAATCAATGCTCATTCTGAGAGAATTATCTTTCTTACGCACGAAAAAGACTGAAGCGCCCCATGGGGAAACACTGGGCTTGATGAATCCTTTGTCTAAGAGTTCTTTTAAATATTCCTTTAACTCCCTAATCTAGTTAGAGCCATTCTGTAGGGAGGAATAGAGATAGGTTGGGTATCTGGAAGAAGGTCTATTCCAAAGTCAATTTCCCTTTTGAGAAGGACTCTGGGAAGATCTTCAGGAAAGATAGCTGGAAATTCCCTCACTACTAAAACTTACTTAAGACTAGAAGTCTTGAAATTAGAGTCTCTAACTTGAACAAGATAGTAAACATGCCCCCCGAATATCATCTTTCCCGCTCTAAGGTATGAAACAAGATAACCACTAAGTGCTAGAGTACTACCCCTCCATTCAAGGACTAGTTCATTTAGAAACTGGACATGAACAACTCTATTGCTACAATAAATTAAAGCATAGCATGAGTGGAGCCAATCTATTCCTAGAATAACATCAAAATCTGTTATCTCTAACTCTACAAGATCAACTAAAGAGACTTCTAGGATATTGTGATTGTACAGTTCCTGTATACCTTCCTGGCTACCATAGAGACACCTACTGGAATAGACATGATAAGGGTTATGCTAAAGTTTTAGGATTGAAACCAAAATTCACAGCTATATAGGGAGTTACAAAAGAAAAAGAAGCTCCAGGATCTATCAAAGCATAAATATGCAAATAAAAGACCGGTAATATACTCATAACAACACCAGGAGAACATTCCTGATCGTGATGGGACTGAAGTAAATACAACCTAATCTAGAGTAGACCGCTGGTGGCACTGGAAGTGGTACCCTATTGAGTCGGGCAACCTGCTGATGCTGCTAAAGAGTTAGTTTGATCCTGCTGGTGATCATTCCTACCCTTCCATATATTGGTCGGACATTTTTTTAATCTTTGCCTGGCTTTCCACATCTAAAACAAACACCGTTGCTAGCCCTGCATACCCCTTTATGATTCCTACCACACTTCTGGTAGAGGGGATTAGTTCGACCATTGTTCAAACTACCCCGAGTCTTAGAGCCTGGCTCCTTATCCCAATTATTATTTCTAAACTTTGGCACTGGAGCACTAGCCGAAGACTAAGCTGGAGCCAAAGATTTTTGATAGAATTAAGGATGGTTACCACCCTCTAACCTTGGCTGAGTAAAATTAAAGCCACCTGTCCTAGTCCTCTTATTCTCTCTTTCCTTATCCTTAACCTTCTCTTCTTTAATCTACCAAGCATACACCATAATCCTAGAAAATCTTATATCCTTAATCAACATCGCAGTCCTACACTCCTTGACTACGCTATCAGCTACCCCAGAGATAAACTTACTCATTCTAGACTTGTTATCAACCACTATCGAAGGAGCATACCTAGCCAACTGGGTAAACTTAAGAGAATACTCCCTCATACTCATGTTACCCTGATTAAAGTAAATAAATTCCTGCACCTTAGCTTTCCTTAACTATAAAGGAAAAAACCTATATAAAAAGGCTGTAGCAAACTCCTCTCATTTAACAGGTCCTGTATTTGTGCCTCTATCCCTCTTCCATTGCTTATACCAAGTGTGAAATACATCCTTCAACTGATCACACCTAACTATGCACTCTCTCTAGAGGTCACACCTATAATATCAGTTACCTTCTGAACTATGTCAAGGAACTTCTGCGGATCCTTATCAAACTTGGATCCTGAGAACAGAGGAGGGTTCATTCGGGTAAAGTGTTGAATCCTAGCTGCGACAGTATTAGCCATTGAAATAGCTGGGACAGCATCCTACTGATTATTCTGAGCTACTATAGAGTAAGCTAAAGTGGTGAAGGCATCTTTACATTCAGCATAAGAGACATGCTCGTTCAGGGGATCTTTCTAAATAGGCAGAAGTATGGGCTGATTCCCATTTCTTCTTTTGTTATTATTTCTAAGAGGTATATTCTGTAAATAGAAAGAAGATTAAATTAGAAAGAGAGTTTAAACTGAGATTATGCTCATTCGTACAACATGAATACTAAAATAAGGGAAACTTTTTCTAAAATATCTTATAACCTCCTGCCCATAACTATTACGCGCTTCACACCCATGTACAAGAATCTACTCAATAGAGCTTCCAGACTACCAAGGATACTTTAAAACCTTAGGTTCTAATACCAAGTTTGTAATATCCTGGGAGTACACCCTGGATACCATACGATGCTTACAGTCACAAATAATTACAAGCAAGCCCATAAGCCGGTACCTATTGTGAGCACTAAATAATACTGATAATAAAGGATACACATGTGTAAAAAAAGTGGATACGTCGTAAGGTTTAAACATTTAGAATATCTCTAAAATAATAATCCTAAAAACAAGTGTTTGAAAACTATAAGATAAAGACTATCAATAACAACTAATAAACTGGCTAACTATCTGAAGATGTCTGAAAGCCTCTAACTGATATAACAATGGAGTTGATGGGACAAGTCCCCAACTGACTCTGACTGACTATTGGACTGAAATATTGAAATAACTATAATCGGTACTTAAAGTAAGAGGACTTACCACTGCTGGTGGTGATGGTGCACTGGAATGTCTAAGCGCGATTGGGAACTTGAGCAACTGAACCTATGATATCATAGTGCAAGAAATGAGTATGTGGTCAATACTTTGAATATAATGGTATGCTAAATAAGGTTAGGCTGATATGCATGGGCTCATATGCATGAATAATAACTCCCTGAAAGGAATGTCTTGAGATAACTAATGAACAATATGAATAAAAACATAAAAATCTGAGAATGTATGATCAAGCATATAACATAACTCCGAAAGCATCTGTAAACAGAAAATGTTGAGAACTTGATAATGAATAACTGATTATTGTATGCTATGGTCAATAAAAACCTAAATTGAATCACACTAAAAACTAAACTGAAACTGTGGAAGCTAGCTATAACCGATATGCCTCAATATATTATCACGGTCCAACCTGTAACCCCAGTTGGAAGGGTATCAATATCGTGCCATGGATACTAACACTAGCTGTGCGGATCCACTATCTAATGTCCCGAAGGACGAGGGTGCCATGCCTAACTGACGGGGGACCCCTTAATGTCTATGGTGGCGTAGTAGGTCTAGAATCTAGGGACTGCTAATAACTCCTCATGCCTAACTGACGGGTGATACGCCATCCCTAAGTTCGCTCGGTGCTAAGTGTTAACTCCCAACTGAATACACTAATTCCTAAACTGAACTAATATTGACTGAACCAATAACTTATCATACTAAATGGTTTGAGGATAATGCTTATGATTTATATGAGATTGTTCAACAAATACTGAAACTATGTAAACAACTAAATTTTTGGGTATTCATAACCCCAAAGACTCAATAACAATAATAGTAGAAACATTCTAAAACTTCAAAGCATAATAAGTAGTCATTATTCAAAATTCTTCTCTTAGGATTTCATCAAATACTTAAAATTCATGTACTTAATCTTTGGAATGATTGAAGCTTGTAGGAATAATATAACCATAACACTAAATCCATTCTTTGGGGATTAAATCATAGAATTTCATGCTTCAAATGTGTAATGGCTAATTTTCGATTTAAACACTTATAATCATCATGCATAATTGAAAGTTTCCAAAAGCTTCATGAAAATAACTCATTTTAAACATGTAAATTCATGATTTAAAACACAAAAATGGGTTTTTGGACTCCATGGGTGAAAAGGGACCTTGGATAAACATTTAACATGCCTAAAGGCTTTAATCTTACAAGAGAATTAACGTTCTTGATTGTTATTGGATGGTGAAGCTTGAATTCTTGAGTTTTCTTGAAAAAGTAATGGTTGAACTTGATGAATTTGGGTGACGGCTGGTTTATTTTTAAGAGGAACTGTGGAAATTGGGCATATAATACCTTAACTGGTGATAAATCTCATGGTTTAACGGATCGGGCACTGGGAAAAGACTAGACTACCCCTGGGAAATTTAAATTCATAACTTGAATGCCGATTGAGAACTCACCATGACGCGCTAAGGCCTCCATCACTGTTCCACCATGATATGCCCTAATCGCGGTGACTTACAATTTTGGAAATCGAAACTTAGTTCAAACTTTGCTCGAATAATCTAAAACTTACCCAAGACATGCTACTTACACCCTGAACATGAATTAACTTAGAAACTATCGTCTCAGGGTTAGGAAGGCCACTTTAAAAATTATCAAAGTTAAGAGACCAAAAATAAAACTAAGTCTCCAACAGTTAGCTAAATTTTCATGTGCTAAGCCTCTTATACATGCACTATAGGATGAACTGAGCTTAGCCTTATATGGGGTGTTACAATATCTCCCCCTTGGGAACATTCATCCTTGAATACGACTGATTATGCTTAGAAAATACAAAGGTACTGAGATTACAGGTTGAATATGCGGAACTAAAAACATGATTACATGACTGAGTTTGGAATATGGTGACTGACTGAACTAATTCATAAATGCATGCATTGACATATAGATGACCACATGGTTGGGACTGAGAATGGAAAAGAGATAATCTAAGGAAAACTATTACCTTGAGCCAAGTCGGAGTTTGCGTAGAAAAGGTTAGGGTACTTGGTACGGATGTCTGCTCTCTCTTCCCAAGTATCCCCCTCAACGGACTAATTCCGCTAAAGAACTTTGACCAAGGGAGCTTCTTTGTTCCTTAGTCTTCAAATCTGGCAATCTAAGATTTCAACTAGGAGTTCTTCGTAAGAAAGGATGTTTTGAACATCTGAGTTTTATAAAGGGGCAATGACAGTTGGGTCACCAATACACTTCTTTGACAAGGACACATGGAACACTGAATGCACTGAAGCCATATTTTTGGGCAACTCAAGCATATACGCTACCTTCCCTTGATAGCTCAAGATCCTATAAGGGCCTACATATCGGGGATAGGTCATAAGGTTTAAACATTTAGAATATCTTTGAAATAATACGCCTAAAAATAAGTGTCTAAAAATAATACAATAAAGACTACTAATAACAACTAATAAACTGACTATCTAAAAATGTCCGAAAGCCTTTAATTGACTAAACTATGGAGTTAATGGGACAAGTCCCCAACTAAATCCGACTGGCTACTGGACTTAAATACCAAAATAAGCATAATCAGTCATTGAAGTATAAGGACTCGCCACTGCCGCTGCTAGTGTGCTAGAATGTCTAGGTGCAGTTGGGAACCTGAGCGTCTGAACCTATTATATAAGATATCATAGTGCAAGAAATAAGTATGCGGTCAGTACTTTGAATGTACTGGTATGCTAGATAAGGTTAGGCTAATATATATAGGCTTACGTGCATGGATAATAACTGATTGAAAGGAATGACATGAGATAACTGATGAAAAACATGCATGAAATCTGTAAAATCTACGAATGTATGACAAGCATATAACATAAATCTAAAAGCATCTGTAAACTAAAAATGCTAAGAACCTGATAATGAATAATTGATAATTGTATGCTATAGTCAATACAAACCTAAACTGAATCATACTAAAAACTAAACTAAAATTATGGGAGCTAGATATAACCGACATGCCCCAATATATTATCATAGTCCAGCCTGTAACTCCAGTTGAAAGTATGTCAGTACCGTGCCACGGATACTAACACTGGTTGTGTGAATCTGCTATCTGATTTCCTGAAGGATGAGGGTGTTATGCCTAACTGACGGGGGACCCCTCAAAGTTTACAGTGGTGCCGTAGGTCTGGAATACAATTTTATTTCCATTATACTTATTTTCATTTTATATAGTTAGTAGGACCTTCTAACTATATTTTTTTCTTATACAAATTCTCTTATTTCTCTTGTTTTTTATTAAACTAAAGATAGGAAATTCTAAATTAATTACTTATCTTAGTTCTTCTTTAATCAGAAGTTCTTCAAAGATTTCTAGTTTTATCTATAAATAGAATCAGGAGTTTGTTATTTTCAATTTTTTACTTAGTGATCTAGAATGGAACAAGTAATCAAATATAAAAGAATGTATAGGAACTTCCATCTCAAGATTTAGAAGATCTTGTGTTGGTATATTTCTTTTATGATTTTATTATATTTATTATAGTATTAGAATTTAAATCCAGGTGGAGGGGTTTTTCTTTGTTAAGTACAGAAAAGCCAGATCTTTTCTATTATATTAATATTTTCTATTGTATTTGATAGATTAATATATTAGATATATTAGAATATTGTATTAGATTAGTATTGGTTAGTTATCCGACTTAGTGAGTCGTTACTTTAGAAACACTAATATGAAGTTGGAATATTTAAATGGGACTTCTCATCAAGAGGAGTCATTGTTACATCTCTTGACTGTTGTAAAGGATGAAGGCCGTTATAGCGGCCTTGTATCGCTATAACAACCCCAGTATAGCAGAGAAATTCCCTTTATAACGACATTTCCATAGCAAGATATAGCTCATTATAGCGGGAGGCTACAAATAGTAGCCTCCCAATAAGGCCAAGGCATTGGCCTTTTACTAAATTTTGATTTCTTTACATTCTATGAGTTTAACATGCTCCCTCTCAACGATTTTTCAAATCAAGCACCCACAATGGTTGAGAACCATGAGAATTTTCCTACTCCAGCCTACAAAATATTCCCCAATGAGGTTTTTGGGGAGAGATTCTTGGAGTACATAATGATGGGGTTCTCTTATGAGAAGGTTTTTGCTATAAGAAGGGTGGAGGAGAAGGTGCTTGTATTTTATAATTGAATCCAAGAGTTTGGCTGGGGTCCACTGGCGGGGCTCCCCAATCTAGGGTCTTCGGCTGCGGTCTCGTGGGAGCCGCTAAAATGTGCATTGCATTCATAAAAGTAAATGCAGATGTATCAACACATAAGAAAAATAGTGTACTAGTAGGGTCATTTGGCCAACCCATGATAAGAATATGAACAACTAACTAAGTTATAGTCCAACAAGTTAATCCATGCTTAACAAACATACACTTAGCATAACAAGCAAAAATAAATAAGTGGGAATCAAACCAGCAATTCAACATACTATCACCAAGTCAAATTTAATCAATCTAAGCCAAAATAAGTCGGGGCAATTTATTAAGTATAAGAAATTTATTTCCCTGGTTCACTTATGGAACTATCAAACTCATCCGGCCCTTGTACATATACCTTAAGGGATATACAACCACCCTTTAGCCATGATTTGCAGGGGACAATTACTGTCCATGTACTAATACCTCACACATAAGTGTCTGCCAACCTTATTCCACCAAAAGCCTGTGAGAACATTCTAAATACTGAATATTTCACATTTAGCAAGTAAGGTAGGTCAAAATCATATAACTACCGCAAATCATTTGCAAAGACCACACGAAACAACATTCACTAACAAGACATACTAAAGAGTAGTTAACATGCATAGCACAAATGGGATTAAACTATAATACCATCACCTACCTCGAACCAAGCTTGCACAATTCCTCTATGCCAGAGCTTTGCCCTTTGGTGCAATTTTTGCTTAGTCGTGGTCTAGAACATGCATCTAAATACATAATTAAAGAAATAACCTAACATGTTAAGATTTATAATCCATAGTCCTCTCCTAAGGTCAAATTCATGAGCATTTCCTTCTCGTTTCTAGGGTTTTTCCATAGTAATTCACCTAAAACTACTATTTTCATGGATAAATTAGTGAATTAAAGGGATGGAAAGGTAAATTAAATGTTACTAACAAAAACTCATTAACTTATTCCTTAATTTTTTCCTTGAACCAGAAATTAACCAAAATCCACCCTAAAACCCTCCCTGAACATCGTGAATTAATAATTCTAAGGCTTAATAATTAAATACAAGTTAACGAGTTTGAATTCCTTACCTTAACAAAGCCAAACAAAGAGATTCTGGTGTTTTCTACCCTAAATTACCCTTCCTTTGACCAAAATGAGTTTTAGAAAACTAAACTATTTTGGGAAGATATTTTAATCAATCTGTTGTTTTCACCGCTAGCGGTGCTATAGGACTATCGTTGTAGCAGTCATTGGCTGTCTTTGACCACTGCTATAGTGGTAATTCCTCCATTATGGTGCTTAACAATATAATGGTGTATCTACCGCTATAGCCGCGTTGATAGGATAGAATGTCTATCTTTACCTAAAAATACCATTTTTTCAACACACCTTAAACCTGGGACATTTCAAACAGTGCCTTTTACACTAAGACCAATTTTTGGAGATCTACTAACCCAAATTTGATTCTATAAATTTTTATAGGTTTTTTATCGTCTTAGCTAACTAGACATCAAGACAAATACCACTACCCCAGTCCAAATCATTCTTAGATTTTCCTAGGCTACACCATGCTTTGAAATAAATCGAAACTGGCCTAGTCTAAAATTTGTAACTTCTAAATTGGGAAGAATTTGGACATCAGTTTTTAAATATGAGACTCATACATGGCAACGAAAAGGTTTGTAACAACAGACACGAAAATACCTATTGTTTGTCCCTAAATGATCAAATGATAATACAGGCCAAATAAGGAAATATAAGAGTGCCTATATCCTCAAAAAAATCGAGGGTACTTATCCCACATATCCTTCTATAATGCCCCAAGTTTGTACCCTGAATGCTACATGGTGCTCATAATCTCGAAGGACCATAATCTAACCGATGACTGGTACCTACTGTAATAACTGAATAGTAATACAACAAATATGCCAAAATTTAGCGAAAACTTGCCA
The DNA here is from genome assembly GCF_002878395.1 of Capsicum annuum. Lineage (NCBI taxonomy): Eukaryota > Viridiplantae > Streptophyta > Magnoliopsida > Solanales > Solanaceae > Capsicum > Capsicum annuum. The sequence goes on from NC_061117.1 coordinate 34,022,727, forward strand.
TCAGGTTCAATACTAAAATAAAACTAAATACGGTATAACAATACCAAAACTGAAACTTTTGTCTGAAAATACTCTAGTCTAAAAAGTCTCTACTATCTGAATCATGGAGTTGATGGGACAAGCCCCCAACTAACTCCAACTACTGAAAACTGTACTGATAAACCAAAATACTAAAGAAAATAATCATGTCCTCAAACTATGAGGACTCACCACTAACTCTGACTGCTGAAGATCTGAACTACTAAGAGTGCTCGGGAGCCCGTGCATCTGAACCTATGATATAAAATATTATAGCACAAGAGAAAAGTATGCGTCAGTACTTTGAATGTACTGGTATGCTAAGTGAGGTATGCTAAAATACATGGGTTCATATGCATGAACAATACTAATTGAATGACATGAATATAACTGAATGGGAGTAGAAGCATGAATACGTATACTGTAATCTTAGATTGTGATAATACTGGATACTGAGTTCTGAATTATTGATTTACGGATATCTAACTTTACTGATGTTGTGCGGATGATAACTGAGTGACTGTATCTGATAGTCTTGGTCCTATGGACCTATACTAGGTTTTGTACTGAACTGAGTGACTGTATCTGAGGGAACACCTACCGACATTCCTGATCATGATTAAACCTAAAGATTGATACTTTAAGGTTATAAGAATCGTGAAATAGAGTTTCCAACTTATGAAGGCCAAAATAATACTAAGTCTGACTACTTAGCTAGAATTTTCTAAGTCTTGGACCCCTTAGCAAGCTTAAAATACTGAGTTGAGCTTAGGATTTTGCGGGGTCTAACACCTTCTTTGTCTTCCAAGTGGCTTCCTAGATGGAATGATATTTCTAGTGCATTTTTATCAAACTAACTTCCTTCATCCTAAATTTCTAAATATCTTGATCTAGAATTGCTACTGGTTCCTCCTCATAAGACAAATCCTTATTTAGAAGCATCGAATCCCACTTAATGATGTAGTCTCAGTCCCTATGGTACCTTTTCAGCATTGAAACATGAAATGATGAATGGACTCTCGACAACCTTTATGGTAGAGCTAACCAATATGCAACTGGACCCACTACCATAAGAACCTCAAAAGAACCTATATTCTAATGAATAAGCATTCCCTATTACCAAACCTTATGACTTCCTTTGTAGGAGACACCTTGAGCTAAAATTTCTTACCTAACTTGAAGTATATGTCCCTCACCCTATGGTCTGCGTACTAATTTTGCCTACTTTGAGCAGCCAACAACTTATATTAAATAAATCTTATCTTCACCTAAGCCTTCTTTACCAAATTAGTGCCCAAAGTCTTAACATAGCCTGACTCAAATCATCTAATAGGTGACTAATACTTTCTTTCATTAAGTGTCTTGAATGGTGCCATATCAATACTGGAGTGATAACTGTTATTGTATGAAAACTCACACAACAAAAAAATGGGTCCCATTGACCATGAAAATCACACACACATGACTACAACATGTCCTCTAGCACCTAAATCGTTCTCTCTAGCTGCCCATCAGATTAAGGGTGAGAAGTTATGCCAAAAGTCAGCTTCGTGCCCAAGATCTCATGCAACCTATCCTAAACTTGGAAGTGAACTTTGCATCTATGTCTGAAATAATGGTAAGTGGCACCCGATGAAGTCTCATAATCTCCTTGACATTAAGTTTAGATAACTGTTAAGAGTTGTAGTCTACCCGAATTGGTAAAAAGTGAGCTAACTTCGTTAGCCTGTCTACTATCACCCAAATGGAGTCATACCTCCCTTAAGTCTTAAGGAAGCCCCGCTATGAAGTCCATGCCAATATGATCCAACTTCCACATGGGTAAAGGCATTCTCTAAAGAAACCCCACAGGCTTTTAGTGCTCATACTTTACCTGCTGATAAATTGTCACACTTGGACACATAATCCACTTTGTCCCTCTTTATCTTGGGCCACTAATAAAGCTGCCTCAAGTAATGATACATCTTTGTTGTATTTGGATGAATACAATAACGCGAGCTGTGGGAATATGAAAGTACATCATGAATTAAATCACCCACTCGAGGAACATATAATCTTTCATTAAACCACAACATCCCTCTCGCATCAAAAGTGGTGTCTGCTACCTCTTCGCGCTTTACTTTATTCTAGAGTGCATTCAACTTCTTGGACTTAATCTTCTCTATGGATATTGATTTTACTTCTACACTAGCCAACATACCACCCCTATCTAAGACACCAAACTGCATGCTCAGAGATACTAGAGTGTAAAATTCTCTAGCTAATGGCCGCCTGGATACCTTAGAAATAATAAACTACCCAGACTTAAAACTTTTTGAATCAATGCATCTACCACCATATGATACTAAATACTCACATCATAATCCTTTAACGATTCCATCCACCTTTGTTTCCTTAGGTTCAAATCTCATTGAGTAAACACATGTTGCGGGTTATGATGATTTGTGAAGACCTCACACTTGATACCATAAATATAGTATCACTAAATTTTTGATGCAAACACCACCATTACCAACTCTAAGTCATGGGTTGGGTACCTCCTTTCATAAGGATTTAACTGCCTCGAAGCATAAGGAAAAAAATTCCTATCCTACATTATCACAAAACCTAAATCCAAAAGTGAGACTTCAAAAAACACTATAAAGTCCTTAACTTTAATACGCAAGAAAAGAATAGTTGTTGTAGTAAAGACTGTCTTGAGCTTTTGAAAGCTCTATTGACTTTGGCTTGACCAAACAAATGACACTTCCTTCTAAGTCAACCTTGTCTAGTGCATTACAATAGATGCAAAGTTCTTGACAAATCTTCAGTAATAACTAGCAAGACTCACAAAACTTATTACCTCGGTCACTCAACTAGGAGAATTCTAATTCTTTACTGCCTCAATCTTCTGGGGATCTACCATCGCCTCTTTTTCAGAAACCATATGCGCCAAAAAGTTAACTAAAGACAACCAACATTCACGCTTCAAAAACATAGTAAATAACAATTTCTCCCTTAGAATCTCCAAAACTATATGAAGATGACATGCATGCTCTTCCTTACTCTTGGAGTATACAAGAATATCGTCAATAAACACAATAACAAATGAATCCAAGAATGATTTAAAAAGCCCATTCATTAAACTCGTAAAGGTTGCAAGTGCATTAGTCAACCCGAAAGACATCACCGAAAACTCATAATGGTCATATGTCTTTTAGTCTAGTTTTCAACTGATGATAATTAAACCTCTAATAATTTTTTGAAAAAACTGAGCACCTTGTAACTGATCAAACAAGTCATTTATGTGAAGTATGGGATATTACTTTCTAATGGTAACCTTATTCAGCTGCATATAATCAATGGAAATCTTGAAGCTTCCAACCTTCTTCTTGACAAACAAGATCAGAGTACCCTAAGTTGAAACACTTGGATTAATAAAACCTTTGTCAAGTAACTCCAGAAGTTGAGTTTTGAGCCCTTTCAACTCCGTTGGAGCCATTCAATAAGGTGAGAAAGAAATAGGGTGAGTGACCGGGTCTAAGTCAAAATTTGATATCCCTATCTAGAGGTATACTCTTAAGGTCTTGAAGAGACATATCTTGAAATTTGAGACTACCAAAACTGAATCTATTGAAGGGAACCCCGCATCTATATCCCAAAGATAACCTAACATTATTAAGCACCACTTTCTCACTAGCCTCCTAGCCCAAACATACGATATAATCCTCACTGAATTCGCTTTATACACTACCTTCCACTCTAGTTTCTTCATCCCACGCATAGCTAAAGTCACTATTTTAGCATTACAATTTAAAATATCATGATAAAAAAAACAACCAAGTTATACCCAGAATTATATCAAATTCCAACATATCTAGAATAATTAAGTCTACCTAAGTCTAAAACCCCCTAAAAAATATAAGATAAGAACATTAAACACAAGTTACTATTAGAGACTCGCCTACTAGAGTAGACACATAAATAGGTTAATTAACTACATCCCAAACCAGATTCAGACCCCTTATAAACTGGATAAAAATAGAAATTATGATCACACATCATAATCGTCATCATCATCCTTTCTCGAAAATGCATAATAGTAAGCTCAATCATCAATATAGGCTAATTTTCTTCCCGGCTACATTTCTCCCTCTATGCTACCATTTTCTCGACCACTCTTACCACTATAGTTATAACCAGAATAGAAGCTAACAAGGCTAACAAAATAGGATGGGCTGGATAGGCCTGCTGACTGTGGCATTTAGAGTAAGACCCATTAAAATTCCTAATATTCCAAGATATCATGACCCAATTTCCCAGGTCATGATGGTGCCTACTATAATCCACCAGTAGGCAAGCGAATATGTAGTCCGGTACTACTAGTAATGGATTACTAAGAGAGATAAAAGAAAGAATGTGAAATATATGTAAAAAAGGACTAATGCATACAAGATAATCCTAAAACCTATTAAAATCAGTACAAGAGCTTTTTAATATAATAAGAATACAAAATAAAGTACCAAAGGAACTACACTTATACAACCCATCTCTGCATACTACATAGAGACTAGTCTATTACACAAGAGAGAGAAGAGTAATACTCTGAATGTCGAGAACTCACTTTATGTCTTCGAACTATGGCTGTTCCGCATGATGAACACAATACTGGTGATAACCCATACTATGATCTACAGGCTACAGAAATATAGTATGGGTGCCAAACGTATGGTACTCAGTAGGCAACTTTCGACTAAGCTCCAAAGATAATGCAGATATATAGAACATATAAACAAAAATAGAGTCTAAGCCCAAGTATCCAGTAACCATATAATAAAGCCAGTGAGATAGTAAGGGTAAACTATCCTACTCATATCCAAGAACTAACATAATAAGGATAAGGAAATATTAAGGAAGAACTATCCTATTCCATCCATACTCAGGAATCTCAACACTACATCATATATCACTGGCCAATATACGAATAAAGGGTTTAAAGAAGGATATATAATAATATACAAGGTAAAGGAATAAATATACAATCTGGACAAATAAAGAAAGGAGGGGATATATGATACTATTATAGATACATATAGCTAGATATACATACGTATACATAAACAAGGTCAACTCAAAGTACAACCTAAATCATGAGACTAGCATTTTAAAACCTCATAATTATAGTAGGAACTAATGTTAGGACACTCAGGGTTTTCATGTATTCATGAATAACAATGTGATCGTCAAATAAAAGATCTAGAATCGTACCTTGAATCTCAATACCGGATCATTAACAAGCTATAAATGATAGCAATGATAATGTGAGTAACCGGCTAACCCGAACAACCAATACCTAATCGAGACTTTCACAAACCTCCACCGCCCCAGCCTTAGAAAGTTCAATCAACATACAACAAACTATAAATCATACTCATCACCCACACCTATGCAACCCTCCATAAGGCTGATAGATATCGGTGCATACTTGTGATAAGCAATGTACATGCAAGAATGAATGCCCAAAAATACAATTGGTAATACAATAAGTAACCCAAACCATTGTACAACCTCCATAATGATAATGTGATACACAAGGTCATCACTAAACCTTTAAGATCGCGACACAGCCTTTGTAATAATAATGTGATACATGAGGTTGTCTCACAATCTCTATAATAATGATATAATACATGAGGTCATTGCATAACCTTCGAGATTGCCACATAACCTCTATATTAATGATGTGATACACGAAGTCATCGCACAACCTATGAGACTATCATAAAACCTCTGTAATAATAATGTGATACGAAGGTCGTCATACAACCTCTTAGGCTATCATACAGTCTCCATGTTTCCAGTATTTCAAGAATTTCAAGAATTTCAAGAATTTCAAGAGTACACACAAATCAAGTATAATATCATAAGTATCCTCCGAAATTGAAAAAGGTATATATAATCGTAAATCTATTTTCTAGACAAAACTTTGGGACTAAATCATTATAAAAGTGTAGAAAGGATCAGAATCTCTCACAATTGGAGTAAGTAGTAGTATCAAAATCATAGACCCAGAATCTATCTCGACCAAATCTTTAAAATGCCATTTTCAATCTTAATGCGCATCAATCACCCATTGAGGTGGCACGATTCTCATTCTAAAGAAATTAGTTTAAAAGGAAAAAAGTGGTATTTATCCCCTTTTAGGAAAAATAGTCGTAAAATCATAATTTAGTTAGAATCATACCATTTATCATCTTAGTGATCATGAATGTACCGAATCTATGCATGCCATCACTACTATTCACCTAATGAAATCATAAACATCAATATGTTAATATATTATGGCCACACCCTTAACAAGGATAAACACTTCTCGAAATCCAACCATTATCTTAACATGGCCTTAGGCTCAATAATAGGTACATATCCGACATAACCATAATGTCAAGATTTAGGAATCATCATCACAATCCATCAGGTACATGGTAACCTTATTATAAGGTTCATTAATCTCAACAACTCCTAAGTGCTAGCAACCTAAGGTAATAGGATCCACGAAGCATAATAAGTATTTCACCTTACGGGTCAATCCACCCATCTAATCCCCAAACTTTAATATTTTAGGCCAAATCATGGTGTTCTACCCATAATCAATATTAGCATTCTCACCTACATTAAATATATAAATATATTATCTTATGGAGAAGAGTAGATAGAAGCTTACCTCGATGCTGAACTGCAAATCCTTGAATCATCTGCAAAATGTCTGACTTTTCTCTGCAATGACAAAATGCCACCACACTATCAACATTATAATCTATGCATCATTAGGAGTAAAACGAGACCCATATTACCGTATAACGGGTCAGATCAAATTTTAGGTCAAGAATGGGTCCCTAGGGCCTGCTAATGGAATCTAAAAGTAACCCATCACGAGGCCCCTCAAGGGACAAAGAAGTTGTGCTCAAAAGTTGAAAACAAACAGAGAACAAATTGGGTCTCAAATCAACCCATAAATTTTGGGAATTGAAAGCCCTTAAATTTCCAAGAATTTATCAAGAAATCAAAGAAAACTTACCATGAATTCAAAGGAAAATCATGGAATAATTGTTAACCAAGCTCTCCAAATCATTTACAATCTTAAATTATAAGCTCTCACGGTATTTTAAGGTTTAGCTTTCAAGGGGAAAGATGAATAATGCCTAAATTCTTAGAAAAGGGGCTCAATTTATACCCAATCTAGGTACTCGAGAGTCGCTATCACAACCCTAAGGTGTGTGATCGCACTATCTCTGACCTGCCATATAGTTTGGGATTGAAACATACCTATGGCGATTGCACTATCTCCCTGCCAAGGGTACCGTAATCGCATCCCTTGCTGACGATCTCAGCCACATTAGTTGACAGCTAAAACTTAGAAGTTCTCCAACTTTCCATCAAGCCATCAGGATTCATTTGGAATCCTGTATACGTAAATGAAGTATAAAACCACACAAATTTGATGTTCTAGACTCATAATTAGATTTTTCATCCAAGGTCATTTTGACCAAATGTGGGTCTTACACTATATTTTATTTTCTTAAATTTCCGATCAATACGTCGAAATGAGCTTGGGTGTCTCGGGACTTGAACCAAAGGTTTACCTATCCAATCATTAATGTTTTAGATCTGATGGCGCTATCGTAATTCTCATCCGAGGTTATCTACTGGGAGTTCTGGTCCAAGGCCAAATCCTAAACAATAAAAGTTCTAAAATAATAAAATGAGCCTAAAATCCAAACGAACTATTCGCTCTCCAAATCGATAGTTCTGTCAAGTTATAAATGACCTTAGCTACTGTGGAAAGGATTGAAATAACAAAAATGCAGGAAAATCAAGGAAAAAACTGGAGGGTAATTACACAAGATGAATTGGATAACATCTTAGCCTTACCCGCTTGGGTAACCCCCTCCAACTTTTTCACATAGTCAGAAACTTTATTAAACCTTTTTCTTATTGAAGTCATATGCATAGACTATACCTGAAGGCCATAATCCAAACCTTTAATAAATAGGTGAATCCTCTCCTTCACAGAAGTCCACAACTGTATAGCATAGTGAGACAAGTCATGGAACTTGGCCTCATAAGTCGTAACCAATATGTCACCTTGCTCCAATGCCAAAAACTTATCCTTCTTGGAATCAAGGAGTACCTATGGCATATAATTCTCTAAGAACAAAGTGTGAAATTCTTCCCGAGTCAATGGAGACAAAATCTGTGATCGATAATTAACATATGCTCTTCACCATTGCTTTGCATCCTTCTCCAGTAGAAAAGTCAAAAACTCTACTCCATATTTCTTCAAAATCTACATCTTATGTAACCTCTTATTGAAATCAATAATAAACTCAAAGGAATCCTCAGACCTAGTACCATGGAATGTTGGAGGTTTCATCATCAAAAATATTGTTAGTGGTTCATGTTTTGTACCAGTTTTCATTGAACCTAACACTAAAAGAGGAAAAGTATTAGTACCTGAAGCTTCAGCCATTCTAAGAACCATGGAAAAAGTAGGATGAACAACTAAATCCTAATAACTCGATATCGTGGGTGTGGCTTTAGTCCCAGCCAACCCATTCATAAAAGCTAACACCTGTAGAACAATCTTAGCAGGCAAAGCGGGTAGTCCTGCAACCCCATCTTGAGCTGCTGCCTCAGGCTCCATACCATGTTCTTCTACTTCTTCTATCTTCTTCAAATGTTCTTGATATAGGAGAGAAAATGCTAACCTATCAAGATTACGGCCAGTCAACGCTTGAGATTTATCCCTAGTGGGTGTGACTTGTCCTTTCTTTCCCCAACCTCTTTCTCTCACTCATTCTCCCCCTCTTTAGACGGGATCCATAATTAGAGCAGTAGGTATGAGAGATATTGGTAGGGTTTTATTGGACCTAGTGTTCATAATTTATAGGTAAAGGAATGAAGAAGATTAAATACTAATTTGTTTCACCAAATATCAATTGGAATAAAGTTATAACATGAAAGAAACAAGAATAAAGGATTTCCTAAAGTTCTATAGCCTCTTGATGAATAGGTACAAACCTCTCAATATCGTTCTACGAGACTCTACTTGACCTATTTTGGTACGATGAGATTGATGAACCTAGGCACTGTCATATCAACTTTGTTAGGATGCAAAACCATCAAGAATGGAACCCATGCTACTCATTTGTTGGGAGAACTAACTATCTCGAACAACAATCCCATAATACATACTTAGAAGAAATAAACGAAACAAATCCATCAATATATTATCCAATCTAAAACCAAATAATATATATAACTGAAGGTAAAAAATTACTTATGTAGAACCATCCCTAGGACCCAAAAATTATTGTAACAAAACATCTAAGAATGTCAAGAAGGGGATGCACCCAAAAACTGAAATAAAACATAAGTTTAGAACTAGAGAACTATGTCAATAAGAAAAGATTCCATGTCATCCCGAATAGGTTGCGTACCTTAAAATCTGGAGTCAACCATTGGAAGAACAAGTGAGGTCTCATAGGATCCTTTGGAATGTGCACTGCACTGAGAAAAGTATATACAGGTATAGTATCAATACATAAGAACAACAGTGTAATGGTAGGGTCATTTGGACAACCTAGATGAGAATATCAGGATATAACTAAGTTATAGTACTGCAAGTTAATCCATTCTTAATAGACATACACTTAGCATAACAAGAAACAATGAACAATTAGAAATCAAAATAGCAAGTCAACATATTATCACCAAGTCAAGTTTAGTCAAGCCAAGCAAAAAATAATTCAAGACAATTTATTAAGCATAAAACATATTATTCTTAGATTCAATCATGGAACCATCAAACTTACCTGACCCTGATACATACACTCTGAGGAATATACAACGACCGTCTTCCCATGACTTACAGGGACAATTATAATCCATGTACTAAATCTCAAACATAAGTATCTGCTAACCTTGTCCCTCTAAAATCTCATGAGAACATTCCGAATATCGAGCATTCCATATTGAGCAAGGTAGGTCAAAATCACGTAAAATCCTCAAATCATTTGAAAAGACCACACCAAACAACATGCACTAATGAGATGACCCAAATCGGGGCCTAGTCTTGTCGGGTACCTCAAGCCAAATCGGGATCGAAGACCACCCCTAATACCCCACCATAACTGCCCTATATCCCATATTTGATGAGTTCTAAATATATATATATATATATATAATCAAAAATAAAATGGAACAATTATAAGTCAAATATAGTCAACCAGTGCCAGCCCCAATACCAATACTAATACAAAGGCTAACATCAATACTGACACCGCCCATACCAACTGATAGTAGTCCCATAAATCCTCTATCCAAAAGTAAAACAATATTCGGTCGGGATATTCCCCCGACCATAGCCAAAACTAAACCAAAACCAATGAAATGTCCAAAGTATGTAAAGAAATTCAAGACATGAAATAGATCCTTCTGTAATATGGAAGATCACCACTTCAATCCAACACAAGTTGATCCCAAATCCGGTCACTAAGAAAGAGGAGTAGAACGATTGGTTCCTGCATTGCGTAGGAATACTGCCACCCAAAGATAGGTTAGTGGGTGAACACTAGCAGGTACTCAGGATAAGGACAAAATAATGTCGACCTTTTAAACCAAGTAAATAACCATATGCATTCACAACCATACATGTATATATATACATAATCCATACCGGGAAAGAGAATTGGGTTTAGCATACCTTTAAAACTATTAACCTGGGTATGTGTAGCTTAATCGTCCTAGAGCCACCCATGGGCTATATGGGTCTAGTGTTACCCCTTGAATGAACCTCGATACATGTATCCTCATAAACTGGAGTTACCATAGGAGTAGGGTATTCTCGTGGACCCTTCACTCTCAATGATACATATATACAAGTGTAACTTAGGGGATTCTTGTGTACCCCATAGTATATTGTATGATCACCATGACCAATCCTCATGTCAGCAAACATGAGTTTCTAGTGTTCGTCCAATAGACTCACACCTTCACAGTTAGCTATCACACCTTGCCATTATTACCCAATTAAAACCATTGTCACATAACCAAACCAGCAATTTCATTTATTATTAACCAAGGCTATAAGAAGTGGTATTGTTATACCGACTATAGATTGCAAGAAATGTCCTTAGCCAACCTTTTCAAAGGATACACATGTACCTAAAGATTACATTATAATTAAGTATACTTGGGGGATTTCCATGTACCCTACAAGTATTCATTATTATGTTTGCTTTGGAGATTTCCTTGTACACCGCAAGGCTTTCAATTACACCATAACCATGACCACCAAGACCTTACCATTTAACCATTTAAAGCCATCCAAACCAAGTTAAGGTTCCATTACCACTTTATACCATGCAAACTTTTCAATAAAAGTTCAATAATGTAACAAGAGCATTCTCATAGGCATTTTATCAAACATATTGAGGGCATATAGTTTCCAAAACCAAACCTAAGTACCAATTAACCATTCCTATGCAAACACATGTTCAAACCAGCATTAAAACATAAAAACCCATAATTAAGACATGGGAAAACCATAACCAACCATTTATAACCAAAACCCCCAATATATAATTCAAACCCAAAACCATACCATAATTATTCCATGAAAACCATACATTAAATCATGCCTTTAGTTGAACTATCAATGAAGTAGGAGTAACTTGCCTTAGATTACAAAGATGATGGTGACAAACCACCCTCATAAGTCCCAAATTGATCCTATTAAAGAAAACCTAGCCTTCCTTGACTCAAGAGCCTTGAGAGAAATCGTGAGTGTTTAAGAGAGTTTGATTGATTGCAAATAGGTTAAGGAAGCCCCAAAAAAGTGCTTTATGTCGTGGGACCTTAAGAGGTTAAGAGGGAAAATATCCAGATTACCCCCAACTTAAACTGTATAAAATTCTCGCCAGAGGGTACGACCGTACCCCCACCAACCATACCCTACAATATGAGTAGTACCCACTTCTCATACCCTAGGCATCAATTGGACCCCAACACTATCCAACATACAACCACCAAGACCACTCATACCCAAGAATACAACCAGTACCCCTAACCCATACCCACAAAATAATCAAGAGGGTTGGGCGTTTGCCAACATACAAGTTGGACTATACCACTCGTACCCTATCCTCCAGACTCATGGCGAGCCACTCATACTCAGATCCAAGTTAAGTTACTAAGTTTCAGATTACGTGAAGTAAAATTCACTCCAATGACCCATCATAAACCATATGACTTTTACCCACCTATTCGTACCCATACTAAAAACTTAACCACCTAATCATGGACAATATACGACAGGGTCACCTGACCCATGTCCCCACTATACAACTAGTATGGTGAGTCGTATGATGTCCAAAAAGTCCAAACATAAGAAATTTCTAAGGACCAGAACCTTGGGTGTTTCTTAACATGCAGATATAGCAAAAATGAGATTAAACTACAATACCATCACCTACCTCAAACCAAGCTTGCACAACTCCTCCATGCCAGAGTTTTTTTCTTTCGTGTAATTTCCTCTTGCTCGTGGTCTAGGACATTCATATAAATACATGATTACATAAATGACCTAATATGTTAGGGTTTATAACTCATACCCAATTCCTAAGATCAAATTCATGATCATGTCCTTCTCATTCTATGGATTTTCTACTGTAATTCACCTAAAACTACCAATTTCATAGATAAATTAGTGGATTAATAGAATGAAAGGATAAATTAATTGTTAATAATCAAAATTATTAACTTACTCGGTAATTTCCCCTTGCGGCAGCAATTAAAAAAAATCTACCCTAAATCCTCCCCAAACTTTATGAATTAATTTTTTTTAAGGCTTAATAATTAAATATGAGTTAATGGGGATGACTTTCTTACCTTACCAAATGAAAAAATTATGGTGTTATTTGCCCTAAATGGCCTTTCATTTACCCTAGAACATGTTTTAGAAAAATTAACTACTTTGGAAAAATATTTTAACAAATCTATGGTTTTCACCTCTTTAGCGGTGTCGACTACTATATAGGTTGTTGATGTCCTTTGACCACTGACATAGTAGGAATTCCTCTTCTATGGCGTTTTTCACTATAGTGGTGTCGGCGGTATAAAATGACCAACTTCGCCCAAAAATCTCACTTCTTACAACCTACCTTAAACCTGAGACATTTTGAATAGCAATTTCGGGAGTTTTACTTCCCCAAATTTAATTTCATATATTTCTACAAGTTTCTTATTATCTTATCTAACTAGAGATCAAGACAAATAGAACTACCCCACTCTAAATCATTTTCAAATTTCTCTCGGTCATACCTCACTCTAAAATCAATTGAAACTAGACTAGCCTAAAATTTGTAACTTCCAAACTGGGAAGGATTTAGACATCAGATTTTAAACATAGGAATCATATAAAATGATTCAAAGGATTGTTACAATCAAGAAGAAAGCCTACTATCCTACTATTAAGGCATTACGATCATATTCTCCATAGTCTATACTAGGATATAGTTGAACTTGGTATCCTAAAAGATTCATCCATTGAGAAACCTCTTCGATATGAACTAACAATGAGATCTTGTGGTGTACTTCACTATACAAGATATTATGCTGAATTTGGGGAACAGATCATGATGGAGTAGAAGGATTTTACTAGTGTAGCAAAAAGGGTCACTACTTTCCCGATTTGGTTTCTGTGTTGTGCCGGTGTGTTAGGGTACTTGAGGAGGCTGCTAACATTGAGGTTGTATATGGAAATCCTTTTCATCCCTTATGAGTAAAAATGTTCATGTCTAATGAAAAAAAAAGGTAGATTAGACCAAGAGCATCCATCTTGCAAAAGAGGAGGACGATGATGATGATAATGCCCTTTCCTATCAATACCAACCTCATCCCGGTCTAAAATTTCTAGAAGCTGTCTAGGGGAAGTCCTACCTATAGTTAGGAGAAATATAGTGCACCACCCTTCCAGTTCCACATCCCTACCTTCCCCTGCCTAGGACTATACAATGCTCCATATATAATATGTTGAGGAGAAGAGGACGAGGGTCTCTAAGAACCACATGCTTGAATGGATATAGAAGACCGTAAAGTTTATACTCAAGTGTGCAGTCCCTGAGGAGGAGGTCCATTAATTGAAGCAAGAGAATATGCGGGAGTTATCCCTCCTAAATGATGTAGAGTGTAAGACCCTATATTTTCTTAGCTTAGTTCAGCTCCTAGTTGCATGTATAAGAGGCTTAAAGCTTAAAATTTCACTAAGTGTTGGGGGTTTAATCTTATTTTTGGAATTTTAACTTCATGAATTTTTAAATTGGTCTTCCTGTCCCTGAGATGTTGGTTTTTGAGTTAATTCATGTATAAGAGGCTTAAATCCTAAAAATTTCACGAAGTGTTGGGGACTTAGTCTTATTTTTGGCCTCTTAACTTCAAAGATTTTTAAATTGGTCTGCTCGACCCCGATATGTTATTTTTTGAGTTAATTCATGTTCAGGGGTGTAAGGAGCATATCTCGGAGAAGTTTTGAGTTTTTTCGATGAGGATTGGGTCATGTTTAGATTTCAATTCTATAACCTCACTGCGATAGTGGCGCGTCGCGGTGGGTATAGTGATGAGCCCTTTATCTCGTTGAGGTGGCCTTCAAATCCATATTCTAGTTGTGGATTTAATATCCTAAGGGGCAGTTACGTCCTTTCCCAATGACCCAATTCATAAAAACATAAATTAAAACATCGGTTAGGGTATTATTTGCCCATATTCCCTAAATCTCCTCTCAAAGAAACCCTAACCATCTCCTAAGAACATCAAATTCAATTTCCTCCTCTCTAAGAAAATCAATAATTTAAGTTTTCTAATCTAAGAACTTTCAAGAAAGCTTCAAGATTGGTATTCTTCTTTCAATCTTAAGGTTTTAAGGTATGTGTGATATTCATCCAAGGGCCCTTTCCATCCATGGGGTCCAAGAACCAAATTTTATGTTTTAAATTATATATTATACATGTTTATAATGAATTATCTTTATGAAGTTCTTACGAATTTTAATTATAAATTATGTTTACAAGTGTTTTCTTATGGAATGAGCCCTTACATGTTTGAATGATGAAATTTTCATGTTGAATCCCTAATTCATGGTTTTGGCATTGTAACTATGTTATTTTTCACATTCTTTACCAATCCCATACTTAAGATTACGAATTTCATGTGTTTGATGAAATGTCTAAATAATTGGGTCTTGAATAATGATCCCCTATTATAATTTCAAAGCTTTTATATGTCCTTATTGTTATTTCTATTCAGTGTTGGAGGGTTATGAACACCTGATTCTTAGATGTTTACATAATTTTAGTATCTTTAGAAAGGTTTCAGATAAACCATGAGCATTTTTATTCCGTTAGCTATCATAATTAGTTATTTTATCAGTTAAACTTAGTTCAGTCCAGTAATCAGTATCAGTTAAATTGGGAGTAGGATTTAGCACCGATGAAATTCAGGGATAGCGACTTACTCGTCAGTTTAGTAGAGGTGTTAATAGCGGTCCCTGTATTCCAAAACTATATAGCCAGCGTAGGATATGAGGAGTCACCCATCAGTTTAGTCTTGACTTTCTTCGAGAAGATACCCGCCAGTCTAGGCTTGACTTCCTCTCAGGGGTCACCCACTAATTTAGGCTTGACACCCTGGTCCTTTGAGACATCAAATTAGTCAATCCACACATCCATGTGTTAGTATCTTTGGCACAGTACTGACACCTTTTCAACTAGGGTTATAGGTTGGACCCCACTTAACTCAGATTGGGGCATGTTGGTTAGATAACATCTCCCACAATCTTAGTTTAGTATTCAGTATAGAATTCAATTCAAGTTTTCTTGACCAAAGCATACATCCTTTCAGTTACTCATTTATCAGATTTTGATGATTCAGTTTACAGATTATTTTAAAAATATTATATGTTTTATCTTGCATTCTCAGTATTTTAGTTTTCATGCATGCATACCCAGTTATCTCATGCTATACATCCAGTCATTATTTCATGCACATTTAACCCTTCCATTATAGCCTAACCTTATCTCATATGCCAGTATATTCAAAGTAATGATCGCATACTGTTCTTTGCGTTATGATTTCTTATATCATAGGTTCAAATGCACAGTTTCCTGACTGCGCTTAGACAGTTTAGCTTATCAGCAGCAACATTCATGGTGAGACCTGTTCTATCAAGGACATAATTGTTTCATTCCTGTTTATCTTAGTAGTTCAGTATTTTTATTTAGTCGGAGCTAGTTGGGGGTTTGTTCCATAAACTCCACATTCAGTCAGTTAAAGGCTTTCGAAATAGTTAGTCGATTTATCTGTTGTTTTATCAATCTTTTTAGTAGGTCTTCATAGATTACAGATCTATGATTTAATTGTGTTTCAGTATTTAAAACCTTATGGCATTTCAGTTTTTCTTCCACATTATTATTTATTATTAGTTTACTATATTCTCACTGTAGGTACTAGCTTATGGGTTAGTTTGTGGTCACTTGTGATTGTAAGCACCGTTATAGAGACTAGGGGGTATCCTCGGGTAGTGACATAACTTGGTATCAGAGCCTAAGGTTTTACAGTATTCTAGGATGTTGGAAAAGCCGCGTTGAGTAGAGTCTTGTGCATAGATGTGAAGTGCACCATGATTATGGACAAGAGGCTACAAGATATTTTAGGAAAAATTTTCCTTCTTTCAGTGATCCTGTCATTTGAAAGAGCATGAGATCTATTTAAAATCACTTCCTGACATATCCTTTATTTTATTTATAGACAATGCTTCCCAAAACAAACAGCAGAAGAAGAAATGGAAATCAGCCCGCACATCCGCCTATTAAGGAAGATCCCCTAAATAGCATGTCTCTCATGCTAAATTTAGATCTACCTTTATTACCTTAGCTCATTCATTAGTTGCTCAATATGATTAGAAGTTTTTTGTCCTATATAGGCTTATGGTTTATGCTCAGCAGAGTAAGGAGGAAAAACATAGAGAGAAAGGGAGATAAAGTAAGAGGGCCAGAACAAGTAGTTTTAAGTCAAGGTCAGAGAGTGGTAACCATTCCTAGATCCATAAAAAATTCTCAGCCCCAGTGCCTTCTTCATCTAGTGCGCCAGTGCCAAAGCTTAGAAATGATAATCGAGATAGAGCCCTAGGCTCTAGGCCCCGCAATAGCATGAATAGTGGTCATACCAATCCATTTTGCAGAAAATATGGTAGGAATCATAAGTTTATCAGTAGAGTCGACAGTGAGGTATATTTTGGGTGTTGAAAGCCAGGCCAAAGAGTTAGAGACTGCCCAAAAAGTGGTCAGCAGGGTCAGTCCAACCATACTCCAGTTCCATCCGATCGCTCAACTCAGCAGGGTGACACTTCCAGCACAACTAGTAGTCAGCGCCAGAATAGATTGTATGCACTCCAGTCCTGATATGATCAAGAAAGTTCTCCTAATGTGGTTATGGGTGCGTTTTGGGTCTTTTATCTTCATATTTATGTTTTATTAGATCCCAAAGATTTACCTTCTTTTGTGACTTCTTATATAGCTGTTAATTCTGGTGTTAGTCCATAAATATTAGCTGAGCCTTTCTCAGTATCTACCCCAGGGTAAATCTATTACAGCCAGATGGGTATACAAGAATTGCTCGATTACAATATCCCAGAAAATCACTTTAGTTGATCGTGTAGAGTTAGATATAAATGATTTTGATGTCATTCTCGATATGGATTGGCTCCACTCATGCTATGATTTAGTTGACTATAGAAATAGAGTCATTCATCTTTAGTTTCTGAATAAACCAGTTGTTGAATGGAAGGATAGTACTTTAGCACTTAGGGGTCAGATTGTTTCATATCTTAGAGAGAGATAAATGATATCCATGGGGTTAGTTGTATGAAAGGTGAATCAGTAGGCTTGAAATAGAGTATGGAAGAATTTAAGTTTGTTGATTCAAAATTATATGTTATTGATGTTGGGTATGTTGGCGTAATGATATGGTGATACTCCTAGAAATTCTAAGTTAGTTAGTGTTTAAGTTATTGTATGATAATTATTGGGGCTATAGAAAGCTAAGAATTGTATATCACAAGAAAGTAATAGCAGTGGGTCTTACATTATCAGGCATAGTCTTTCAGGGTGAGTTTATCCTTATGCGTGTTATTATACCACTGACTTAGGAGGATGGATTGAATCTAAAGGGGAGATTATAGGACTAGTAACTAAGTTAGGCTCTCAAATTCTAGTAGTGATGTCAGTGTGTTGTAGAACAACACTATGGAGAAAGATACCCGACCCATGCTTATTTTAGTATTTGTACTTCAGTTCACGTAATATCAACTCATGCCTTACATTTCAACTCCATGATCATAGTTTACATTCATGCACATCATAGGGAATTATGTGCGCTTCCAGTTCCTTGTATAAGGAGTTCCATTTCTCAGCAGTATGATTCATGTTTTATGAAATCATGAACTCCAAACTCAAGTCATGCAGCTCATGACGTAGGTACCTATGTTTCACAGTATGTCCAGTTCTGGGTACTTATATTACACTCATAATGATCATCAGAATTTGGATTATATCAACTAAATTCTCAGTGTAGACATTATTGATGAATGAATGATATTAATACTCTATTCCTCAGGCCTCAGTTAAGTGTCCAAGTTATCCATAGCATTCTTTCATGTTTCAGGTCCTCATGTTATAACCTATTAGTGAGCTCTCCTTATATCATGAAAGTGGTGATGAGTAATTGATTAGATGGGAGGGAAATATTCCTTATGAAGGAATGGTTGTTATATATTTCTTTTATCCAAGGCTATAAGGTTGAAAGAAGATTGAGGTTAAGCTTTTTATATACTTCATGGTAGGTTGAGAATTCTATGTGTGTTTTCTCGGGGTAGTGCATAAAAGTTGTTAATGGTAGGGGTTGAAGAATGTGAGAAAGATGCTTTTATGGGAGTTTGTTCAAAAGTTCATGTATGTGCACCTTGAAGATTCGAGTAGGCTTAAGCATAGAGGGAGAATTGAGTTCCGCTTGGACTTCAATAGATAGAGTTATCAGTGCTTACATGAATATTTTAAGTAGCCTTAAGTGAGGTTCAGTACTGAAGTGAAATGTATAGCTAAGAAAGTATTTGAGGAGTATGTCTAAGCTTGGGAGTATCAGTTACTTTTTCTAACGCATAACAATCCTATCTTAGCATGTGCTTAATAGGCCAGTGATCCATGTTACAGAATTATGGCCATGTTGTGATTTCCTTATACAGATGTCTTGTTCAAATCATGCCCAAGATTCTCTACTCTCTAATGTTATTAGAACTTCTTAGAAAGAGCATTGAAGAAATACTTCAGTTGAGTATAAGCTTTCAGTATGAGTTAGCTCGTAGAGCTAGCAATTCAGTCTAGCAGTCGGACAGACAAGTTTGTATGGTTTTCCATCTTCACATTTAGTCATACTATCCGAAGTCTTATGAATATGTCTATTTCAAGAGGCAAAAATGTTTGTATCCAGGTGATTTGCAAATTCAACTCAGTTTATACACCATGCATCAGTCTCAGATTTTATATATTCCGTCATAATTCAGTCGATAAGTGTCCCGTGCATCATCTCAGTCTTTCCTTAGTATTTTAGACAAGCCAGTATCATTCTGGGGGGAGAATGATCTCAAAGAGGAGATGTTATAATATCTCAAGTTTTTATGTCCTAAACCTCTTAAATTTTTCTTCACAGAACTAGATCCAGCTTAAGGTAATGGTTACACATAAGTTGATTCTTTCATTTCTATCTTATCTTTATAACTATTCTTATGTCATTGCTGCAATCATGAAATCAGTTCAATTCATGTACCATGACCAGACTCAGTTATGCACTCATGTTCCAAGTAATGCATGTTTAGTATGTGATCTCAGTTGCCTTAGTTTAGAACTCTCAGCTTAATCAGTCTCATTCAAGGACGAATGTTCCCAAGGGGAATATATTGTAATACCCAATACTTTTCTTGGCTTAGTTTATCTCCTAGTTGCATGTATAAGAGGCTTAAAGCCTAAAAATGTACTAAGTGTTGGGGACTTAGTCTTATTTTTTGGCCTCTTAACTTCAAGGATTTTTAAAAGGTCTTCTTGACCCCGAGATATTGGTTTTTGACTTAATTCATGTATAAGAGGCTTAAAGCCTAAAAATTTCACTAAGTGTTACGGACTTAGTCTTATGTTTGTCCTCTTAACTACCAGGATTTTAAAATTGGTCTTTCCGACCCTGAGATGTTAGTTTTTGTGTTAATTTATGTTCAGGGGTGTAAGGAGCATGTCTTAGGGAAGCTTCAAATTTTTTGGACGAGGATTGGATCGTGTTTGGATTTCGAGTCCAGAACCTCACCGTGATAATAGTGTGTCGCGGTAAGTATAGAGATGAGCCCTTCATCACGTTGTGGTGGCCTTCTAATCCATATTCCAGTTGCGGATTTAACTTTCTGAGGGGCGGTTATGTTATTTCCCATCAGCCCAATTCATAAAAAGTCAAACTAAAACGTCAGTTAGGGCATTATTTTCCTATATTCCCCAATTCTCCTCTCAAAGAAACCCTAACCATCTCTTAAGAACATCAAATTCAATTTTCCGCTCTCCAAGAAAACCAAGAATTTAATTTTCCAATCCAAGAAATTTTAAGAAAGCTTCAAGATTGGTATTCTTCTTACAAGCTTATGGGTTTAAGGTATATGTGATGTTCATCCATGGGTCCTTTCCAACCATGGGGTCTAAGAACCTAATTTTATGTTTTAAATTATGAATTACACATGTTTATGATGAATTATCTCCATGAAGCTCTTATGAATTATAATTATAAATTATGTTTACAAGTGTTTTCAATGGAATGATCCCTTACATGTTTGAATGATGAAATTTTCATGTTGAATCCCTAATTCATGGTTTTGGTATTGTAACTGTTTTATTTATCATATGCTTTACCATTCCCATGCTTAAGAATACTAATTTCATGTGTTTGATGAAATGTCTAAATGATTGAGTTTTTGACAATAATCCCCTATTACGGTTTCAAAGCTTTTATATGTCCTTATTGTTATTTTCATTCAGTGTTGGAGGATTTTGAACACCCGATACTTAGCTATTTACATAATTTTAGTATCTTCAAAATGGCTTTAGATAAACCATGAGCATTGTCATTCAGTTAGCTATCATGATCAGTTATTTGCTCAGTTAAACTTAGTTCAACCCATTAATCAGTGTTAGTTCAGTTGGGAGTAGGATTTATCACCGAGCAAATGTAGGGATGGTAGCTTCCCATTCAATTAGGCAAAGTCATTAGAAGTGGTCCCTGTATTCTAGAACTACATAGCCAGCGTAGGATATGAGGAGTCACCCGTCATTGTAGACTTGACTTCCTATGAGTAGTCATCCATCAGATTAGGATTGACTTCTTCTTATGGGTCACCCATCAGTTTAGTATTGACACCCTGGTCTTTTGGGACATCAGATTAGTGGATCCACACAGCCATGTGTTAGTACCCGTGGCACGGTACTGACATCCTTCCAACTGGGGTTACAGGTTGGACCCCACTTAGCTCAGATTGGGTATATTGGTTAGATTATACCTCCCATAGTCTCAGTTCAATATTCAATATAGAATTCAGTTCAGGTTTGCTTGATCATAGTATACAGACTTCCAGTTATTCAATTATCAGAACTTCAGTAATTCAATTATCTCATGCTATTCAGCCAGTCATTATTTCATGCATAGTTAACCCTTGCATTACAGCCTAACCTCATCTGATATACTAGTACATTCAGGCAGCTAGTCAATTTATTAGTTGTTTTATCAATCTTTTCAGTAGGTCTTCATATGTTGCAGATCTATGATTTAATCGTGTTTCAGTGTTTAAAACCTTATGGAATTATCAGTTGTTCTTCTACATATGTTGTTTATTATCAATTTACTCAGTGCTCACAGAAGGTACCAGCTCATGGGTTAGATTGTGGTCACTTGTGACCATATTGTTGTGACTAGGGGGTAGCCTCGGGTCATGACACAGAGAAAGAGGACCTCGACTCGACAGCTCACAATGGTGATAGGGCATTCGTCTTGGGCCCTCAGTGCATTTAAGTTCTGACCCCCTCTTCATTTATTATTGTGATTTGGGTTGTTCTCTTTAGGGGAATTGTACTAGACATTATTCCTCCTGCCTTTTTCCCCTTTTATTTGATCAAGCATGTATACTAGTTTCAATAATTCTTAGATTGAATACATATAAGTTTTAATAAATTTATTATAACTTCTATAATTTTGGTGATCTCTCTAAGCTCAAACTAAAAATTAAAACAAGCCAAGAATGAAAAACAAAAATAGGGTTAGGGTTCTGCCCCGCCCATCCAACTATAGCAACTTGCATATTACAATGGCAATTCTGCTGTAATAATAAAATTTTTGCAATTGTGGGTCATTACTGCTATGGCTGACCCAAGTCAAACACCCCAGAATCTTACTATTTCTTGCAATTTCCCTTATTTCCCTTTCCCTATTTCCATCATTAAAACATGAAATTGCATTATGGCCTTTAATAATACCAAGAATGAACCCAACCATTTATAAAAAATAACTTAGCATCATATCATTTAAAAGTTAGTTATGAATCATAACAAGAAAACTATCATAACAACAAATCCCGTTCTTGTGCAACAATAGCTCTTTTTCCCATGGTCCTTAATCATGTAACAACTATCTTGAAATAAGAGTTTCCCATAGTCACAAACCATATTTCCCACTTATTATTTTTACTAATTAAAATACTATGCCAAACATTTAGAATACAAATTTCTATCTAAATGATCTGAAGTGGATTTATGCACCTCAGTGTTGTTATCTAGGTTTAACTAGTCTTGTTTTGAGGATTTCTCTTGGGATTAATGAGTAATTATTTGAATAAATAAAAATATAAGTGTTATGTAATGTTAATTTATTGTCCATAATGTGCTCATAGTGAAATTAGAGTCAAAACCTCAAGTTAAGAATTAAGGGACTAAAGCTAGTACTCTTAGCTTTAGCTAATTTAGTAGTTTTTGATCTAGAATTGTAGGTGGCTGTGTGATCTAATGTATGGTTCTTGATGTTTTAGAAATCTTGTGAGAAAATTATGATGATAATGGAATGCTAAAAAATATGAAAAAAAATTAGAAACAACACCACAATGCAGGGACATAAAGGACAAAAGCAATGGACAAGGCTTGATCAAAGTGGGCGATTTTGGAATGCTTAGCCTGCCACACTACCTAGGTGCCGCTATATGGCCATCGGACGCCATTGGAAAATTTATTGATGACAAATTCCAGTGATAAACCACATTTTTGGCATACCACACTGCCTACATAGCGCAATTTTTGTGTGGAACGCCAATAGGTTAAAATCAGCTTTTGTTGTCCTACTATATATAAGACACTTAAAAACTTGTGAAAACACCTTAGAAAACCTTGGGATTTGGAGATAGGCTGGAGAACACTTCAAGTAGGTTTTTTATTCCATTAACTATTTTTGTTTATAGATTTTAACATATATTCATCTATTGTGATTACGGTTACGTCCATGAGCAGCTAAACACTCTTTTCCAGGGTTATGGCAAAAAACAAGAGTGTTATTTTTATGAATTGATTTGGTTTGGTTATTTATCATATTTGGTTGTTTATTTATCCTTTTTATCATTATTTTAAGGACTCTCAACCCTTATAATACATGCATAATCATCTTGTAAACCCAAAAGGAGGAACAAAAGAATTGAACGTGGGATAGATAGAATAGACTTGTAATCTTCCAGAATAGAATTGTAATCTTCCAATTGAATGAAGTTATAATTTGACTTTAGGATAGGAATATACCTATGTGCTCTATTTGGTTCGAGTATAGGATGAAATATGAACGTATTTAACTTAGTTCCCGCATCCCTGCGCAACTATGTAGTTGTGGGGCTAAGTTAGATAATTGATTAGAGGCTCAGAGCCCATTGTCATAGTATAGACCCCGTGAACCAACAATCAAGATAATTAAATAAACCAATGAAGTTCTATTAACATAGTATGATTTTTCGTAGAACCTTAATCCTAGTTTATCTCCATTGTTGTACAAGAACCTTCAATTTACCGCATTGTTAAGTTTACTTTTAGTTTACTCGCAAATATTCTTGTGGTTACGTTAGCACTAAGTTAATATTACTAGTTAGACTATTCTAGGGTAGTTGTTAATACAAGTCTCTGAGAGATCAATACTTATCTTGTAAAAGGCCACTCTATTACTTGGTGAGACCACGTACACTAGCGTGTGCGCTTGGGTGCAATAAGTTTTTGGTGCCATTGTCGGGGACTTGTAATTTGGAAACTGTCATAGTTTTAGTTTTACTTTATTATTTCTTTGGTGCTTTTCACTGGGCCTTCGTTTTTGAATTTGCAAGAAATAAGATAGTATGTTGTCAAGGGACTAAGAGTCGGTTGAACCAGACCCTAAGCCCGAGCAATACTTTCATCAACAAAGAAAGGAAGCAGTACTTCTCTACTATTCCCATAAATTCATGAGGAACAAGACATTTTTCTCCCATGGCTGAGGATCCACAATCCCGCAAGACAGTTAGCGAAGTAGAAATCCCACTTAAGACTAATGTGACCTTTGTTATTCGCATACCAATTGCTGGAAAAAGATATGAATTATAGCAGAACACGATTCATCTTCTATATAGCAGTGGACAGTTTACCGGGCTATCACATAAAGATCCACAAGTCCACATTTAGAAATTTTTAGAGATTAGTGACACATTCATCCTTACAAATTTGTCAATTGATTATGTTAGGCTGACACTCTTCCCCTTTTCCCTTTTGGAGAAGTAAAAAAAGTAGTTAAATGCAGAGACGGCAGGTTCAATCACAACTTGGGTTGACTTAGATAGAAAATTATCATCTTTTTTCTCATATGGTAAGATTGCGAGACTATGCAGTGAGATTTTGAGCTTCAAGTAGAGGTCATATGAGAACCTATACCATGCTTCAGAGAGATTCAAGTCTATTCTTCGAGATTTTCCATATCACCAATAGTCCAATGAGGTACTATCTCACACCTTTGTTGAGGCACTTGACCATAACACAAAAATTTTGTTCGATTCAGTTGTAGGTGGTCAAGCTCAGAAAAAGATATATGATGAGATATACACCTTGCTGAACTAGATTGCCCAAGGAAATACGGCTTGGCATAGCGATACCTTAAGGATCTTAGTAAAAAAGGTTGTGGGTATGATTAAAGTTGATAGCATAACAACCTTTGTTGTCCAATTATCTGCTCTCCAGAATTATATGATGACTCAATTTAGCAAGTTGGGTATGCAACAGACTCGCATATGTTAATGTAGTGCAGCAGACCCCATCATCGTGTAAGATTTATGGAAACAGTGGCCACTCTGCAGGTGTATGTGGTGCCAATCCTGAATTCATTAACTTTAAGGGCAATGAATACAAGCAGAATTATGGTAATGCCTACAATTAATAGTGGTAAACTCGGCCAATCTATCCTTAGGGTAACAACCAACAACAATATTTTCAGCAAGAGAAAAATAATACTCAGGATAATTACATTGAAGAGACTCTGAAAAAGATTTGGCCAACAAAGAATAAATAGTTGCTGAAATAAAATCAACATATTGCACAAAAATAGTTAGAGCAGCAATTGGGGAAACTGGCGCAGTAATAAAATACCAGTCCTTAAGGTGGTTTTCTAAGTGATAATAAACCTCCAAAGAAAGCTATGGAAATCACCATAAGGAGTG
Source organism: Capsicum annuum (assembly GCF_002878395.1). Lineage (NCBI taxonomy): Eukaryota > Viridiplantae > Streptophyta > Magnoliopsida > Solanales > Solanaceae > Capsicum > Capsicum annuum. The sequence goes on from NC_061117.1 coordinate 34,048,621, forward strand.
GTAAAGAGATAAATATTAGGCCACCAAATATAAATAAGGAGGTAGATGGAGAGTTGGTTTCTCGACTGATTGCAGACAAAGTTGCCAAAAAATTAGGGAAGTTTGAGTACCCAAAAACAATAGTTGTTGAGAATAAAAAACCACATCCACCGTTCCCATAATGGTTCCTAAAATCAAAGGAGGATGCATGCTTCAAGAAGTTCTTTGACACGTTCAACAAGCTTCACATTAACCTTCCTCTACAAGATATTTTACAGGGAATGCCTAATTACGCTAAGTACTTGAAGGACATGGTGACTAACAAATTTAAGCTACAGGATGTTGAGATATAGCACTAATGGAGGAGTGTATCTCTATGTGACAAAAGAAATGCCCAAAAATCATAAGGACCCAGGAAATTTCACTCTCCGTATTCAAACTAGTGACGGTGAAGTGGTACATCTCTTAAGTGATTTAAGGGGAAGTATAAATTTGATGCCTCTGTCTATGTTCAAAACTCTTCGGTTGGTTGATCTGAGACCAACCCAAATGATGATGCAATTGGTGGACATGACCATAGTTAATCTCAAAGGAATAATTAAAGACATTCTCAGAAAGGTTGGTAAGTTTGTAATTCCCACTAATTTTTTTATTATGGTATTTGATGTAGATAGTAGGGTGCTAATCATTTAGGGATGTCCGTTCTTATCCACGAGTAGAGAGTTGATATATGTTAGAGAGGTCACTCTCATAATTAGATTGGATGACAAAGTCGTGGTTTTTAGAGTGTATAAGCCACTTAATCTACCTTTGCACTACAAAGAATTATGCATGATTGCAGTGGTAGAAGTAGATAAGTGTGGGTGGTAGAAAGTGAACTACCAAATACCTCTTCGAAAAGTGCACCACCAAAGACCTCTCTCATTAAGTTGACTAAGCCACTACCTAAATCTGAGTTAATGATGATTGATAATCCTGAAAAGGCTAAAATTGAAAAAGTTGTTGACCTTAAGAGTTCACACTCAAGACGACAAAAGAGAGTGAGATTACGTCCTCCAAGTAAAATAAAGAGGATAAAGTAAAATAGTTAAGTTGTGATGTTAGGTCGTGCCACGGCACTAAATCAGGCATTGCTTGGGAGGTAACCCATGTTAAGATAGGTATTTGATTTTTCTTATTTTGAGTTTTTACTTTACATATTTTTTGTTTTTGTTGAGTCACAGGTTGATGAGTGGTATACTTAGCGGAAACTTGAGCTAAGGGGCATGGCGAAGACTAAGTGTGGGGTACCCAGACCCTTTTGGTATGAAAAGATGCTACTAGCTAGGCCTAGAGGCCTCAGTGAGTATTTCTATCTCTATTTTTAAATTCAACTTTTGTGACAAAGTAGATTTTTAAGTATCAGGTGGGAAATTCCCATGTTTCGGGTAAAGTGATGTTGTAGGGTCTATCTACAGTCTTAAGTCTTAGTTTTTGGTCAAATTTGAAAAAAAAACTGCTTTTTAGTTTGTAGTTTGTGGGTGTCATTTAGTAGGTACACACTTCACTCACCCTGTGGTTGTTCTTTTCGATTCTTTTCCACAGGGGTTACCTTTGAACCAATATCCTTTTTATTTTAGGAGTAATTTTTAAATTTTTTTTAGTTTGGTTAGATATTTTTTGTTTGTGCTATGTATGATTGCTAGATGTAAACTGTTTTGTATGTAAAGAGCATATTGATTATGTGAATTACTACTTTTGAGACTCCTAGGCTCTTTCTTATGACTATTGAATGTTGTTTTCTTAATGTTGGATTCATGTTATTGTTTGGTTGAGAGTCTATACTGATCCTACTTGAGTTGAGCATGTGCCATATGTGTGTGAGGTTATTGGGAAGTCCTTGTTGCATGTAATGACTAGAACTTGCCTGGTGTGTGTACAAAGTGAAGTAAAGAGTGTAGGTTTAGGAGATGATATAGTCATTTCATTGACAACCTTATTTCATACCCTCTTTTATCTACCTTTGTCATAATCCTAGTTAGACCCGTTGAGCCTTTAGCCTACTTTGTTGGTAGCTTTATATGTAGCCTAATTTCCTTTCTTAGTGTAACCTTAATTTTATCCAAAGATCCTAAGTGCTTTAGTTGAAAATTAATTGAGCTAAGAAGTTGAAATATAAGTAGGTAAAAAGTTAAAGTGAAGGCCCCAATAAATAGCTATTGGTGTTGAAAATTGATATGTGTTGTGGTTGGGAGTTGTGCAATGAAGAGAATGAAGATTGTTCAAAATTGAATAATGTATGCATAGACAATACTCCCACTACATTGTATGTGAATTAGCTTAGTGATATAGAGGGGAATAAGAGAAGTGGGTAGATGAGTGTGGGAAATTGGTTGTTAAAATAATGATCTTAATGTTCATGTGATTTATTAAAGTACTTAGGGAAGATAGTTACTACTCTTAGCCAATAATTTGTAACTGCCCTATAGCCTACATCACAACCTGTGAATTCCCACTTGATCCAAAGCTTCAACATTCAGATATTAGTAGAGTACTACATTAATGGAAAGCTTATGGTTCATCTCGTGTAACTTGTAAATTCTTTGTGAGGGTGAGCGTAACTTGATTCTTGTACCCATTTTGTTATAAATTGCATTTGTATAAGTGATTATAGGTAACTCTCTCGTTGTGAGGGCACATGTTTGATTATATTTGGGTGATTTGTATGATCTCTCTGATTAAGTAGTATGCATGAGTTTTCTAGCTTGGTGAGTCAATTTTTGAGGCTAAGGTTTTTGGAATAGTATTCGTGAGCTTTCAATTGTGTATATAACATACTTAGTGTAAAAACTTACACTGTGTAGTCATTATAGTACTAGATTAAACGTCTTACTTGTTATAGATGTGCGGAGTCTTCCTTTATTATTATGCTTAGAGTAAAGAGTTGTTCGAGGACGAACAAGACTTTAAGTGTGGGTGATGATCTGAGGTGGATTTTCTATCTGGGCTTAATTGGTCTTGTTTTGAGGATTTCAGTTGGGCTTAATGAGTAATTCTTTGTGTAAATAATCATCTAAGTGTTATGTAATGTAAATGTAGTACCCATAGTGTGTTCATAGTGAAATTAGAGTCAAAACCCCAAGTTAAGAATTAAAGGACAAAAGATAGTACTCTTAGTTTGAGCTATAGAATTTACTAGTTTTTTATATTGAATTGTAGATGGTTGTGTGCTCTAATGTATGGTGCTTGATATTCTAGGAATATTGGGAGTTAATTATGATGATAAGGGGATTCTAAAAAAGCTGGAAATCAAGTGAAAACAACAACACAATGCATGGACTTAGAAGACAAAAGCAATGGACAAGGCTTGATCAAAGTAGGCATTTTTGGAGTGCTTGGCATGCCACGCCACCTAGGTGATGTGATATGGCTGTCACACGCCCTTGTAAAATTTCATGATAATAAATTCCAGTGATCCAACACATTTTTTGTATGCCACGCTGCCTACATGGCGCGGTGTTGGTGTGTCATGCTAATAGGTTGAAATTAGCATTTACGTTTTTTCTTGTGTCAATTCAACCAGAGTAAAATGACATCTATTTACCTCATCGAGATACCAACTAGAATCAAAATATACCAATTAGACTCAACTAATACAACCAAGAACACAAACCATACAAAAAGAGAGAAAAAGTGGAACGATATCCTAGAATGCCTCGTTGCTTCTAAAAGATTAGATGTAGACGTAAACACATCAATCAACAGGAATCTACTAGAAATAGCTTTTGTACTGGAGATCGGTAACTTAGGGTCTAATTTAAATTTTCACAACCCAACAAATCGGATCATGTGGGCACCCACTATAATCCACCTAATAGGAAAATCCTTATCACCCATTGAAAATATATGTGGAAGTAAATAAGAAACAACAAGATACTTTTTTATTATGTCTGATTTATAAAACTTTGAATACAACTGAATAACTTTTATCGAAGGAACTAGCCTAAACATGTACAAGAGACACAACTTCTACTTGGAAACAATAACATAAGCTACTGAAGATCTTTACCACGTCAAGCATGAAACATTTTACAACTAGACTATACCTTAAAAGAGTATAGAAGGAGTAGTATCAGTACAAACCATATGTACTAGTAAGCATCATCGTTTGACCTACATTAAATCATATAATCATCACATAAATATTCAAAAAGAAGCATACACTAAATTTATTAGCCAATAAATTTCCATTATCATCTCTCCTTAACACCTTTATACTTTGTCAGCTCTATCATGTTTAAGAAACCTTCCCTTACCATATTCAGTGAGTAATAAAGTCCACCCATATCTAATAATAATACCTCTTGTTAGTCCCCTATACTTAAGTTTTAATAATGACAAAACTAATGAATGGACTTTTGCAGGACATTCGAAGATCGCTAATAATGAAAGGATATCTCACACAAAGATATAAAGGATCAAAGAAGGGTAATTCAGAATAGAAGTGAGTAAGAGAGCTGGCTCCAAAAATGGAAGAGCATCAAATAACGGAGATCTACGGTATCTAAAGATTATGGAAAGCAAATCAAACAAATACGAGAATAGAAGTACAAAGTATCACAATCCCAAAATCTTGGCTTATCAAATCAATCAAGACTAAAGCAAAAAAGAAGGAAGACCACAACCTCTACATGGATATATCTGATGTGGACGTGTATAGCTATGGAAGTTGCACCACGTATGGATATATATGATATGGACATACTTCATGGTGTCATCCCCTAATCAAGGAATCAATTCAAAATTCTTAATTCAGAAAAAGTCTCTTGGGTTTCCTTACAAAGAGAAAATATAGAAGAAGCTGAAGACTGTAAATAAAAAAGATTAAAGGCTAAGGAAAATACGAAACTTCAAGGAGAAACCTCAAAGTGCCTCAGTCTTAGTCTCACAAAGCTTTGAAATCCTTAGTTTACTACAGTTACACAAAGAATAGGATCAAGTCAACTTGGTAATATAAATTGAAGTGGTGTCACAAAATCTAAAGAACAAAATAAGTCTTCGAAACTTGTTTCTCATAATTGTACTCGAGCCCAACATTAAAAGGAAATGTTAAAACCCAAGAGGACTGGAAGTAGGCACCACATTGGTGTTCTGAACCAGGATAAATCTTTTTGTCTTTACCTTAAATTCAATTATTTACTTGCTTGTTTATTTTAATTCTAATCTATTTTGTGAAGTATACTGATCTGCAGGTAAGTCGACTATGAGAGGTCAATAGTCGACTTACGGAAATTTTTAATTCACACCACTCTGGAATTTCACCTCTTTTACCATGAAGTGGCACTTTTCCCAATTTAGAACCAAGTTATAATTCTCGCATCTCCTTAATACACTAGCAAGATGGGCCGAACAATCTTTAAATAAATCACCAACAACCAAGAAGTCATCCATAATTACCTCAATAGTGTCCTCCACAATGTCATAATATATGGACATCGTGTAACATTAGAAACTTGTTGAACAAGAACACAAACTGAAAGAAATTCTTTTGAATGGAAATGTCCCATATGGACAAGTAAAAGTGGTCTTCTCTTAGTCCTCGAGAAATAAAAATATGATTGTAACTCAAGTAACTGTCAAGAAAATAATACCATCCTCTTCCAGCCAGACGATCTAACATCTAAATTATGAAAGGAAGGGAAAAGTTATCCTTCTCAGTCCCTGTATTCAATTCCCTGTACTACATACATACATTCCACCCGGTGACTGGCCTCATAGGAATAAGCTTATTCTTCTTACTTGGAACCACAATGATTCCAACTTTCTTAGGCACACATTAGATCGGGCTCACCTATTTATTTTTGGCAAAAGGGTAAACCACCCTCGCATCTAATTACTTCATGATTTCCTTTATTATTATCTCTTGCATAGGCGAATTCAATCTTCATTGAGGCCAAATGCTAGGCACACAATCTAGCTCATATTGAACTTTGTGTGTGTAAATTCCAGGTTGAACCCCAATGTTAACAACTTTGGTTTATCTAATGGCTCTCTTAAACCTCTACAACAAAGACACCAAAGCCTCAATTTCTCAATCTACCAAATCAACTGCAATAAAAAAATAATAAGGTATTATTGACTCCCAAAATACATAACAAAGATGAGATGAGAGAGCCTTTAGCTCTAAGATTTTCAGCTTCTCAATAAAAGGCTAAGTTGGCAAAGTCATTCTATTCTTCAAATAAAGATCAAGCTTCTTAGGTGCAAACTCTTATGAACCCCTACTGTCAAATGTGCTCACCAACTTATCATAACCATCAATATGACCACCCTCAAAGTTCATAATAACTGATACAAGTGCCTCTATTCTAAGACTTTTCTCAATAAGGGCAACTAATGCATATTTATTGACTTTATCAATCATAGAAACCACACACATATCCTTGGGTTGCTTTATGATTTGACATACATTGAAAGTCACATATTCAATATTAAGTCTAAACTTCATCTGCCCACACTCCATATCGACCGATGTCTATCCAGTCAAAAAAAATAGTCTCCCCAAAATAATGGAAACCTCAAAGTCAACCTCACTGTCAAAGATAACAAAACAACCCAAAAAAATTAAAGAGCCAACCTTCACCAAAAATCTCTTAAGACTCTCACGACTTCTTCATAGTACGATCCACTATGCCAAGTCTCATCAATGTCAATTTGGGAAACTAAAGCCCTAACTGACTGTATACTGCTAGCAGCATCAAATTAATGCTATCACCCAAATCACACAAAGACTTTGTGAAGTGGAAGACTTAATAGTGTATGGAATCATGAAAGCTCTAGGATCTTCCTTCTTCTGAACTAGAGAGCAAGAAACTATGGCACTAAAATGGGGCATATTATTAGCAGGCTCAAAACTCACAGTTCTCTTTCTCATAACAAACTCCTTATAAACTATGCATAACCAGGTATCTGCTCAAGAGCCTTAACTAGGGGGATGTTCACTGTAAACTCTTCCAATATGGAGATGAATTTTTTATACTTTCCCTCTTCAACCTCTTTCTTTAATCTTTGAGGAAAAGAAGTAGGAGGTCGTGAAAGGGAGTCAATACTTGTGGAACCTCCTTTTCATCTACTTTCTCTCCTTAACCTCTTTTGCAACAACTCAATACTTTTTATTCGTGCTTTCACCATTTGATAACTTTATATATTTTATTGCTTTCGCACCATAGACAATCATCATCTCATCCTTATTCTCAACAACCATGGAAATAGATGGATTAGTGGTTATCATTCTATTTCTAATGTAACGGACAGCTAATGCCCATCATTCCTTAAATATTGGATGGTGTTACTCAAAAGTATACCCTTCTAATGCTAATTCAATGCGGTGGACATTTGGATAAATTTTTGCTTTAGTTGTTTGACGGTAGCAACATGTGACTTGACCTTCTGACTCATTTTTAAAATATTAACTTTCAACTCTTTGAGGAACCATGTTTTTCTCTACCCCTTTCAACACCTTAGAAGGCATGTCCTTTATCCTCGAATTGCTTGAATCAGCACCATAATTCCCTGGTGGGGTATAGAAGCTACTTCTATCTCTATAGACATCTTTTCTTCTTCAATCACCATCTCATCCTCTACTTCTATCAATATACCCACCTATTGTAATTGTTCCTTAAAAGTAGTTCAAACCATGATTCCCTTTCTCGGAGTTTTAATTATCTTGATTAGACCCTTGTTCCTTGGCTCAAACACCCGCCACCTGATTGCCTAGATACTTAGCCTCCTCCTCAGAGTCTAAATAATCATACTTAGGTGCATTCCCTTGCAAACCAACTACATTCACCTTTTATAGGGTAGCTACTGCAAAAATTTTAATAAACAAACTAAGTTTTATCCTTAATTAAGCCACCTCTTGAGAAATTGAATCATCAAGCACTCTCTACTTTGCTGATGCTCCAATCATGTAAGTTCCGGTGGGAACATTTACCTCAAGATTGTACCAACCTCGATTAGTTTTTGGTGATTCAATCTAGAATCTCAGAACCAAGGTAAGATCATAAAAGCTCTCCCTACGACTGTGGCTTCTATAACTATATTATTCGCGTTCAAACCTCTATAGGAGATATCAAGCAAAGTACGGCCTGGTATTCTATTATTCGACACATTCTACAACTTATTTTTAAACCTCAACTAGGTCTCATAAAACACCTTTAAATAAACTAACTGACTGTGATTCCTATAATACTCGACTCTCGAGGTTCTTTAAATTTTAACAATTAACAATTAGGAATCTTATGATTTACTTATCTCGGTTCTACTAGTGTGCTCATACTTTGTTGCTCTAATGACTTAGGGCCCAATTAAGTCTATAAGGTAATTATAAAGATAATAACTCCCGCCTTTCCAGCCAAAAATAAAATGATTGCTAGTTAACTAACCATACTTATTCCCTAGGCATAATGTGAGAAACCCTTTGCCCTATCATGTAACTCTAATTTTGGTTCATAACTCTTAGCCTTGTAAACAAGTACAATACAAAGTTTAGACAATAGGAATCAATAAGGATAACAAGTCAAGTCCACCACTACTACTAATAAGACTTTACTATAATATACTAACCATGTCTAAAATGAAGCATACGGTTCAATTGTAATTTAGCCCAAAGTATACAAGGATCTAATTAAACCAACAAGTTAGTAATCATAAGTCCAAAAATCATAGGTTGTATGCAATACACCAGTCATCACATAGCCTGAGTCATACAAGACACTAATATACCCGATAAACAAATAACTTGATCTACTCATGGAACTCATATAACACAGTTTATGTCAAATAAGAAACTAATGTGGTACACTCATGATACAGCCCGAACCGGTGCCTCGTCGTAATGGGCATCCCAAGTCCACCTAGGATCGGGGACCACCCCCTTAACCTAACCCAACCACCTTATACAGCCTTAGATGAGCTGAATTTCAAGCATATAACAAGATTTCGCAATGCTCCTATGAAAACTTTGGGATAGGGTCACAACCATAACGGACCCAACCAAGTCTGTCCATACCAAACCAACCATCCATACAATACCAAACCAAAGAAAATTTCAAAACATAATATGAAAGTCAAAATCAAAATGTAATACGATGGAACAGTGAGAACTTATGTCCGATAATGCCAGCCTCCCAGCTTATTCCAATGTCAAGGATGACACTAATACTGATCTCGCCCATTCCAACCCCAAGAAGTACCACAAAGACTCCACCCAAAAGAATATAAATATTTTATTAGGATATTCCCCCAACCATAGCCAAAACCAATATCCGAAAAGAAAGTAAAAGTCTAAGAATGTCCAACATGAAATAATGCCTTTTGAAAGGATGGAAGCTCACCACTTCAGTCAAATAAGTTGTCCCCGAATCAAGTACTGTGAAGGAGGATTCGAAGTTTGGTTCATGCATAGCATGGGTATACAACCTCCAGTAGATGAGTTAGAGGGTGAACACTAACATAAATCTCAGGATAAGGATAAAGTAATGCCAGTTATCAAAACCAAGTGAAAACCATCCAATGCAAACAACCATACATATATATAAGTTCTGGGAAAAGGTAGCGGGTTTATCATGCCATTTAAAACCTTAACCTAGGTCAGGTAGCTTAACCATCCTACCACTCACGGGCCATATGGGTTCAGCTCCCCCTGCTGAAAGGGTCCCGATGCGTATAGATGTAAGAGCAGGAAATAACCCTGGGATGACTAGTAAAACCATCCAATATAAATGTGATACTCGCACGTGGCCATCAAAGACCCCTCATATCGGCAAATATGAGTTTCCTATTTTGATCCTCCCTAGATCGCCACCATCCATGGCTTAGCTTACACTTTCCACCATTAATACCCAATTAAAACCAAGTCCAAACAATCCAATCATCCATTTATTAACTAAGTCTATTTGATAAACCAGTGGTATCGTTATACCACCATACTTGCAAGCATTATCCATAGACAAACCATTTAGATTAAAGGGACTTTCGGTGCCCTTCGGTTTACCATATTAACCTCTTGGGAGAATACAATGTTCTCCACAAGCATAAATAATTAACCTTTAACCTTTGTAAATCATTTAAACCATTTGTAGTTTCATGCATAAGCTGAAAACAAGCAAGAGTTCCCTTTTAAAAGAGTCAATGCAATAAATATATCTTCATAAGCATGTAATCAAACACCTTGGGGGCATAGTATAACCAAAACCAAATTCCATTACCATTAAGCCATTACCATGAAATTCCATTATCCAAAACCACCATTAATGTGTAGAAAGCATAACTAAAATCATACCAAATCATAACCAAGCCTTTAACATCAAAAACCCCAAATCAATTATTGAAAACCAAAACCATGCAAAAGTAAAAAACCATAAAATCAACCATATAACCATGCCTTTAATTGAAATTATAAGTAGGGAAGAGAATCATGCCTTAAACCAAGAAGATTGATGGAAAGAATTCACCAAGACAAGCCCCAAAGTAATCCCTTAGTTGGAACCTTAGCTCTTTGCCCCAAAAGCTCTTGAGAGAATTATGATATATTTTGAAAGAGATTCTAAGTATTTAAGAATAAAATAATAGGGTAAATAACCTCCAAAGTGTATTAGAAGTTGTGGGTCCTTATTAGCATAAGTAGGGAAATGTCTAGAATACCTCCATTTAAATTCCATAAAAACCCGATACAGGGTCAAGACTGACCTTCTTATGAGTTGTAACCTTGCTTACAGTTGATACCCACCCAATCATAACCAATCCTCTACCATGGACCAAACATTCTCCAGTATACGACTCATCCAACCAAGTTGTAACCTCAGCATACGATCCGTACCCATAAACCATATCACTGGCAGAATGTAACACCAGGAGGATCAAACACTAAACACCTTATGAGTTACCCATATGACTCATACCCATACCTTATAACTCATACCCTTAAGTCGTATCTATTCTAGTGTCCAAGACCATCCTACCAACTAACACTAGTCAGCTTACGACAGGTCTTCACCACTCATACCCCAGCTTACAACTCATACCATGAGTCTTAATGGGTCCTAAGAACGAGATTCCTAGAAATTTTCTAAGGGTCCAAACCTGGGATGCTTCAACTCAAGGAATCAAATAACACAATGAGGGAAAATATCATGCATCCCAGTTTACCTAAAGAAACCAACTTTAGCAAATAAGCACATAACCTAATTCACTTAGGGAACCGTCATATAATGACAATAAGTAAGACTAGTCCACTCAAGGAACGCATAAAATCAAGAAACACATAATTTCTATTTCACTCAAGAAACCATCACACTCACATGTACCTTATATATACACACTAAGGATCTTATGTGTGTGCCCACTAGTCATGACCTATAGAGGACAAAATCTTGTCCATGTACTAACTTACAGACATTGAGTGTCTACCAACCTTATGTCAATGAATTATTGAGATGTCTAATTACCAATATATTTCATAATAGAGACAGATATCACAATAATCACAATCACAGTGATAATAGAGTAACACTTGTTAAATTCAAGAAGCTTTCATATAAGTTCATTGTATGTGATTAACACTTAGGATAACAAACAGTCATTCACTTTTCTTAAACATGTACTGTACAAGCAATTTTAAGAATTAGTTATAATGCACACATAAAATAATTTGTGTTTCAACTACATTAAAGCCATCACCGATGGTTTACACATATGACTGGTGGGCTATGACCCATCCCCAGTCATTTATTCTAACTGTTTATAAATTAAAAAAAATTATTCCTCTAGTTACCACCATAGATTATTTTGAACCCACTAACATAAATCATTCTTAATGAATAAGCATTTGATTAAGCTAACCCAAATTCTAGCTACTACACCATCATTAATCATACAAGGATGAACAACAACAAGGTAACACATAATTTCCCAACCAATTAATTGGGTTTTATCTATTTTACTATCAAAACATCACAACATAATTCCAAAGCATGCAATCTCTCATCAAACTACGTCATGCTTATACTTTCTAACCCAAGTCTAAACTACTCAATTAAATCTAGTATACTTGGATGCCAAGCAGTTGCTACGAAGGTATAAACATGAGGTTTTGGCTCCATGAAGGTAAATTTATCGTGAAATACAGCATAAAAACCATGGGTTTTATCCCATGAATGTAGAAATCCCTTCTTTCCATTACTCTCAAGACATGATGCAGTCCTAGGAGGATTTTTGAATGAGCCTCGTTGTTTTTACAACTGGAGAGAAGAAAAAAGAATACAAAACTTTACTTAGAGTTTTTGGTCCCATCACCCGCTATAGCAGCCTACCAACCACTATTGTGATGCCACTATAGCTAAAAAATTCTCATTACAATGAGATGAAGTCAGCCAGACCCAATGTTTTAAATTCTGAAAGTTGTAGCTGCACTGTCCCTACTAATTTGAGATCTTATTTTTAAATTCTTCACAATTCATACCCATAACGATGTGTCTTTTAATAATAATGGGACAGGTAGTTACATGCATACACTTTATTCTTTTCAAACCCTACTTTGTGGGACTGTACTGGGTATGTTGTTGTTGTTGATGATGATATTTTATATATCAATCCACTTACAATGAGTATAAATATCTAAATTAGTTATGTTTTTGCATCTAAATTCCATCTAATTTGGTCACCTCAGCTTCACTCTTCTCATGCTAACTAAACCACAATGCTACTCATTTTTTTTGTATATCTTAAAACTCCTTCTCTCTAAAAGATAAACTCACAGCTATAAGAACTTCATTGTATCATCGTCTAATATTTTGCGATAGTGATAGCTCTTTCATACATTATTCTTTTATAATTTTTATGTATTTAATATAAATTTCTTTCTTCTCCATGACTCTCTAAAGACCTTCTATGGTACTCTATAATATGTTTCCTCTAGTCAATGAACACCATGTATATCATGGTTCACTTAGAAAAAAAAATTAGCTACAACTTTATTGTTAATAGGTCACTTAATAGCTCATAGCTAAGGATGTCAAATGAGTGGGGTGGACTAAATTTCAATGGGTCAAAATAAGTTAAGTAAATAATAGGTGGGTCAGTGACCCGTCCTAAAGTAGTAATGAATTTTTTTAAAATGGGCTACAAATCGGTCATAATACAATCCGTCCAATGCTTACTATATTTTAAATTCTTTGTTTGTTTTCTAATATTTTTTAAGTACTTATAATTTTTTAACTACCTAATAAATAATTCTCCAAATATAACATCATTTAACATATCAAATAATCAAAAAATATCTTTCTAAACAAATGTCTTAACACCCCTAGAATTTGAAAGTTATTGTACCAAAACACTACTAATGTCAATAAAATGTGTTCAATCCAAAAACAAATAAAACATTCAAATCTGAAACAATTGGACATGAACAAAGTGAAGAAATCATGACAATCTGGAAGATGTAACTAACCCTTAAGTTCAAATGAGATTCACACTACAGTTGAGGTCTTGAAACAGTCACCGAAAAATGCTCTATACTCAACAAAAAGAATGGCTCGTACAGTGTAAATACACAAGAAACAATGGTATAATGATAGAGAATTGGTCCGATCCAAAATAAGATATATAAACAATCAAACATAACTTAGTAACACAAGTACAACCATGAACACCTACCATGTAACTTTACGTCAAGTTTATGACACTTAACCTTGTTCAGCAACACCATAGAATTTAGTCAAGTATAAGTAAACATAGAATGTAACTCAAGTTAAGACCATGCCTACTAATAAGAATTCAAGTCAATAAACCATGACTTAACAACAAAATACTGACCATATCTCAAATACATAAATAGATAGACATTTGAAGATTACACCAATCACTTTTAATTTAATTTAGACCACTCAAGGATATATTCCAACAACATTCATGTTAATAATTATAAATCCCAATTTGCAAAAGAAACTAATTTTAACAAGTCAATACATAAGTTTGGTTCACTCAAGCAACCGAATATAAAAAGTCAACTGTTCACTCAAGGAACAAAATAGAATAGGTCAACATATAAATTCAGTCACTCAAGAAACTTTCACACTCACCTATAATGTGTACACATATACTAAGGGTCTTACGGTCACCCACTAGCCATGACCTGCAGGGGACGAACTCTTGTCCATGTACCAAATCTCATACATTAAGTGCTTGTCAAGCTTATACCAACCAATACCATGAAGATATTCAAATACTAGTACATCCCACAATAATTAATAGATATCACAACAATCAAAGCCATAATGATAACAGTAATCAGATTTGTAAAATCAATAAGCTTTTAATATAAGTTCACTACTTGTTGTTAACTCTTTGGATATTGAATAGTCATTTACTTTCCTTGAACATGCATTATAGAAACCATACAAAGACACACAATAACCTACACATATTAAGTATAGCACCAGAAGCTTCACCTTACACCACCTTGTTTACATCCTCAAACTATCTAACCTTGATCTCATCAAGAAATATTAACCCTACCTCAACACTATCCAAAACTCTACCCTTTTTAGAAACACCAAACTGCATAAATTGTAAGGCTAAAGTATGAATCTCCCTAGCCAGATGTTATCTCAACACTTTCAAATAGAAATGACTATCCATACTTACCGCTTTCAAACTCAATGTATCTGTTACCATATTTTCTTTTCTCGAATGATATTGGATGTTCATATCATAATCCTTCAACAACTCTATCCACCTTCTCTACCTCAAGTGCTAATCTTTTTAGGTGATAATATAAGAATAACTATGGAGATTGACATATGTGAGATGTATTAAATTTGAGACTTGGAGCGTGCAAGTGAAGTGCAAATGAGGGCTCCAAAACAATCCACAAACTACACTCCAAGGGCACCTAAAGTGAAGCATTTGACTAAGGGGTCTTTTGGACATTTTATACTATTTTTTGTTACCTACTATAAATAGAATATGTTAGGTCATTTACTGGAGAGACTTAGATCATATTTGTAAGTTGTCTAACACTTTAAAAGACAAGTCCTCTATTCTCTTTAGAAGGAAACCCAAAACTAGAGTGATACTAGTGTGGAATCACTAGTGTTGCATTCATGGCTTGAGATATTGGTGTTTAGAGGAGGTAAAGTCCCTCTTGTGTCAACGTAGAAGTTAGGTTAACTATTGTGTGTAGTGTTAAGGGTCCAAGAGTATCACATGTTCTTGGGTTCTTAATATTATACCAACCAAGGTCTAACTATCTATCCTTTGTTCATTTTATTCTTGTAATCTTTTGTACTAGTTTTTTCTTAATTCAAGGGAAGCCATGAGTTGTTGTTACAATATTGTAGTGATCTTCTTATTCTTGTGTAACTTATTTTGGTTGTTGGTTGCCTTGGTGTGTTAAACACCTTGTAATCTCTTCATTCTTGCTCTTATTTGTTGAATCCGAGAGTGGTCTCCAAAAAGGTCCTTGGATCCTTAAGATTAGTGGACTGATTTGGAGTGTGTTTTGACACTTACTTGTTTGTATTATATACTCACCCCTTGGCTCATCACGAACTACAAGCCAACTTGCACCACTTGTGAATTCAAGTGTGATACGATCAATTGTGTGAGAGTATGGTGAACTACAAGCCAACTTGTAACTAGTATGTTGTGTTGTTGATAGTAGGAGACAAGTAGGTGTAGTTGAGGCTTTGCCTAGGGTAGAGGTGCTCGAGTCATCCTTTTTTGATACACTTGGTGATGTTAGGTTGCGGGAGGATCAAACTCTTGTTGTAATTATGCAAGCACTAGTTAATCCTTTAGATGACGAAATTGATTCTTCTTGCAAGAATAATTTATGTCTATCTAGTGCTAGCCCTTATAAATCGAGTAAGACTCTATTACCAATTAAAGAGTATTCACACACTAGTTGACCCTTGTGCAAGCCAAGGTGAGTCTATGTTGGTATGTGAGTTGCCAACAACTAGTGAGGATATGAATGAAGATAAACTTACTCATGAATGTATTCCACTACTTGAGCATATGTGTGGTGTTCTTGAAAAATGTCAAGTTATTCATGGTGTTTATAGGGTTGATCTTGATGGTGCACGTGACTCTTTGAACATCTTGTGTGGTAAAAGCCTTGCTAGTAGTTTTGTTCGTAGAGATCATGTGTATAGAAATGTTGTAAATGATGGCCTATGTCTTTTTAAGGTAGGACTTCTAGGCCGTATCTCTCTATTCTTGAATATTAGTCTTCTCTTAAAGGTAAATTTATCATGCGTGATTATGAGAGTGATATTCTAGGGGGAGGAAGGTTTAGCCTCAGCTTAGACCCTTGGATACTTCTCCCATTTGACTCCGGCACCCTCTTGGAATATGGGAATTTCTACATTTACCACTTGATGCTTGGTCAAGACGACAAGCAATGTTTGATTGTAGGTGCTAATGAAGGAAGGCAAGGTTCTTCCTTACCTCTTTTTGTTGATGATGACCTCTTCCTTTTTGCCATTTATACTAAGGTTCTCATGTTCAACACAAAGGACCCATGGGTATACTCTGAGTTTGTCCCACCTCGGCATGGCATGTGATATATTTATTTTCCTAGTCCTAACCCTCATGTCATGAGGATATTTTGCTTGTTTGTCCTTTTTTGATTTTGCAAAGAGCGGATCTGAGGTCGAATCCTTTTTTTTCAAGAAGGGGAAAATGATACAAGAATGACCACGGAGATGGACATATGTGATATGTATTGAACCCGAGACTTGGAGCGTGCAAGTGAAGTGCAAAGGAGGGCCTAAATAGGCTCCAAAACAGTCCACAAACTACACTCCAAGGAAATCTAATGAAGCATTTGACTAAGGGGTCTTTTGAACATTTCACACTATTTTTTGTAACCTACTATAAATAGAATATGTTAGGTCATTTACTGGAGAAACTTGGATGATATTTGTAAGTTGTATAACACTTTTAAAGACAAGTCCTCTCTTCTCTTTAGATGGCAACCCAAAACTAGGGTAAAACTAGTGTGGAATCACTAGTGTTGCATTCATGGCTTAGGAGATTGGTGTTTAGGGGAGGTAAAGTCCTCTTGTGTCAATGTAAGAGTTAGGTTAACCGTTGTGAGTAGTGTTAAGGGTCCTAGAGTATCACATATTCTTGGGTTCTTAATATTATACCAACTAAGGTCTAACTATCTATCCTTTGTTTATTTTATTCTTGTAATCGTTTATACTAGTTTGTTCATGATTCAAGGGAAGCTGTGAGTTGTTGTTACAATATTGTTGTGATCTTCTTCTTGTTGTGTAAGTTAGTTTGGTTGCTAGTTGCCTTGCTATGTTAAACCCCTTGTAATCTTTTCATTCTTGCTCTTATTTGGTGAATCCGAGAGTGGTCTCCAAAAAGTTCCTCGAATCCTTAAGATTAGTGGACGGATTTGGAGTGTGTTTTGATACTTCCTTGTTTGTCTTGTATCAGGTGAAAACATCCTGCAAATTATGATGCTATGTGAACACTTCACACTTGACACCATAGATGTACTGTATCCAAATTTAAGTGTGAAAACCACTGCTGCCAACTCCAAATCATGGCCTGGATAATTTTTCTCATGACGCTTCAATTGCCTCAAAACATATGCCATTACATTCATGTCTTGCATCAATACAACACCCAAACCAAAGAGTGAATCATCATAAAATACAGTAAAGTCCTTACCTTTAGTTAGCAAGGCAAGAATGAAAACTGTATTCAAAAGAAACTTGAGCTTTTGGAAGCTCTCCTTACACTTATCTGACCATACAAATTACAACACCTTCTGGGTCAACCTTGTTAAGTGAGTGGCAATGGAGGAAAAATTCTTGACAAACCTATGTTAGTAACGATCAAGACCGACACGACCCGAACCAGGGCCTAGTCATGTCGGGCATCTCAAGTCCAACCCGAATTGGAGACCACCCCAAGACCCAACCATAATAGCCATGCACCCTATGTTGGATGAATTTCGAACATATAACAAGATATATCAAAATCAATTGAAAGATTTTTAAAGAAGTTCACAACCATAACCAACCAAGTTCTCAACCAGTGTCAACCGCAATGCCAATACCAATACCAAGGCTGACACCAATACCGACACCACCCATACCCATGTCACACAAAGCCTCTATCCAAAAATCAAGTACATCCGATTGGTACATGCCCCCAACCATAGCCAAAATCAAAGTCTAAGAAACAAAAATATTGTAAAGAAATCCATAGTATGAAATATAGTCTTTCGGATAATGAAAGGTCACCACATCAGTCTAATACGACGGTTGTCCCCGAATCCAAGTCACTGAGCAGATTGAGGAGTATGGCAGGTTCCTACATCACATGGGGATACATCATCCAAAGATAGTTAGCCAGTGAATGCTAGCACGTACTCAAGAATAAGGATAACATAATGTCATTATTTAAAACCAAAGTAAATAACCATATGCAACCACATATATATATACCATACCGGGAAAGGGAATCGGGTTTAACATGCATTTAAAATCGTAACCTGGGTTCTATAGCTTTACCGTCATAATCCACCCATGGACTATATGGGTCCAGTGTTACCCCTAAACAGGACCCAATACGTGTAGCCACACGAACTAGATATATCATAGGGGTTGGGGATTCCTGTGTACCCTTCGCCCTTAAAGATACATATATACAAGTACAACTTGGGATACAAGTACAACTTAGGGGATTCCCATATACGCCACAAGCATATGGTCACCATGACCATCCCTCACGGCATATATGAGTTTCCAGTGTTGGTCCATCAGACTCACAATTAAAACATTTTGCACATAACAAACCACCAATTCCAAGAGTCAATTATCAAGGTATTATGAAGTGGTATCGTCATACCGACTATAGCTTGCAAGAAATGTTATTAGCCAACACATAGGGGATTCCCATGTACCCCATATGGTTTCTAATTAAACCAAAGCCATGGCCACCAAGGCCTTCCCAGTACATTAAACCAACCAAACCAATTTAAGTTCCATTACCATATCATACAATGCAAGGTTTCAATAATAGTCAAACTATGCGGCAAAATCATTCTCTAGGCATTTTAACAAACATGTTGAGGGCATATAGTTGCCAAAACCAAAACCAAGTATCAATTTACCGTTGCCATGTAACCACATGTTCAAACCATAATTAGAAAATAAAAAACCATAAAAAAACATGGGAAAATGTTATCTAACCAAAAACTCCAACATATATTCCAAAACTCAAACATTACCATATTGATACCATGAAAACCATCCATGAAAACATACTTTTAGTTGAACTAACAATGAGGGAGAAGTAACATGACTTAGAAACCAAGGAAGATGGAGAGAATCCCTCTTGAAACCCCAAATGATTGACTTGAAGAAACCCTAGCCTTTTTCTTAAACCAAGAGCTTGAGAGAGATTTGAAAGAGTTTAGAGAGTGTTTTGATCTTCTAAAGTGTAGAATAGGGGACCAAATAATGTTATAAGACGTGGGGTCTTAAGGACTTAGGGTAGGAAATTTCCAAAATACCCTAAGCTTAAAAGCTGTAAAAAAATGTAGGAGGATACGATTGGACCTTCAACTCATATCCATATCATACAAGTGGTACCCTAAAGTTGTCACTTGATCAAAAAGTAGGACAGCATATTTTGTCCAACATACAACTTACTTGCCCAACTCGTATCATCACCATATGACTAGTACCATTCCATTCGTACCCTAAGCAGAACATCCAAGGCTAGACACTAGACAACACATGATTGGAATCAACCCTCTTGTCACATCAATATACGACTCATCACCACTGACCCGTAGCCACAACAGAAGCCCAACCACCAGATACTAAAAACCTTACACATTGGGTCACTGACCCATACCCATACCATATAACTAGTAAGGTGAGTCCAATGATGATCAGAAAGCTTAAGACTCAAGAAACTTGCAAGGACTAGGACCCATGGTGTTTCAATTCTCCCTCACTTGGATCATTTATCCTCGAATGATGGAACAAGGTAGTACAAGCACGATTTACACCCCAACACCTCTACTCTAACCTTTAACTAAGTTAGAAAGCAAATATACAAGGAAATTAATCTTCCCTTTAACTACGTTAGAAAACAATGATGTTATAAAGAACACATACCTTATGCACTAATTTCTGGAGCAGATAACAAGAACGGATACTTTGACTTTATGTCCTCTTCGTCTTCCTAAGTAGCCTCTTCGATCTTGTAGTTCCTCTATAGAATCTTTATCGAGGACACATCCTTGGTCTACAACCGACATGCCTATCGATCCAAGATTTTCACTGGGACCTCTTCATAAGACAGAGAATCCAAAACACCAATATCCTTGATAGTCACAACTTGCGACAAATCACCCATACACTTCCTCAACATGTAAACATGGAACATTGGATGAATGGATCTCAAACTAGAAGGCAACTCCAACTCATACACAATATTACCAACCCTTCTCAGAACTAAGTACGAACCAACATACTGAGGACTGAACTTCCCCTTCTTCCTAAACCACATCACTCCCTTCAAGGGAGACATCTTTAGGAACACCCTATCCCTAACCTTAGACTCCAACTTCCTTTACCTCACATCTGCATAGGACTTTCAGCGACTCTATGCAGCCTTAAGCTTATCCAAAATCACCTTCATCTTCTTCATGGATTAGTGAACCAAATTCAAGCCAAAGATATTCGCCTCTCCAATCTCGATCCATCTAATAGGGGATTTACACCTTCTACCATACAAGGCTTCAAACAGAGCCATCCTAATACTAGAGTGGTAGCTATTATTATAGGCAAACTCTATAAGAGGAAAATGCTCAACCCAACTACCATTATAGTCAATCACGCAAGCACAAAGCATATCTTCTAATGTCTAAATAGTTCTTTTCACTTTCCCATCTGACTAAAAGTGAAATGCAGCACTAAGGCTCACCTTGGTTACCAAACTTTTATGAAACAACTACCAAAAGTGAGATGAAAACTATGTACCATGATTCGAGATGATAGAAACAGGTACCCCATGCAACTTCACAATATCATGGAGATACAATATCACATAATCCTCAGTCGAGAATTTAGTCCTTGCTAACAAGAAATGAGTTGACCTTGACATTCTATCCACAATGACCCAAATTGAATCAAACTGATTCCGAGAACAAAGAAGGTCGGTAATGAAATCCATATTGATTATTTCCCACTTCTACACACACAACTCAGCTTCTTAATACAATCATCCAGGCCTCATAGGCTCAATTTTCACTTGCTGGCAGACCATGTACTTGTCTACATAATTAGCCATATCCTGCTTTATATTGTTCCACCAATACATCTCCTTGAGGTCATGATACATTTTTGTCAAACCAGGATGAACAACATAGCGCGACTCAGGCACCTCAGCCAAAATTCTCTTTCACAAACTATCTACATTAGGAATACATAATATTCCTTTGCATCGTGAGGTACCATCACCATTGATGTCAAAATTCAACACCTTGTGTCCACCTACATCGCCCATGATCTTCATTAAAACAGGATCTAACATCTTCTTTTCCTTGATCTCAGCACCAAGAAATGACTGCACCACTTCTTACACAATACACCACCATTTTTAGAGTCCAAGAGGTGAACTTCAAGGTTCAGCAAATGGTGAATATCCTTCACCAACTTCCGCTTCTCTTTATCCATATGAGCTAGACTCCCATGGATAACCTGCTAAGAGCATTAGCAACCATATTAGCTTTACCTGGGTGGTAGTGAAGACTCGTATCGTAGTCTTTGAGTAGCTCAATACATCTTTTTCGTCTGAGGTTAAGCTATTTCTGAGTAAACACATACTTCAAGCTCTCATGATAAGAAAAGATATCCATATGCACCCCATACAAATAGTGACGCCAGATTTTCAATGCGAATACCTCAACTAGCAATTCCAAGTCATAAGTCAGATAATTCATTTTACGCACCTTCAACTGTTTAGAGTCATGAGCTATCACCTTGCTATGTTGCATCAAGATGGAACCAATCCCCATACGGGACGTGTCACAAAAGACCACAAACCCCTCAATGCTTTTAGGCAGAGTCAAGACCAGATTCGAAGCTACCTTATCCTTCAGCTTCTCAAAACTACCCTCATAAGCATCAGACTATAAGAACTTTACCTTCTTCTAAGTCAATTTAGTCAACAGGGAAACTATAGTCGAAAAACGTACCACAAACCTCTTACAATAACCTGCTAAACCCAAGAAGCTTTGAATATCGATTGGAGTCATGGATCTAGACAACTTCTTTACCACTGCAACTCTCTGTGATCCACCATGACCCTATTTCTAGAAATGATATGACCTAAAAATTTGACAGCGTTCAACCAGAATTCACATTTCAAAAATTTGGCATACAACTGTTGCACCTTCAAGGTCATTAATACAATGCGGGGGAGATTTGTATGATCCGCCTCTCTCTTAGAGACACAAAAATATCATCCATGAACAAAATAATAAACAGATATAGAAACTGATAGAAGACGGAATCATTCTATATGGGGGAATAGAAATTGGATGTGTGTTCGAAACAAGATCAATCCAAAAAATAATCTCCCTATCAGGGGGAACACCAGGAAAATCATCAAGAAAGACCTCGGAAAATTTATTCACCACCGGGACAGAATGCAAAGAAGGACCCTCTGAGTTGGAATCTTTAATCCAGACTAGATGATAAAGACACCCCTTAGAGATTAATCTCTGAGCTATAAGATACGATATGAATTTCCCTTTTGAAGATAGGGAACCACCCTCCCACTTAATAACTAATTCATTAGGGAATTTAAAAGCAACCTTATGTGTCTGACAGTCTAGAGAAGCATAGCACGTGGGCAACTAATCCATCTCTAATATAACATCAAAGTTCACCATATCTAATTCAAATAGATCCATAACAGTGTCTTTGCTACCACCAAATACAACACACCTCCTATAGACTCTTCTAGTAATCACAGAGTCACCTACCAGGGTAGAAACAAAAAAAGGTCTAAAATATACTCAGGAACAAAATCAAAATGTGTAGCCACAAATGGGGTCACATAAAAGAGAGTGGACCCCATATTAAGTAAACAGTACACATAACGAGAAAAGAGTTTCAACATACTAGCCATAACATTAGGTGATGCCTCAAACTTCTGGAGAGTAGAGAGAGCATAAAGACAATTCTGGCCAGCACCAGAACTAGTTAGTGCACCTTTTGATGCTAGAGCTGAAAAAGAGGCCACTGGAACCTTGTTTGCTTCGGAGGCAACCTTACCAATAAGACAATTTCTAAGCATGTCTCATGGCTGACCACAATTGAAGCACTTGTCCCTCCTCTCATTACAAAAACCCTAATTCAATATACTACAAAACCTATAAAGAGGATATAATTGAGCTAAATGGGCCCCACTAGCCTAAGATTGGGCACCCAATGCCCTAAATTAACTCTACCATGTAGGCGTCTGTCACCCGAAGGATTTGGGTAGAGAGCACTAGCCATCAAGTAAGACCCAAAATTTCCCTACTTCTTCTTGGGCCACTTATCACCAACCCTGCCACTCTATTGTTGGCCACCACTCTGCTCAGAGAACCTAAACTTCTTGACCTGCCCCTACCCTATCTTAACCTATTTTTTCTTTTCTTCCTCCACCTGTAGTATGTACACAACTAGCCTGGAGATATCCATGTCCTTGTTTAACAGGGAAGCCTTGCACTCCAAGAATAAATCTCGGGACAAATCAAAAGAAAACTTCCTCATCCTCGCCCTCATACTAGAAACCATCTCTGGAGCATACTGAGACAACTGATGAAAATTTAAGGCATACTCCTGGACTGATATCTTGCCTTACTTCAAATTAACAAACTCTTCTATTTTTGCTTCTCTCAACTCCTGAGGAAAGAAGCGATCCAGTAAAGCATTAGAAAAATCCTCCCACGAAGTTGGCTTAGCATCATCACCCCTTGGCTGATCCTATTTCTTGTACCATTGATATGCCACAACCTTCAGCTGGTAGGCGGCAAACTCCACACCCTCTACATTAGTGGAATGCATAGAACGAAAAATATTTTCCATCTCATCCAGAAAATCTTGAGGATTCTCCTCAACCTTAACAGCATTAAAGGTCGGAGGGTTCAGACTCATAAAATGGCCAACCTTTGTGACCTCAAAAAATGGAGTAACTGGAACACCACGCTTAGACTGAGAAGCTACCAACTATGCCTACATATGGATGGACTAACGAAACTCAGCATTCGTTACTTCAGTATGAGAAGCTCGAGAAGGACTAGAGAGAACTGGCGGAACTCCAGAGGTCAATCAGGAACAGGATCCCTAGACCGGGTCTGGACACCATAAGTAGAATATGTCTCATCAATATTTTCCTTGGGTGGAATAGTGGATTTTTCACGAGCTTCAGATCATCGAGGAGGCATGATCTGAAAAGAAAACAAACAAAAATTAGAGAAAATTTCAATACTTAGACTCTACAGCTTGAAAATAGAATACAAAAAAGAGAAACATTCCTAAATGCCATGTAGCCTCTCCCTTATGAGTGTGGAGCGCTACACACCCTTAAAAAGACTCAACCCAATAACTTTGTGGACTTTCAATTGACTATAAACCTAGGGCTCTGATACCAATCTGACATGACTAGAACTAAGGCCTAGTCAAATTGGGCATCTCAAGTCCAACCCAGATGGGAGATCGCCCCCAAGACCCAACCATAACTGCCTTGCATCCTATGTCAGAAGAATTTCAAATATATAACGAGATATATCAAAATCAATTGAAAGATATTCAAATAAGTTCATAACCATAACCAACCAAACATCTAACCAAATTCCCAACCGATGTCATTCCTAAAGCCAATACCAAGGCTGACACCAATACCGATACCACCCATGCCTATAGTATTCAGAGAAAGCCTCTATCCATAAACCAGGAATATCCGGTCAGGACATGCCCCCGGCCATGGCAAAAACTAAAGTCTATAAAACAAAAATGTTATAAAGAAGTCCATAGCATGAAAGGGATTCTTTCAGAGTATGGAATCTTACCACTTCCGTCAAATACGAAGGATGTCCCCAAATCCAAGTCATTGAGCAAGAGGATTAGTATGGTTGTTTCATGCATCGTGTAGGGATAAAGTATTCGAAGATGGTTAGCGGGTGAATGTAGCAGGTACTCAGGAATAAGAATAAAATAATACCATTATTTTAAACCAAAGTAAATAACCATACTCAACCACAAACATACATATATACCAGGCTGAGGAGGGGAATCATATTTTGCATGCATTTAAAACCTTAACCTGGGTTGTATAGCTTTATCGTCATAATCTACCCATGGGCTATATGGGTACAGTGTTACCCCCTGAACGAGCCCCAGTGTATGTAGCCGTACAAACCGGAGATATAATAGGGGTCGGGAATTCCCGTGTACCCTTTGCCCTTCATGATACATATATACAAGTATAACTAGGGGGATTCTTGTGTACCCCACAAGCATATGGTTACTATGACCATACCTTATATCGGCAAATATGAATTTCTAATGTCCGTCCATCGGACTCACACCTTCACGGCTAGCTATTACAACCTGCCATTATTGCCCAATTAAAACATTTAGCACATAACACAACCACCAATTCCAGGAATCAATTACCAAGGTATTATGAAGTGGTATCGTCATATCGAATATAGCTTGCAAGCAATGTTATTAGCCAACACATAGGGGATTCCTACGTACCCCACATGGTTTTCAATTAAACCAAAGTCATGACCTCCAAGGCCTTCCCAGTTCATTTAAAACCAATCAAACCAATTTAAGTTCCATTACCATATCATACAATGCAAGGTTTCAATAATAGTCAAACTATGTGGCAGAATCATTCTCTAGGCATTTTAACAAACATGTTGAGGGCAAATAGTTTCCAAAAGCAAAACCAAGTATCAATTGGACATTCCCATTTAACTACATGTTCAAACCAAAATTATAACATGAAAAAACATAAGAAAAACATGGAAAAACATTATCCAACCAAGAACAACCAAAACCCCCAATATATATTTCTAAACCCAAACATTACCACATTGATACCATGAAAACCATCACTTAAAACATGATTTTAGTTGAACTAACAATGAGGAAGGAGTAATATGCCTTAGACATCAAGAAAGATGGAGAGAATCCCTCTTGAAAGCCCAAAATTGATTGATATAAAAAACCCTAGCCTTTTTCTTGAACCAAGAGCTTGAGAGAGATTTGAGAGAGTTTAAAGAGTGTTTTGATCATCTAAAGTGTAGAATGGGTGACCAAATAGTGTTATGAGACATAGGTTCTTAAGAACTTGGGATGGGAAATGTCCAAAATAGCCTCAGCTTAAAAGCTGTAAGAAGAGCATAGGAGGGTACAGTTGGACCCCTCAACTCATATCCACATCCTACGAGTGGTACCCTCAAGTCTTCACCTGATTAAAAATTTGGACATATATTTTGTCCAATATACAACTCACTTTCCCAACTCGTATCATCACCATATCACTAGTACCATTCTACCCGTACCCCAGACAGAATATCCAGGGCTAGACACTGGACAACACATGATCGGACTCAACCCTCTTATCACATCAACATATGATTCGTCACCACCAACCTGTAACCACAACAGAAACCCAACCACCAGACACTGGACACCTTACAAATTGGGTCACCTGACCCGTACCCATACCATATGACTAGTAAGGTGAGTCGTATAATGATCAGAAAACTCAAAGACCTACTAAACTTCTGACTTCAGTGATAGAGCTCAGCCAAACCCAACTATTAAAAACCTTAATCTTTTGGGGATCCAACATCACCTCCTTTTCTGAAACTACAACCTCAAAAAAGGCAACAAAAGATAATCAAAATTCGTATTGAGAGAACTTAGCATACAACTATTGCTTTTTCAATATCCCCAAAATAATGTGAAGATGACTTGCATGTTCCTCCTTATTCTTGGAGTAAATCAAACTATCATCAATAAAAATAATCACAAACGAGTCTAAAAGAGACTTTAAAATATAATTCATCAAGCTCATAAAAGTTGTCAGTATATTACTTAACCCAAATGACAACACCAAGAACTCTCGTAATTCCCATATTAAGTCCTAAGTCTTAGGTATATCCTCAGGCTAAATCTTTAACTAATGATAACCTGAACTCAAGTCTATGTTGGAGAAACTGAAGCACCCTATATCTAGTCAAAAGGATCATCGATCTAGGGTAAATAACACGTATTCCTGATAGTAACCTTATTCAAATACCTATAGTCAATGCATATTTTTGTTCTACCATCTTTTTTCTTAATGAGCAACATTGGAGCACCCTAAGGAGAAGCACCAGAACTAATGAATCCATTATTTAGTAACACCTGCACCTAAGTATTGAGCTCTCTCATTTAAGCCAAAGACATTTGATAGGAAAAATAGATATGGGGCGATTTCCCGTCTCTAAATCAATACAAAAGTCAAATTTCTTGGTTTCGGAGGCATACTAAGCAAATTTCTTGGAAACACTTTCTGGAATTCTGGAACTAGGACTAACTCAATAGAAGAAAACTTGACATCAAGATCCCAAAGATATGCTAGAAAGGATGAACAGCCTTTCCTAACTAACTTCTTAGACAGAATAAAGGATATAATATTTTATAGGCTTTGGATTATAAACACCTCCCTATTCTAACTTATTCATCCAAGGCATCTCTAAACTCACAATATTAGCATTATAATTTAGAACAACGTGATACGGAGATAGACAAGTCATACCCAGGATAATGTCAAAATCAAGCAAATGCAAAATTATCGAATCTATCTAAGATTGGAAACCCATGAACAATACAAAACAAGCATGATACATATGGGTAACTACCACAGAGTCTTCAGCCAAAGTAGATACATAAATAGGAGAGTCAAATATATCACAAAGAATGTGCAATCTAAAGGCAAATCTAATAGATTCAAAAGTATAAGTGGAGCATGGACCAAATAAAATAGTACCATTAGAGGCCTCAACCTCGGTTTTCCCTGGGAAGGCATAACAATGATCTCTATTATCAATCTAGGAAACCTCTTTAGTAAGCTATGTTCCACCGTTCCCTATATTACCACTCCCTCAATTTCTGTCACAGTTTCCCTGATAATTAACCCACTCACCCTGTGGGCAACCCTTACTATTTCCATTTTTTTCACCACCTCAACCAGTAGGTACTATATATCTAGCCTATTGTTGTCCTTGTAACTGAGACCCTCTCTGAGGACACTCTCTCTTGAAGTGCAACACAGCACCATATGTCTAGTTACCTCGCTCTAGTGAAGGCTTATTAGCTGAGGAATAAGAAGCCCCTTATTTTTTAGCAATTGATAGTTGCTGAGTAGCCCCTACTGACCCTGTAAAAGTTGGTAGAGTTAATTGAATAAGGTAATCTGGATAGGCCTAAAGGTTATGACCCTTTGGATAAGAACGACCAAAAATACTTGTATTTTGGGAATTATTTGCTAAAACCTTAGCCTAGCCAACTTACTTCACCCTTTCTACCTTTTTTACATATCAACAACCATTTTAAAGGTCTTTATGGCAGAAGTTATAAGAATAGAAAAATCCTACAAGTCAGTTTTCAGGCCCTTCACAAACAACTAAATCCTCTCATCCTCTGGACTAATTAACTGAGTAACATAATGGGACAAAGCATGAAACTTGGTCTCATAGGCTGCAACATACATATTGACTGCTCAAGGTCCAAAAACTCATCTTTCTTGTGATAACAAAGAGTACGGGGCACATACTACTCTAAAAATAAAGTATGAAATCGAGCCCATGTCAATAGAGGTAAAGCTGATGATCGACACTCCATATAATATCTTCACTATTACTTTGCATCTCCTTATAGCTTGAAGGTAACAAACTCTACTCTATGTTGCTTCACAATACCCATTTTATGCAGCCTTTCCTAACCATCAACAATAAACTCAAATACATTCTCAATCTCAAAATCAATAAAAGTAGAAGGCTTCATCTTTAGGAACTTAGTCAGCATGTCATGTTCAGTTCCAGTCATGAGATTACCTAACACCAGGAGAGGGAAAATCTCAACCCTCAAGGCCTTCATCAATTTTGGAGCAGCTGTAGTAGTCGGCTAAATACTTGGAAACTAATAACCAGGCATAGAAAGGGTAGCCACAATATCACCCAACCCACTTAAAAAAGAAACTACTTGTTGAATTATTTTGACGACATTGGGAGAAGATTTGCACCCTCAACTGGAGCCATTACCTCCTGCTTTACAACGTCCTCATTCATAACCTCAACCCCCTCATAATGATCCTGGGTAGGTAAACAGGCACTGACCTCTGACAGGTTGATTAGCTATTAGTTGAGCTCTACCCTATATGGGTGTTTCTCTCTCTATTCCCCTGTCCATACCTCTTCCTTATCCTAAAATAGTCAGTTTTGTAGTTGGAGCTACTGGTGTCAGGGCTGTCATTTTAGCTCTATTAGCATTAGTGTTTATCATTTGCAGACATAAGAATGAACAAGGTTAGATACCAATTTGGATAGCCAAATACCAATTTAAATCAAGTTATAACAAGCAAGAAGAAAGAACTAATAGTTTTCTAAGGTCTTATAACCTCTTAAAGAAAAGTACAAGCGTCTTCCTACCATTCACAAAACTATATTGGACCCATTTAGGTACAATGAGATCAATAAACCTTAATACCAACTTTGTCACGACCCAAACCCATTGTAAGTCAAGCCCAACACTTAGCCAAAATAAGACAACTAACTATTTTTTATTTATTAATACAAAGTCTCAAACATTCTAATAAAAATATTAAATAAAAAATAACTGAATGTTTTAATACCCCTAGAGTCATTGTACCAAAATATTACAAATGCCAATGAAATAGGTTCAATCCAAAAAAAAAAAAAAGGAAACGTCCAAGACTGAAACAATTGAACATAAACAAAGTGAAGAACGCATAGCAGCCCAAAAAATGTAGCTCACCCTTGAGTTTTCATATGATCCACTTTACAACTGAGGTCTTAAAATAGTTGTCAAAAGATTCTCTTCACTCAACAAAAAGAAGAGTATGTATAGTATCAATACACAAGAAATAATGGTATACTGAAAGGGTCATTGTCCAATTCAAAATAAGATATGTGAACTAGCAACCATAACTTAGTAACACAAGTACAACCATGAACAGCTACCATGTAACTTTATGGCACTTAACCTTGTTCAAGAACACCATAGAATTCAGTCAAGCATAAGGCACGATAGACAGTAATTCAAGTTAACAAACTATGACTTAACAGCAAAATACTTACCATGTTTCAAGTATATAAGCAAACAGACATTTGAAGGGTTACACCATTCAATTGTAATATAACCCAGACCACTCAAGGATTCATTCCAACAACATTCATGCTAATAATCATAAACCTTAATTTACTCAAGAAACTAATTATAACAAGTCAACCCATAATCCCAATTAACTCAAGAAACCAAATATAACAAGTCAAAACATAAACCTAGTTCACTTAATGAACTGAATATAACAAGTTAACACATAATTCCAGTTTATTCAAGAAACCGCCACACTCACCTATCCCTTGTACACACATGCTAAGACTCTTATGGTCGCCAACTAACTATGACCTGCAAGAGACGAGCTCTTGTCTATGTATTAAATTTCAAATATTAAGTGCATTCTAACCTTATACCAATCAATCCTATGAAGATGCTGAAATATGGATACACCACACAATAATCAGTAGATATCACAAAAATCACAACCACAATGATAAAATAATCACAATTGTAAATTAGCAATCTTTTAATATAAGTTCATTGCATATGATTAACACTTAGGATATCAAATAATCTCACTTTCCTTGAATATACATTATAACATGCATATGAACAAAAAGTTACCACATACACATAAAATAAGTTGAGATTCAACAACATTAAACCATCACCTACCTTAATCCAAGCCCGAAAATGCTCTAACAAACTTGAGCTTTGTCTTTTCTTGTAGTTTCAACTTGATTGTGATATAAAAACATCAATACAATAAATAATCAACCAAATGACCTACATTATAAGGATCCAAGGTCAAATTCATGATCATTCCTCTCATTCTAAGGTTTTCTATCATTGTTCCACCTTATTGCAATTTCATGGTAACAATAGAGAATTATAGTCATGCAAAAGCAATTTAACAACTTTTAACCAAAACTCAAGGATTTTCTATCCATACCACCTAATTGCACCATAAAAATTAGTTAGGTCAAGTTGAATCCTTCCTAAAACCCTTGAACGAGTGATTTTAAGGATTAATAATCGAAAAAATAATTAATGGAAGAGATTATCTTATCTTTATGAATTATTTTGATGAAAAATAGGTGAAATTCACGCTAAATCGCAACAGTTATGTTCAAAATGATAATGGAATAAAAATAATATATTTGAGATATTTTCTGCATTAATTAGCACATATTCTACTATAGTGGCACTATCCCGCTATGGCAATATTCACCCTCTATAGCAGGATTGCCCAAAGCTAACTCCCACTATAGCAGGAAAATTTTTGCTATAGTGGTGCAGTGAAGAGGCCTAACACTTGCTATAGTATGGTAGGCGAGGAAACAACACGAGATTTCTCTCAAGCTTACTTATTTCACAACACACCCTCAGATTTCGGCTTTCCAAATCAACCCCTTTACGTTAAGTTTGATATTGGAAGGTCTACTCACTCAAATTTACTTTTGAAAAATCCTATGAATTCTTTATTGTCTTGATTAACACAAATACCTTGAATTACATAACCTTTGATTAATCTATTTGTGAACTTTTCTAGATCATACCATGCTCAAATTTCATCCAGACTAGCCTAGCCTAAAATTTCTAACTCCCAAAGTGAGAAAAATCTTAACTTGAAGTTTGGCACACTAGACTTACCTGTAATGTTGAAAAGAGTTGTTACAAAGGCTCATGAATTTAACATCATGATAATTCGCACTTTGATATCTCGTTTGTTCTTATAAGACATAATCAAGATACGCTTTCTTCACTTCTCGGGCATCCTACCACTTCTTAATATAACATTAAATAGCTTGATGATGCATTCTACTCCGACATATCCAAGATGCTTCCAAATTTCCATAGGATACAATATAGATCACAAAACTTTTTATATCCTCATATTTTATGACACTTTTTACCACTGATTTTGTAATTCTACAAGTGTAGCCAAAGTTCCTATCAGTGGAGGTCTAAAATGTTATTATTACCTTTATTCAGGTTGAACTAATCAATTAGGATAATCTTTTTATATATTCTTAATCTCGTTATCTACTGTAAACCTTTGCTGAGAATCATCTTTAATACATTTTACCTTATTTAAATTCTTACCTTTTTATGTCTCTCAACCTTTCTATTTTAAATATTTTTTTCTCCTCTTCTCATGTACCTATCTTTTGATACAAATAATCTAGAGTTTCCCTCGGGATTTACTAGTAGCATTCTAGAATCTCTCTTAGTTATCTTCTATCTTTCAAATGCTTCTTTGTCCTTTGCATTTGAAAACATTCTATTACGCTCTCTTTTAGCTTTAGTAACTTTTCTTGCTTCCCCTTTTTACCACCAGAATTCATATGGTCGAGATCATCTTAGACTATAGACACACCTAACATTTTAATTTCTACTTTATTAATGCGACAGTTTATTTCCTTTAGAGAAAATGGCCAAAAGCCCCCCAATCTTTACCCCAAATTCCAACTACACACCTATACTTTGTGGGGGTCCTATGCCCCCCTGAACTATTTTAAAGTGGAATATTTACACCCCTAAAAGCTCATGTCCAGACATTGTTTCAGGCAGTGAGCTGCACTCGCTGCCACGTCACTGCCACGTCATCACACCATTGCCATATCATTTTTTCTTTGTTACTCTAAAAAATCAATTATTTAACATTATTATTTCCTTTTCTCTTCCATTGCACCACTTCTATGGTCATTCTTCCTCAAAAAAGCTCACCTTTTCTTTTCTTTAGTTTCATTTCACATTGTTTTCCTCCCATTTCTTTAATTTTCATTTCTTTAGTTTTGGATTGGATGTCATTGTTGAATTCCATTGACAAACTAATTCATCTTCTCCGAATTGTCAAAACCATTTCTTTAGTTTTCATTTCACCTAATTTGTCGTCTTCTCCGAATTGTCAATGGAACCAATAGGCTTCAGTGTTCCTTTTTCTTTCTTTTTTAAAAAAAAATTCTCAACTATGAAAATTGATGTTGAATTTATGATTGTGAAATAATTTGGTGTTGATTTTGATTATGGTGTTGATTTGATTGTTTTAATTTCAAGAAATGTGGATTTGAATGATGGTTTATGGTTTGAAATTGAAAATTCAATCGATGTAAAATTAAAATATTTTAAGATTCCACAAAATGTGTATAGAGCATTGTTGGAAGTTTATATTTCATTTCATGAGAACGATGATTCTTGATATGATTATTCGGTTAATGAGTACATAAGTTTGAATAATCTTAGTGTTTCAAGGAATGGAGCTTTTAGGAAGGTGATTGTTAGTTTGGATGAAATGGTAGTTGGTGTAGTTTGGCGTTTATTGTGATTTATATCAGAGAAGATATAAATTAGTTTTGGATTGGATGTCATTATTGAGTTCTTGAAGAAGAAGAAGAAGAAGAAGAAGAAGAAAGAAAGAAAGAAAGAAAATGAATAAAGAAGAATAATAATAAAAAATGAATAAAGAAAATAAAGAAATATTAAACATAAATTTTTAATTAAAAAAATCGTTTTCACTCTCTTTAAAGAGAGTAAAATAAAGAAATATTAAAAATAAATTTTTAATTAAAAAATCCGTTTTCACTCTCTTTAAAGAGAGTAAAACACACTCTCTTGCCATGTCAGCGTTCAGGGGGGTAAATATTCCACTTTAAAATAGTTTGGGCGGTCAAAGGACCCCCGCAAAGTATAAATATGTAGTTAGGATTTAGAGTAAAGGTTGGGGTCATTTGACCATTTTCTCTTTCCTTTAATATGATGTTTGTGTCTCCTTCTAAGTCCCGGAATCTCCTTTTTCAAAGCTTCTATTGAAATACTAACTGATGGGCACCATTCATTGTCCATCAACTAATTCACAATTGTTTTTATATTGTCACCTTTTTTGTATTACTCTTAACTTTTAAATCCACAACTATTAACCTAAGTTGGGAGGTTATCACTTCTCCAAAAATAACCATACAATCTTCGCATGCAAGCTTATATTGTCAAATTATATAAACAACTTCTATTGGACTATATGGTTATCCCGATTCTTATGAGTTATTAAGTGAGAATCTCTCTCGTTAAACTATGAGTTCGTTAGAACTCCATTCATTATTAAAAGAAAAAAAAAACTCTATCATATTCCTCTATTGTGTATGATGTTTATGGTTTACCCCTCAACTATAAATTAATGGAAATTCTAATATAACCTTTCCTTCGTTATTAATAATGCCATCATAACCTCGTATATACTTGTACAAAGTTATCGCTTTTATCTATATGGCCATTTAGATCTATCAATTCAATGATTTGACAGTTTTCTAGAATTTCTTAAATCAAGTTACTCATATCTCCTAAAATTTAATTTTAGTTTTTACATCTAATTCTATTTCTAGAGCATATACACTAATAATATGGACCACCACATTTCTTTGTAGAAGCCTTACTGCAATGATCATATGCCCACCTTTTTATCTCTACAATTTTATCTTTAAGTTCTAGTTTTATAATAACTTTCTTTTTATTCCACTTTTTATTTATTCTACAATACTAATTTATTATTCAAGGTGCCTATTTCTCTAGCCTTTTGCTCTATCCATTTATTTTGCTAAAGACATGGAATATCAATTCTTCTTATTTTTACGATAGTCATTAATTTCGTTGATTTACAAGTGCATATATTTCATCTGTCAACCTGAATACAACACTTTTGGATTAGGTTTTTTTGCCTACACCTATCCATTGATGCGAGTACTCTTTTGCATTACATCTGGAAAAGGTGTAACGAAATTAGATTCTTTACCTATATCGGTCCATCGTTTAGAAATTCTTTCATTCTGTGTACTGTGTCATGAGATGATGTGGCAGAAATAACTTCTTTACCTCACCCAACCATGATGAATAATTTCTTGTTCATACTTCCTCACACCCTGACAGTCATATAGCGGAAACCTATGTGCATTTTTCATCACATTTGGAAGCATATGTAATTCATTCATAAGTGGATATAACCCAACTATATATGTACTGTGACAATTCACCATGAATTGATAAAAAAAAAATTGGAAGTCATTCCATCACAATCCCCACGTTATTCGAGTTTGGAATCGACAATGTAAGTAAGCTTCGATAGACGAAGTTAAAATTTAATAACAAAATTTTACTGTTTCAAAAGTTCATAATTTGAGTGATTAGATAAGATAACAAAAAATTAGAAAGATCTAACTTAAAATTTTGGTGCAACAACTACAGCAAACCTTATGTATTCCGTGTTGGGTTCAATTGGTGTGAATAGAAAATTGAGGGAAAGTGTACTCACTAAAGGAAAGTATACTTCTCTCACATTGGTGAGTGAAAGCAACTTTCATGTGTTCTTATTAAGAAACACACCTTCAAGTGGAAAGTGAGGCAAGAACCATGAGGTGTCTTGCTCCGTCATCGTTGTCTCTCGGTTTTAGCTTCAGCTTCGGCAAATGAGTGATGAGATTAAATTTTAAATTTTTAGACAAAGTTTATTTGAAACTTGAAAAAAAACAAGTGAAATTTTTAATCCAAAAATCCAACGAAAAATATTTTCTCCATAAACATGCATGCAGAAACGCAAAAACGTAACTCGAAAGGGATGCAACCCTTCAAGAAAATGACACACTGTTTCAAAAAAGGGGTGACTGTTTGGTCGGATGTGACTATTCAAAAAAGACACATTGTTTCGAAATGGACAGATATGACTATTCCGAAGTGATGCACCTTTCCATGAACCATTGCTTTCTTTCTAAAGGGGCACTTGACGGCTATAAATACCTGAATTTTTTCCTCAGGTAGTACGAAATTTTCAGCTTTGAAAAACACTCTTCTACTTCTAAAAACTCTTTGTGATCATCTGTCGTTGAGCGTGTTCGAAAAATTAGAAGGTTTGAGGTACCTCTACATTCTGATTGGGTCATTTTATCTTGGAAAGAACAATTCTACAACCTCGGGTACTTGAGGAAAATTAATTCCTTAAGGACACTCCGTAAAATCGTAGGACTTGGTTTTATTTCTTCTTCATCTTATTTCTTTAAATAACATACTTCTTTGATAGTTCTTGTAGAACTTGTGTTGAAGGTGTTAAAACTTCATAAGTGTTCTTGATACATTCTTGAACTTGTGTTGAAGTGTTTGTGCAAAAATATACAGATTGTGTACCCGCAACAATAATCTTAAGGAATTAAGATTTTTGTAATCTATATTATTTGGTTTCTGGAGATTAAAGATTTATGCTTTCTACTCTATTTGAACTTAACAAGTGATTTAAAGAAATAAAAACTTCATCACAAGTTAAAGGTCATTCGGTTAACGATTGAAAGACATAAAAACTACATCATTAAACTAGAAACAAGCAGTGTTTAAAGTTTCTACAAACTTGTAATTAGTATTCTGATATACTAAAGTTGACTGTCTTTTTGTGATAGAAAAAATGACTTCTGATGGTCATAAAACTGATGATGGGACAAGTGTAGCAGCAATGAATGTTGCTACAACCAGTCGCACAACTGCGCCACCAGCTATGGCACTAGCAGAAAAGATCAAAAAAATTTCTGGAATAAATTTTAAACGGTGGCAACAGAAGATGCCCTTCTATCTGACAACCTTTTGTCTTCAGAGATTTTTATCTGAAGATGCACCAGAATTGCCCGAAGAAACTTCAGACAAGGAGCCATATTCTGATTTCCTGTGTAGGAATTATATCCTAAGTGGCCCCCAAGATGATTTATATTACATTTACAGCAAAATGAAGACATCAAAAGAGTTATGGAAAGCGCTGGAAATAAAATATATAACTGAGGATGCTGGAATTAAGAAGTTCTTTGTTGCAAGATTCCTTGAGTACAAAATGACTGACAGTAAGATTGTCGTATCTCAAGTACAGGAATTGCAAGTTATCATCCACGATCTCGTTGCTAAAGGTATGAATATAGTGAATACCTTATTTAAACATATTGAATATGTTCTTAATGTTCACATAAACTTTATTGTAGGTTTGGTTGTGAATGAGGACTTTCAACTTGCTGCAATAATAGAGAAGTTGTCACCTTTGCGGAAGGACTTTAAAAATTACTTGAAAGACAAATGAAATGAGATGATAGTTGAAGATCTCATTATAAAGTTACGCATTGAGGATGAAAACAAATCCATAGAGAAGAGGTCGAAAGAAAAATTATGTAATGAGTAGAGCTAACATTGTAGAAAATGACCCCAACAGTTAAAAGAAATGAAAGAAAGCTGGACAACAAAGTAATCAGTCTAAGAAGAAATTCAAGGCGAAATGCTTTAATTGTAGCAAGACTGGCCACAAGTCAATAGATTATCGTGCCCCAAAGAAAGGAAAAAAAAAAAGGACCAAGCGAATATGGCTGAACCCAGGAATGAAATGGACGATCTATGTGCCATGCATTTTGAATGTAACTTGGTGGGAAATCCTTGGTAGATGGATTCTGGTGCCACCCACCACTTTTGATCCAATAAAGAGTCGTTTGTTGTGTTCGCTTAGGATCAAGATGAAGAGAATATCTATATGGCAAACTCCGTAACTACAAAAGTTGAAAGGGGGGAAAATATGCTTGAAAATGACTTCGGACAAAGTGTTGAATCTCAACAACATCTTTCATGTACCGGAGTTAAGAAAAAACTTGATTTTAGTATCACTTCTTGACAAAAATGGATTCAAATATGTGTTTGTTTCAGGCAAGATTTTCCTTGAGAAGTGTACGTAGGTAAGGATACCTCACTGAGGGCCTATTTAAGATGAATGTAATGACAGTTGAAATCAATAAAATTTTTGTTTCTTATTACTTGCTTGAGTCTAATGAATTATAGCATGAACAATTAGGACCTGTCAATTACAAAACTTAGCTAAAACTGATTAACTTAGAAGTTTTGCCAAACTTTGAGTATAATAAATCAAAATGTCAAACGTGTGTGAAATCCAAGTATGCTAAGCATCCGTATAAGTTCATTGAAAGGAATTCCAATCCCTTAGACTTAATCTACACTGATATTTATGAAATGAAGTCAAAACCATCTCGTAGTAGGAAAAATTATTTTATAACTTTCATTGATGATTGCACTAGGTACTGTTATGCCTATTTGCTAAACAGTAAGGATAAAGCAATAGATGTGTTTAGACAATATAAAATAGAAGTTGAAAATTAGTTAGAGAAAAAAATTAAAATGATAAGAAGTGATAGAGATGATGAATATGAATCTCCATTTGCACAAATTTATGTAGAAAATAGAATTGTCCATCAAACTACTGCCCTATATTCACCTCAATCTAATGGAATTGTTGTAAGAAAAAATCAAACCTTAAAGGAAATGATGAATGTCTTACTTATAAGTTCAGGTTTACCGCAAAACTTTTGGGGAGAAGCTATCCTTACAGCTAATCAAATACTCAATAGAGTATCCCACAGTAAGACACTATCAATTTCATCAGAGTATGAGAGTGTCTAGCGAAAGTCCAAGTTACTATGCCTAAAAGGGTGAAGATAGGACCTAAGACTGTGGACTGTGTGTTTATCGAATATGATAAAATTAGTAAAGCATGTCAATTTTTGTTTCATAAATCCGAACATCCGGATATCAATAAAAATACGGTAATTGAATCAGATAGAGCTGTGTTCTTTGAACACATTTATCCGTATAAAACTAGACAAGAACAGACTAGTAGAGGGTCCAAACAACCACGAGATGAACCAAGTTAGGATATACATAATGATGAGAATCCAAGATGTAGTACACGTCAAAGAATGTCAACTTTGTTTGGATCAGATTTTGTAACTTTTCTCTTAGAAAATGAGCCTCAAAATTTTAAAGAAGTGATGTTGTCGTCAGACTCATCCTTTTAGAAAGAGGCAATCAATAGTGAGATTGATTCAATCTTGAGCAACCATACTTGGGAGTTGGTTGATCTTCCTCCAGGAAATATACCTTTAGGTTCTAAATGGATATTCAAAAGGAAAATAAAAGTGGATGGTACTATTGACAAATACAATGCATGACTTATAGTAAAAGGCTTCAAACAGAAGAAAGGCCTTGATTACTTTGAAATTACTCACTTGTAACAAGGATAACATTAATTCGGATATTAATTGACGTGGCGGCGATATATGGTCTTGAAATCTATCAAATGGATGTGAAAAAAGCATTCCTAACTAGAGAATTAAAGAAAAAAATTACATGGAACAACCCGAGGGTTTTGTGGTTCACGATAAAGAAAAGAAGGTGTGCAAACTAGTTAAGTCACTTTATGGACTAAAACAAGCACCTACACAGTGGCATGCGAAGTTTGACGAAAACATGATGGAAAATGGGTTCAAGATAAATGAATGTGATAAATGTGTTTACATTAAAGACACTCCAAATCACAAGGTCAATGTTTGTTTGTATATGGATGATATATTGATCATTAGTAGAGACATTTCTGACATAAATGCAATGAAACGAATGCTTGAGAGCAAGTTTGATATGAAAGACCATAGATTTGTGGATGTGATCTTAGGAATAAGAATCTATAAAACTCCACAAAGATTGGCATTGTCGTAGTCTCATTACATCAAAAAGTTACTTGACAAGTTCAACTGTTTAGATTTTGGTATTGCTAAGACTCTATTGGACGTGAGCTTTGCACTTCAAAAAATAAAGGTGAAAGTGACTCACAGTTGGATTATGCAAGAGTGTTGGAATGTTTAATGTATATCGTGAATTGTACATAGCCAGACATAGCATGTTCTATTAGTATATTGAGTCGGTACACGAGTAATCCCAATAAAATTCATTGGACGATAATGAACAGAGTAGTAGGATATCTTAAATACACTCAAGACTATGCTTTGCATAATAATAAATATCCCGTAGTAATTGAAGGATATAGTGATGAAACTTGGATCACCATTATTGATTGAATGAATTAAAATCCACGAGTGGATATGTATTTACTATAGGTGAAGGAGTAGTCTCTTGGAAATCATCCAAACGGATATGTATTGCTTGCTCTATAAAGAAATCTAAATTTATAGCATTAGATAAAGCTGGTGAAGATGTTGAATGGCTCCAAAATTTCTTAGAAAATATTCCTTATTGGCCCAAACCATTAGCACCAGTATATATATACTATGATAGCCAAGCGGCGATAAGTAGGGAGGCGAGCATGATGTATAATGATAAATTTCATCATATAAGATGGAGACATAATACAATTAGAGAACTAATCTCTAGTGAAATTTTCACTGTTGACTATGTGAAGTCAAAGGATAATGTGTCGGATCCATTTATAAAAGGTCTATCTAGAGAGGGAGTTGAGAGAACATCCAAGGAATGAATTTACGGTCTAGAACAAGTCATCATGGCAGTAACTCTACCTAGCGGACTAGAAATCCCAAGAGCTAGGTTCAAGGAGATCAAACAAAGTTGTGACTGACAAGTTCAATATTGTCAATATACCCAACTTATTCTTATAATATAGACAATATTTAGTAAACAAGGATAAGTTTTATGGTGTGAAGCCTTTTAATGGTTTTATAAATTTGAAAGATTTGACTAAATAGTTTTATCTATAGAATTGAACATTTAGAAATCACCTATGTGAGGGTGAAGTGGAAGCTGCTTCAAGGACAATGTTAGTAAAGGCCTATTCTCTAAGCTCTCATGAAATCAGAATGTGTTCATGGCTAAAACAAATAAAATCGTTAGAATCTTAAATGTTAAAAGGTTGGTTATATGACATGTGTTGTCTAGGTATACATTAAAGCTCGACATTTCAAAGATATCAAATCAACTAATTGACTGAGTGCATTCAATACATGTTCACTACAGAAAGTTCAAAGGGAAACTCATTTATCCAGATGCAATCAGACTTTGCTAGCTGATCACATAGTTGTCCATAAAGTGTATATAGAGTAGTCATTCCCCATTCATGTAAGGGATTGTTGGGTTCAATTGGTGTGAATAAAAAATGGAGGAAAAGTGTACTCACTTAAGGAAAGTATATTTCTCCCACATTGGTGGAAGAAAGCAACTTTAATGTGTTCTTATTAAGAAGAACACCTTCAAGTGGATAGTGAGGCAAGAACCAAGAGTTACCTCGCGTCGTCGTAGTCGTCGCTCGCTCGGCTTTGGCTTCAGATTTGGATTTATCAAATGATCGATGAGATTAATTTTTTAGATAAAGTTTATTAGAAACTTGGAAAAACAAGTGAAATTTTTAATCCAAAATTCCAATGAAAAATATTCTCTCCATGAACATGCATGAAGAAACACAGAAATGTAACTTGAAAGGGATGCAACCCTTTGAGAAAATAACACTGTTTCAGAAAATGGGTGATTTTTTGGTTGGATGTGACTATTCAGAAAAGACACTATTTTGGAATGGACAGACATGACTATTCCAAAGTAATGCCCCTTTTCATGAACCATTGTTTCCTTTTTAAAGGGGCACTTGATGGCTATAAATACCTAAACTTTTTCCTCAGGTTGTACAAAATTTTCAGATTGAAGAACACTCTTCTATTTTTAAAAACTCTTTGTGATCATTTGTCGTTGAGTGTGTTCAAAGATTCATAAGGTTTGAGGTACCACTACATTCTGATTGTGAGCCATTTTATCCTGGGAGGAAAAATTTTGCATCATCAGGTAATTGAGGGGAATTTATTCCTTAAGGACACTCCGTGAAATCGAAGGACTTGGTTCTATATTTTTTTCATATTATTTCTATAAATAACATACTTCTTTGATAGTTCTTGTAGAACTTATGTTGAAGGTTTTAAAACTTCATAAGTGTTTTTGATACAGTCTTGAACTTGTGTTGAAGTGTTTGTGCAAAAATATACAGATTGTGTACCCGAAACAACAATCTTAAGGAAATAAGCTTTTCATAATCTGTATTGTTTGGTTTATGGATATTAAAGCTTTATGCTTTCTACTCTGTTTGAACTTAATAAGTGATTTGAAGAAATAAAAACTCCATCACAAGTTAAATGTCATTTGGTTAACGATTGGAAGACACAAAAACTTTATTGTTAAACTAGAAACAAGTAGTGTTTAAAATTTCTACAAACTTGTAATTAGTATTTTGATATACTAAAGTTGACTGTCATTTTAGGACAGGAAATGACTATTGATAGTCATGAAGCTGATGTTGAGACAAGTTTAGCAGGAATGAATATTGCTACAACCAGTCGCACAACTGTGGCACCCGCTAAGCATTAGCAAAAAAGCCCAAAAAAAATTTTGGATAGATTTTAAACAATGACAATAGAAGATATTCTTCTATCTGACAATCTTGTGTCTTCAAAGATTTATATCTCAAGATACTCCAGAATTGCCCGAAGAAACTTCAGACAAGGAGTGGTTCGTTATAATAGAGGCATGGAAACATTCTGATTTCCTATATAGGAATTATATCCTAAGTGGCCTCCAAGATAATTTATACAATGTTTACAGTAGAATGAAGACATCAAAAGAGCTGTGGAATGCGCTGAAAAAAATATATGACTGAGGATATTGGAACTAAGAAGTTCTTTGTTGGAAGATTCCTTGAGTACAAAATGATTGACAGTAAGACTATTGTATCTCAAGTACAAGAATTGCAAGTTATCATCCACGATCTCCTTGTTGAAGGTATGAATATAGTGAATACCTTATTTAAACATATTGAATATGTTCTTAATGTTCACATGAATTTTACTGTAGGTTTGGTTGTGAACAAGGCCTTTCAAGTTTCTACAATAATAGAGAAGTTGTCACCTTTGTAGAAGGACTTTAAAAATTACTTGAAACACAAACGAAAGAAGATGACAGTCGAAGAATTCATTGTGAGGTTATACATTGAGGATGACAACAAAGACACAGGGAGGAGGTCGAAACTTAATTTCAATATGTGGGAATTGGTTATGTTAGAGTGGATACAATCTTTATTTTTACCATTTAGAAGGTAGGGCGATTATACCAATAGATCCTTGACTAAATGAAGGATGAAAAGAGACAGTAACAATAAGCACACAATAATAAGATAATAAGATACCAAGGGTAACAAAATAATATGTAGTGATGGAAATCTAAAAATAAGAAGAACAATAATACTCTAATAAAGGAAATTAAAAAAACGCCTAACCGCCTACTCACCTTCTAACTAATTTTTATCTTCTGCAATTTTCCATATATCATTCATGTCCTTTATGTGGTAAAGTTGTGTCATATACTACCTAATTACTTCACTTATAATTCTTCTTAGGTCTACCTCTATCCTTTCCCAATCCCACTATCATTAACCGCTTACACCTCATAATCAAGAGCTATGTATAGTCTTCTTCACATGCTCAAACCATCTCGACATCTATTTTTGCATCTTGTTCTTAATTGGGGTCACTTCCATTTTATCTCAAATATATAAAATTCTAATCTATCTCTTTGGATATGTCTATCATCTATCTCAGTATCCTTATATTTGCCATTTATATTTCAAGATATGAGTTTTTTTACTGGCCAACATGCCATACTATAGAACATAATCAAGCTACCAATAC
Organism: Capsicum annuum; assembly: GCF_002878395.1. NCBI lineage: Eukaryota > Viridiplantae > Streptophyta > Magnoliopsida > Solanales > Solanaceae > Capsicum > Capsicum annuum. The sequence goes on from NC_061117.1 coordinate 34,092,578, forward strand.
TTTATAGAATTTACCTTTTAAGTCTAGATGGCATATTCTTATCACACAATCATTAGATAGGAGACTCCACTTCATCCATATTACCTCAATACGATGAGTGATATCTATGCTAATTTCCCTATTAACTTGAATTACTAATCCAGATAATTGAAAGATGCTCTCTTCGGGATAACCTATTTATAAGGCCTCATGTCGATATACGCTTCATGAGTGATGTCATTGAACATGAACTCCATGTATTCAATTTTAGTTTGGTTCAACTTGAAATCTTGGCTCTATATTCTATCTTTGAAACCTCTAGTCTTGTATTAACTTTTCATCATGTCCCATCGATCAATGTTATGTCATTTGCAAATAACATGAAAAATATCACTATAACACCCAAAAAGTTCTTAATACTTTATTTTAGACATAGTAGAGAAAACCAGTTAAACCAGCAAAAATTTTCATAAAATAAATCAGGTAATAAGCCGTGGACAGTGCCAGTGACTTATTGGGTAAGTCATCCTGATTGTTTAGCCAAAAGTCCTGTAGGATTATTTTTTAACCCAATGATAATAACTACTGATAATGAGTCAATGTCAGTCGATGAGATGTCAGGGACTCATACTGCGCCACCCAGACCAAAGTCCTAAAAGTTGAAAATTTTTCCCAGTGTTGACGACTCTAGAAGATGAGTCATTGTCACCTATGATGACTTATCTTGTTAACCGTTTTGACAAGGAAATAAGAGTTAACAATTTAGGTCCAAAAGTAATAAGTCTACCCAGTAGCTCATCATTAGTGACAACAACTTGTTATGTCCTAGTCATGTTAAGACCCGTGAAACACCCTAGGCTTTGGACACTTGTAAAATTTCTCAAGTTTTGGACCTTTTTGACTTGGTATGACACAAGGGTACCAATCATACCCTTGAATACAACTCGTAGGCTGTCTTGAGGGTTCACTCATACCCTATGCAGTATGGTTGGCTTAGCTATTACTTAAGATATGACTCACTAGGGTACGAATCGTATAGGATCATACGAATAGTGTAGTACAAGTCGTATGGTGCATAATCATCTTGGTCTTGTGAAGTCTACCCTAGGTACGACTGTTGGGTATGATTTGGGGTATCACTCGTACCCTTAGCTATGAGTTAGGGAGGTGGAGTTGTATAGAAACCAGTAAGTAACGTCATGGAAAGGTTTGTGTATGAGTTTGGATACCACTCGTACCCTAGGATACGGATGGTAAGGAGAGTCATACCCCTAGACATGACTTGTTTTAAATTTTAAGCCAAGGTTAGTTTGGACATTTTCTACTCCTAAACCCTTATGTCCTCACATAATATAACCTTTGGTAGCCTTCTATAAGACTTTTTAAAGGATTAAAACACCTTAACTACTCTCTCAAACACTCTCTTGGAGATTGGAGGCTAGGGTTTCTTCATGTGTTCTTTAAAGGGCTCAAAGGTTGAGATTTCTTCCAGAATCTTCATGTATAAGGCATGTACTTCTTCCCAGATTGTTAGTTCCAACTAAAGGCATATGTATTGTGTTTAAACATTGATTTATGGATCATGAATGGTGGTTCTTGAAATATATATTGAGGGTCTTGATACATATGACTTGGTATTGGTTTAAACTATGTTTTTACATGTTTTGGGTAATGGTTTGCATATGTGGTTATTGATTGGTTATGGTTTAACAAATTGGTCTTGAGTAACCCTGGTTATGGTGGTTTATGTATTGGTGTTGGTCTTGGAAAAGGTATGCCCTCAACATGTTTGATAAAATGCCTCAAAGAATATTTTTACTCTATTGTTGAACTTTCATTGGGAATCTTGTATGGTTTGGTTTGGTAATGGAACTCTAAATGGTTTTGGATGATTTTACATGGTTTTGGGTATGGTATGGATTGTTTTGCTATATATATATACACATATTAGATCATTATCTTAGTTTTGACTTTTGATTTTTGCGTTGGTTTGGTTGGATATTGGGTGGTTTGGTTGGATATTGGGTTAGTCTTGGTTTTAGACCTATCCCAAAGTCTCCACATGGTTGGATACGCTATCTTGTTATATGCTCGGACTTTATCTGACTCAAGCTATGCGTTTGGTGGTCGGGTTGGGTAACAGGGGTGGTTCCAGGTCCTAGTTGGGCTTGGGGTTGCCCTTTACGACAATGCCCTAGTTTGGGTCATGTCAATCCGGCTACTCTGCCTAATCATAATGATTTGTTGTCAGACACGATGACTTGTCTTGTGACCCTTGATGATTGGGTACAATAGAAATAGTTATGTTTTATTTAAGGTACTTCTATTTTTTTTCACTTTATTAACTATCAAAACTACGTTATTTAAGACACTTTTAGGGGAGAATTAAAAGGGGTTTTGTGTATAATCTCTCATTCACTTCTTCTAAACTTTCAGACATAAATCTAAAGATGATTTTTTTTTCCTCAAAGCAAACTAGGGTTCCTCCTCAAACTTCAGAAACTCTCAAGTTCTTAGAAAGAACTCTCTTTTAAGGTATGTAGAATTTTAGCAAGGGAATTCCTTTCACCCTTGTGTCTAAAAAAGTTTTCAAAACATATTAAACTTATAATTTCATTTGATTTCAGTACTCGCACAATCTTTTGGTTATAAATACATGTTTATTTTAGTTGTAAATCCTTGAAATGTCATGTAATTATTCAGAATTTTATAACACTTTCTAATAAAATATATTTCACTCAAGTTCAATATATATATCAATTTTATGAGCAATCAATTAATCACTTTAGGGATAATGCTTAGCACCGAGCAAATGCATGGATGAAGGTTCACCTATTAGTAGAAGATGACACCTTTGGTAAAAGCCCCTAAGTCCAAAAACTACATTATCAGCGTAGGTTATTGAGGATCACCATAGGTTATTGAGGGTCACCCATTAGTTGAAGTTGATACTTAGTCCAATAGACATCAGTTAGTGGATCCACATCGGGTAAAAATGTTGAAGTGCACTAGTCGCAGTATGATAACGTAGAGTTTAGTCGTATATCCATATCCTTTTAGTCTAGTTAGTCATCATTTGAGGACAAATCTTCCCAATAAAGAATATTGTAACACTCCAAAAGTTTGTAGGTCTCCATTTTAGACTTAGCACAGAAAATCAGTGAAACTAATAGAAATTTTCATAAAACAACTCAAGAAACGAGTCGAGGCCTGTGCTAATGAGTCATTGGGTGAGCCATCCTAAGTGTTTAGCCAAAAGTCCTCAAAATCTATTTTTTATCCTAATAACAATGACTACTGATGATGAGTCATTGTCAGTCATAACAAGCCATCGTGCGACTCGGTTTGAGCATCTAAGACCTAAGTCTTTAAAGTTAAAAATTAGGCCTAGTAGTGATGACTCGATACAATGAATTGTTTTCACCTAGAACGATTCATCCTGTCAACCGTTCAAAGAAAGAACTGAGAGTTGGCATTTTGGGTCCAAAAGCAATGAGCCTACCTAATGACTCATCATTAATGACAATATGTCATTCTATTCCAATCGTTCCGAAACTAAGTAACTTTACCCAGTCATAACAAGTCCAATGATGAATCGATATATACGATGACTCATCTGGTGACCTATGAAGACTGGTATAGCATACAAAAATATATTTAATTTGAGGTATTTTTGTCTATTCCACTTTCTTAACTAACAAAACTATCTCATTTAAGACTCATTTGGGGAGGAATTAAAAGGGCTTGTTGTATAATCCCTTATTTACTTTTCCTAAACGCTTAGACAGAAATCAAAAGACCATTTATTTTCTCTTAAAGCAAACTATGGTTCCTCTTAAAACTTCAGAATCTCTCAAGTTCTTAGAAAGAACTCTCCTTCAGATATGTGAGATTTCAGTAAGGGGATCCGCTTCGTGTACCAAAAAGCTTTTAGAACATACCAAATTCTAACATTGTGATTTTAGGGTTTTTATCAACTTTCAGAATTTTCTTTGATTTCAGTACTCTCATGACTTTTTGGTAATAAATAATGTTAGAACCTCCCTGATTTGATATTGAACTTGACTTTACAGTATTTTCAATCTAATTGGTGTTTTCTTCAGAAAAATTTGGCGTGTTATGAACACACGATACCCAAAATTGGCTAATTTAGAATAAATAACCTAGTTAGCTTCAGTTTACAGACTTATATTATAAATTCAGTTATTCAAACTTTCATGATACTTTTAAATAAAGTATGTTTGACTCAGTTTTGGTATATTAATTTTATGAGTTATAAGTTAATCAGATTTGGAGCACTACTTAGATGTAGGGATAAAGGTTCACCCATTAGTAGCGGCTGACACCTTCAGTAAAAGTCCCCAAGTCCCAGAATTACATTGCTAGAATGGGTTAGTGAAGGTCACCCGCCAGTTGAGGCTAAAACCTTAATCCAATGGACATTAGTTAGTGGATCCACGTCAATTAGGTTCATTGCCCTTGACAAGGTATAGAACACCCTCCTAACTAGGGTTACATGTTAGACCTCATTTAGCTCAGATGGGGTGTGTCGGTTAATAGACTCTCTCATAGTTATAGATTTAAACTTAGCATTTGTACATAACCCTTAGTTTAGTTTATTTACTTTAAATTGTGATTTTCAGATTCATCCTTCCATATCAGCTTATATACATTTGTAATAGGGTCATTGTACTTTAGTTCATCTTATGATTCAAGCTTGTATTTCAGTTTGGTAAATTAGTATTTCTCAGCATGCCTAGTTATTTACAGTTGCGTATCTCACATGCTCTGTACATTCAAAGTGCTGACTGCATACTCTTTTACACTTTATTATCTCATGATCTAAGTTCGGACGCTCAACATCAGACCCGTTATTAGTACGCTTTCTTACCTTTTCAGCAATAGACAATGGTGAGTTCTCATTTTCTGAGGATAAGATTTCAGTATTTTTTTTTTTCAATTCTATTAGTTCAATTTTAGCCATTTTGAGTTAGCTGGGGATTTTTCCCAAAAACTCATTATTTAGTATAAGATTTCAGACCGACAATTAGATATTTCAACTTTATGGTATTTGTCAGACACTTTAGATTCTATTTCACTATTACTATTGATTCAGACTTCTATCATCATAAATTCAAGGTCCGTTTGGCCATGAGATTTTTTTCATTTTTTCAAAAAAAAAAAATTACTTTATAGCAAATACAACTCCAAGTTGATGTTTGGCCATGAAAATTTCAAATACAACTCCAGTACAAATTGAAGTTGTATTTGGAAAAGTGAAAAATAAAAGAAAAAAAAGTTTCTTTCACTTTTTTCCATCCTCTTTCTCTCACAAAAAATCAAAAATAATTCCAAATGTATTCATAGACAAACACAATTTCAACTCCAACTTTAACTCAATCTCCAATTCCAACTTCAGAATTTTAGTTTTCAAGGCCAAACGTCCATTTCGATTTAGCTTCACCTCAGTATTTCACATATATTCAGTATTTTAGTTTTTATGATACACCATAAGTTAACTTGAGGTCACTTGTGGCTCTAAGCACCGTGTTATGTCCCTGACAGTCACTCTCCTTATATGTGTCGCGTTAGTATGCACATCACTAATACAAATAAAATGAGTTAAGAGTGAAACCCTGGCGCAACCCCATCAGAGATAGAAAATGTTCTAAGTTACTTCCCACAATCTTGACACTGGTCTTAGCGTTTTCATGACACAATCACCTAGTGTAAGCTACATGAACACCTCTTGTCTCCAAACATCTCCAAGAGACCTTTCTGACTTAGTCATGTGTTTTTTTAGGTCCATGAACTTTATATGCAAGTCCTCATCCTTTCCATATACTACTCCGTCAGCCTCCTCACAAAGTAATTGCTTCTGTAGTCGACCGCTCTGACATGAATCCGAAGTGATTCTCAGAAATAAACACACTCCTCTTCACCCTTGCTTCCACGACTCTCTTCCAAACTTTATAGTGTTATTTAACATCTGGATACCCTTTAAGTTATTGAAATTCTAATTATCACCCTTGTTTTTATACAATGAAATCATCGTACTCTACCACCAATCTTCAGGAACTTCATCCTCCTAAATGTGACATGAAACAATCCAGTGAGGCACCTCACATGTTCCTTGGCCCTGTTCTTCCAAAATTTTATCAGAATTTTGCTTCTCCTCGTTGCTCTTCCCTTGTGCGTCTTTCGCATGGCCCCCTTTACGTCCTCAACCTTCACAAGTCATACCCAATATCTCAAGTACTCTCGGACTGCTCAAGATCACTAGACACAATGTTTATGCCCGCCTCTTTGTTCAACATTTTATGAAAGTATGTTAGTCATCTATGCCTACTATGTATCGCATCCACTAGATTTGTGTCATCCTCATCTTTGATGCACTTCACTTGATCCAAGTCACGAGTCTTCTGTCTCACCCGAGCTAGTTGTATAACTTCTTGCCCACTGCCTTGTCCCTCTCACCCGAGCTAGTTGTATAACTTCTTGCCCACTGCCTTGTCCCCAAAATTAAATTCAATGAAAGAAAACCAAAAAAAAAAAAAAACAAGGACCCTTGTCCTAACTCCTACCATACTAACTCCTTATAATTTAATTTTATTTTATTTTGGACCAGAATCCTCTTTCTCTTTCCTAAAAAGAAGGAAAAAGAAAAATGACAAGAGAGCTACTTCATGCTTTACATTCTTTGACTATACAATGAGAAATCTCAATAATTGGCATTTCTTTACTTGCATTCTTTGACTACACAATGAGAAATCTCAATAATTGGCATTTCTTTACTTGACATGAGTTGTGTGGTCATTAAAGAAGGAAAATTTGCATACCAACCTGCACATGTGAATGTGGTGAAGTCTTCTTTCTCTAAACTAACTAATAATGTTTTATTAATAGTAGGAGCCAAATAAAAAGTAGGCCGACTAATTTGATGTATAAATTAATTAATTAACAAAGGGCCGTAGCCTTTAGAAACTTTGAAAAGAGGCCAATTTAATTCAAACACGCATAATAAAAGTATCAATTATGTAGCATTTGTGCATTTGTTCCTATTTTGTGTTGGTCTTCAATTTTTATCCCTCAAAGAAAATAATTATTCCTATAGCATAAATTTATGTCTTTGCATCATAATATCCCACATTTTATGCCTCTCTCATACTTAAAAAAACTTATGTCCCACTAAATATGAATTTGTTTGCTAAGGGCAAAGATTAAAAATCAGTCTACTAAAGGAGTGAATAGTGCAATTAAATGATTGATTACTCATAGGCCTTTAGAGAGACTTTTGAAAAATGATTGCTCTTTAAATGTAACATAACAAATAAAGATTAAATATATCTTTTAACTATTTGATTGAACTATTTGATTGAACATGAAGCTTAAATGTTGAAATACGCTTATATATAGAAATAATAATATGGAAAATACTAAGCGAAACTCTAGTTTGATAAAGAAAATAGCAAATGAAATTAGATTCGTTTGTTAAATTATCTTGAAGTACTAAATTTGTTTTTAAAAAAATTGTAAAACAAAAAATCTTTATAACTTTATGGCAAATTTCTATATATGAGAATTGAATTCATACTTATTGTGAGAAAAACTTTCATTGTTATCATTTGACCGTAAATCTTGATTGTTAGAGAAAAACTATAATTGCTTGTGTTCTAAATAATTTTTTCACAAAATCGTTTAAGGAAATTCATTCTTTTAATTCTAATAAAAGCTCAACTATTTTAACTAAGGAGGTGTTTGGATCGCTGCTGTAAGAAAGTCAAAAATGTCTTTTTGAGAAAAAAAAATACTTCTTTGTATAAGTTATGGTGTTCGAATAACTTATAAAATTGCTTTTAAATAGAAGAAGAAATAATTTTTTTGTTGTCGACGAGAAGTAAAAAATTTCTGGAAAAAAAAAGAGATAGAAGCAGAAAATTATTTTTTTCATGTCAAAATATCTCTCTCACTTATACATATCTATATCTATATCTATAATATATTAAAAGTGTAAAGACCCTTAGAAAAGTGATTTGAACTTTTTTCCCTTTGTTAAAACACCCCACAATAAACAAAATCATCTTTTCACTTTTTTTTTTTCAATAATTAATATTAAATTATTACTCAAATATTTAAGATAAAAGAAAAAAGAATCAAAATTCATGGGGTGCGAAAACAAAAAAAAAAAGTTATAGATATTTAGGGTAAAAACTATTCATGGAAATAAACTATTCATGGAAATAAAAATTCATGGAAACTATATAAATATTTAGGGTAAACTATTCATGGAAAGGAAAAAAATTAAGAATGAAAATTTAAGGTTAAGAAAAAACGCATGAAAACATTAATTTTTAAGGAAAGATTTTTAGGAATAAAATATATTTTTTAAAATCTATGCATTGAAAGAAAAAAATTCTATTTTATTTAGATAAAAAATAATAATATTTAATACTTCTAAATCAATTAGAATTTTACCTTATATAAAAAGAGAATGTCTATAATTCTATTTAAGTAGTTATACTATCAATTTTTATTGAAAAAATATCTGTAATTCTTCTACTTCTATGTTTTCTTCTTATTCTTCTTATTTTTGTTTTGATTTTAATTGATGATTAATTAAAGTTTTCTCCTTGGATTTTTTAGGGTTTTCTAATCTTCTTCGTTATATGAATTCTCTTTTAGATTTTTGCTTATATGCAATTATTTTAGTTGTGAATAAAACATGAGATTGAGCATATCATTATGTTTATTAATAATGATTGTCTTTTTTCTTTTTTGGTACAGGCTCTAATGATTATCACACATACAAAATAATGATCAAACAATCTTCTAAAGGTAATTTTAATTTCTATTATCAATTTAAATATTTTTCTCTAATAGATGATGTTTTGCAACTTGAAAACATATTTTTTCATTCAAAATAATAGTTCAAAATTGGAATTCCCAAACCTCCTGTCTGTCTGTTATATATTTTTCATTTTTTCTTTTGTATATAAGCCAAAATTAGAGTCATTCAAATAATTTGTTTATTTTAAAGTTAATTAGCACTTTCTAATAATTATATATATATATATATATATATAATATATATATATATATATACACACACACACACTTTTATGATTGATTTGAGACGTACGTGTAGAACACATTCCTAGCATTTAAAAATAAATATTTAATTATGGCACTAATATTTAGGTCTTAAATCTACTAAATTTTTATATTCATTGTTTACAGAAAGTAAATATATATTTTTGATAAGTAATACCTTTTAAATATAAATAGTAAATACATGTAAATATGGCTACTCATAATTATCCCTTTTAAATATAGTTAATTTTAATTATTTTTTTATTGTTGCATTAATTACAAAATTGATTACTCTTACTATTTTTTATATATTAATTTTTTTTCTTATAATGATAACTTAACATTGTGTTTTCAACAATTTATGTCACATCTCAAATTTTGTAGGCATTATAGGCTAATATTTCATTCACAAAATCTATAAATATTTAAATACTTATTATTTAAATATATTATCTAATGTTATTTTTATAATTTTCTAAAGTCATCTATGCATTAGTAAGTACAAAAACACACACACATATAGACAAAATGTATTTGTGTTTTTTATTTATAATATATGAAACCTTTTTAAGGTTAGATATTTTAAAATTAAGGAGTCATAAAATATACGGTAAAAAAAATATTTTAAATATTAAGAAGTTTAAAAATATATTATAAGAGAAAAATATTGGGTAAATGCAAACTAATTCTAAAAATATAGGATTCTTAAGTTGATAAAATTGATGTCGCGATGTAAGTGGGACTTTTCCTAACATTTAGGAATCATAAATATGAGTTTTTTTTTCTAGAAGAAAAGCCAAGAAGGTCACTTTATTATTTAAGTAGACGTTTGGCCATAAAAACTACTAATTTTTTGAAATTGGAGTTGGAGTTGAAGATGAAGTTGGAGTTGGAATTATGTCTGGCCATTTCTTTTTTATTTTTATTTTAGACTTTTGAAAAAACTTTTTTAAATATGATTTTATGCCCTCAACTTTTAAAAATTATCAAAATCACTCAACTACTAATTTATCTACTAACATACAACCAAATGTTGAGAAAATAATTTATATGTCTTCAATTGATAAAATGATTAACAACAAACTAATTATTATGATTGTTATTCTTCTAAAATTTGAATAAAAATATCACAAGCACGAGCTAAATAAGTTTATCTAACCATAATCGATTGAATAGAGAAAATATATTTTGATAATATGATTGATGGATATAAATATATTTTATATATTCTTAAATGTGTTGATGAAAATTCTTAATTTCTTTCACTTGAATTAATTATTTTATTGAATTTGGTCTTTTTAAAAAAATTTATGGATGAATTATTTCTGAATAGATTAGTGCTAATTTTTTGCTTTTTCTTTATTGATGATATTGATTTTCCTTGAATATTTTTTTTTTGGGGTAAAGAGAACAAACTTTTGTTAAGCTAATTACCATACTCGTCTCTGTTCAAAATTCATAAAATCAAAATAAGGTATTCGTCAATATGAATCGTTACGTTATGTTTGATATGCGACTTTATTGACCACTTTTTAATAATTTATTAAAATCATCATAGTCATTATATGACATATACAGAAAATTAGAATGACAAGAAAAAAATATTAAATTTCTCATTTTTAAATAACATAATGTACTAGGCCTTATATTTCTATAATATAGTTCATTTAAAAAAAAGTTGATATATTCGTCATAGATTGCCATTTATTATTTTTTACTTCACGTTAGTAAATTTTGATTAAAAGAAGAAAAAGATATTAGAATATCAGTAACAATTAAAAATGATATTGTACCATAGAAAACAAATAATAAATTTTTTTTTGGTGGTTGGTTGTTTGTGTAAAAATTTAAAGATTGGAGTTATATGTAATAATAATGAAAGTTGGAAATAGAAGTAAAAAATTGTGAAAACAACAAAAAGTTATTTTCACTTTTTGAAATTCAACTCCGAAATAATTTTTTGAATTTTCATGGCCAAACACCACAATTTTTTAAAAAGTGAAAAGGTGAAAAAAAAAATCGAAAAAAGAGAAAAAATTTTATGGCCAAACGGGCCCTAAATAAAAGAAAACATACAAAGTTAAATCAAAAAAGCAAAACATACACATCTTGAAAAAAAAAGGACAAAAAACTGTGAATTTATATTTGAAATTCATATTATTTTAATATTGATAAATAATTTATGAAATAAAAATAAAAAATTTTCATATTTAGATGATTTCTTTCATTAAGAAAAAGGTTTTGAACTTCTAAATCAATTAGAATTTTACCTTATATATATGAAAAGAATTTCTGTAATTTTATTTAAATAATATTTTGGTCAAACTTTAACACAGAAAAGGCGCCACTTCGACTATACTTTTCTTCTTATATTGATTATGATTGAAGTCGTATTCTTTCATTCATTATCATCAGTGACAAATTTAAAGGTTGTTTTTGAATTATAGGCAATCAACAACTGACAATGGTTTATTCCTTTTCAATAATTTCTTGTGTTTCTCTTTCAATAAAAAAAATTCTGATTGAAAAATTGGAGAAGACAAGTGTGTTGCTTCCGAATGAAGTAGCTGAAAAAATGAAATGTTTATCTTGCCTAGAAATTAAGGTTTATATTATAAGAATGGTGATTCTCTTTTTTGTTGCCACAAGTTTGCTCCTTTCTAAAGAATTTCATAATTTTTATGCAATTTTTTAAGATAATAGGGTATATATTGAGTTAAATAGAAAAGAACACTTTGAGCTCCATTTGGTTTTAAAGTCTTTATTTTTTTATTTTCTATTTTAACTACAAACAAATTTTTCTTGCATTCTTTTCTATTTTGAATTATAAATACAAAGACTTCTATGATAACAATTAAAGGGTTCTTATCGGTTGGTTTATAGTTCAATTTTATGCATTACTGATTCGATTCATTAGTTTTTGATTTCTAAACATGCTAAATTAATAATCAAGTCAATAAGATATTTCATATCGATTTTGGTCCTTAATAGTTCTATTTTTCAGTTAAGCAATAAAAACTCTCATTTTTATATGCGATATGAAAATATTCATATAGTCAAAGAATTTGTTATTGATTTATATGTAAGTAGTTTGATATTACGTTTATGCAGTATAATTTTACACTATTTTAATTTTTATTTCATTACTTTATTATTAATTAATGTGACACACGTGCAAAGCACGTACACTTGACTAGTATACCAAATATCCCTTATAGTTAATTAGCATATATCATAATTTTGATTAAAGTTCTATTTTAAAATTTTATTCTTCAGTTTACATCACAAATTCTTTATTTTAGTTTATAATTTATATATTGTATTATCTTACTACTCACTCCTTTTCTTTAAAAAAAATCAAAAATAAAATTGATGATGATGATAAATGAACACATAATTCTTTATTTTTTATTGTTAGTGGCAATAAATGACATAGTATACATATAATTTTTTTCTAAAAAAAATTTTTGGTGGCCATCAACTATTTTTGTGATGTATGAAGAACTATTTATTTTTGTGGTTAATTTTTTTATATGTAGTTATTTAATTTATGAAATAATTTTTAAATTCATTTTTCTTGATGTTTTAAGGATATTTGAATCATTATATTAATATTTAATATTTTTTATCCATCTATGTATATAAATATTGATTAAAAATTTTGTAATATATATTTTGTAATTAAATAAATATAAAAATTTAACTAAAAATATCATAAAAGATATTTAAAATAATTTTTCTCTATAAAATAATCTTAATAGGGAATGTCTATGAATAAATGTCGTTCTTCATTGTTTATCTCTCAAAAGTATTTTTTTTGAAAAAAAAATTTAGTCAAACACAATCTATTTATTAAAAGCATTTTTTAAATAAATTGGCCAAATATCAATTGAATTTTTTCAAAAGTACTTTTCTAAAAAGTCATTTTAAGGGAAAAGGGTCTAAAATGTCCTTTAACTGTTAATAATGGTACAAAAATGTTCTTCATTCATCTTTTAGCTCTATATTGCCCTTCACATCAATCTTAGGGCTCTAAAATGTCCTTTACATCTACATTTGATCTCCAAAATGTGTTTCACATCTACATGTGAGCTCCAAAATGTCATTTATTTAATATTCTCAATATTAAGTAAATAAAAAATATTTTATTAATGAAGTGGCACATTTTCATTGGTTCCCATTTTATTATTTAAAAAATTTTAAAATTCTAACCCACAACACCTACCTCATCTGTACCCGATGATCAATACTAATATATTAATATTTTAGTACTTTTTATTGTGAAATCATGTCAAAGTATGCATTTTTTTTCTGTGAATGAATATATGTGTCTGGTATTCTTTCTAAGGATTACACCATAAGTTTCTTTCTTTCTTTAGAGTTTGTGAAATCAGGTCAAAATTTGCTTTTTGGTCTCTGCTTTAGAGGTAAATTACCATGCCCTGTTTTATGCGTGGGAAGTGGAATGAGATTTACCGAACCTTATGACCAAATATCATACAAATTACTTTAATATATTTAGATACAAAGTAATTATACCATGACTACTTCTGTTATAATAGTGTTCACAATACATTTCGGCAGATGGGTGTTGCTATATTCAATGTCATTGATATCACTTTAGAGAAAATTATCTTGAATCCTAGAATTACTAAAGACAGACAAAATCATCTATTGGTCTACAATAATTAATTTCTAAAGCCCTTTTTCATTTACATGCACTTTAGTGTTGTACTTCACCGGGCAAAGCATCATTTCTTTTGTATGCTTCAAAAAAAATTCTACAACTGAAGCTCCCATAATCAAGATCTCAACTTGTAAAAATCATGTGGTGAGCATTGTTCTATTCGAAGAACCATTACATGTTCGATGAGTGCACAAGAAGTTATTAGTTGTCATCACATGAATTTCAATGTACAAAAAGTATTAGATTATGAATTTCAAAACAAGACATTGTGAGATAGAGTTTTTAAAAAAATTTAGTTGATAAAATGCGGATCAATGAAAATGTGTCACTTCATTAATCAAACATTTTTTATTTATTTAATATTAAAAATATTAAATAAAGAGTATTTTAAAGTCCAAAGGTAGATGTGAAGGACATTTTGAAGCCAAAAGGTGAATGTGAAGGGCATTATAGAGCTAAAAGGTGGATGGAAAATATTTCTGCACTATTTTTAATAAGTAAAGGATATTTTAAACCCTTTTTCATTTTATAGAAATATTTCAGCAATTTTCTAACAATAATCAACCTTAATCCTCCGTCAAAAGTACTAATAACAAATTTAATTTAATAAATCCTCTTTTTCCATTTGAAACAGCTCCAATGTACAACGAGAATGAGTCAACCTACTTGAATTGACTCAATATTGGTCAGAATTCACATCCTTCATGTATTCAAATATCACCTTCTGTAAAAATTAATACATGTAAAATATGTCTCCCTTTTAAGAATTTTACCCAAAATACACATCACAACTACCCAAATTCTTTTTTAAAAAAATTCTAATTAAAACTACTCTCCCATGTGATTACATGGACCAGGACCACCACCTCAAAAACTAAATTCAATTTATCTTTCACCGGGATTCAAACACTACAATTGAAGATGTCAAGCTCGAATCTGAAACTACTAACCTCTTAAATGAATCACATACGATACAGATTTTCAAACATCAGATGGCTAAAAGAAGTATGACTAAATTTTCTTTTTACATAAATTAGAGGTTAGAAAAAGGACATTTTGGTAATAATTAGAAACCCAAATGGATCAATAGGAATAGGTGACCCGGTTGATGACCCGACCCTTGAGCATAGCATTGTACAGGGCCACCCTATTGGCTGGCATTTCTTGCTCTTTCCCACTCTTCTTTAACTCGTTTGAATTTGTCTTCGACAAAGAAGAAAAGACTTTATCTTCGTTTCCATGACGGAAATTATTGTTATTGTTTAAATAATGGAGCTTTCTGTATTCTTCACTATTCCCACTTGGCTCCACGACATCTTCTGCAAATTTCACCCTCTTCTTCTTTTTCTCCTTCTTCTTTCCATCTATAAAAGAAACACAAAAAGGCTCCATCAACTAACATATAAAACTAATTAATATATATCAATAATAAAAATAAATTTAACATTGTTAAAACATTTTAATCTGTTATTGCAAGTGTTTTCCCCTGCCATTTCATATGATAGTATGTGATTTGACATGAATCTTTTTCATTGTTTTTAGTGTATATCAGAATTTTTCTTGAAATTTGTGATTTCAAGCATGACGTGACTTTTCTTACAGCCACAAAAGTATTTTGCTTAGGATAGAATGAGAAGTTTCTCAAAATCTAGAAAAAGGGATGACTTTGAACTATAAAGAGTACTTAGTAAGCATCATCAACCAACTCTGATCCTCATTGGTAACAAGTACCTTGTGCTAAATTCATACATTAAATAGGGACTTAACCATAAATTTGCTTAATTAAGAGCTCCAACTCTGCAATTAAAGAATTTTCAAAATATATAAATGAAACAGAGTAAAAGAGAAAGTATATCGTACCCATAGAGATACAAGATCGAGGAGGGATATGGGAAATGGTGTTGAAGGAGAATTCATGAGATTTTTGAAGACGAAAAGCAGCTAAAAGGATCATAGTGCCTGCAGAAACAGCCATGGCTGTTGCAAATACAACACCTTGAGAAGTCAACAAAGAAGACATGATGTAAAGTTCAATAAAAAAAGATGAAGAAAAACTTAGAAGAAATATTGGTGGGACTTTCTTGGAGTTTTTTCGAGTTATAAGTAAGAGAGATCAATCAATGAAGACCATAGATATAAATAGTGTAAAAACTTTTGGAATATTTTGAATTTATTAATCTTCTAGGTGAAATAAAGTAATGAGGAGGAAGGATCAATTATTATTGGTTAAATTAATTATTTTATTAGTTGGACTTTTTTATTTTTTGGGTTGTAGAATGTGGAAGAAGTACTTTTGATGACGTGCAAAATGGCTAATGGAAATGATATGTCAGCATAAATGTGAAGGCTTTTCTTTTCTATATTATAGAAGAGCTGGTTTCTACCGGCTCTTTTTTATTTATCATTTTATTCTTAATTACTTCGTAATTTATTATATTATTTTTAATTAATTATTATAAATTATTTATATATTAAAATTAATAATATTTTTTATTATATTACAATTAATTAATTATTATAAGTTATTTATATATTAGAATTAATAATATTTAATTAAAAAATAGATATTTATCACGTTTGTTTCAATTGTTTTAATCGTAATTTTACTATATCATTCCTAATTAATTATTATAAGTCATTTATATATTAAAAAATTAATAATATTCAATTAAAAAGTAATGACATGCATGTCTATATTAACCCTAATTGTTCAGTGATTTATTATATTACCTCTAATTAACTATTATAAGTCATTTATATACAACAACAACAAACCTAGTGTATTCTCACATAGTGGGGTCTGGGGTAAGATGTATGCAGTCCATACCACTACTTCAAGAGAAGTAGAAAGGTTGTAAGTCATTTATATATTCAAATTAATTAATTATTAGAAGTCATTTATATATTAAAATTAATAATATTTAATTAAAAAAAATAGATATTTATGACGTTTGTTTCAGCTGCTTTAACCATGATTTACTATATCATTCCTAATTAATTATTATAAGTTATTTATGTATTAAAAAATAATAATATTTAATTAAAAAACCAGCTGCTTCGTCATTTACTATATTATCTCTGATTCCGTGATTTACTATATTACTCCTAATTAATTATTATAAGTCATTTATATGTTAGAATTAATACTATTTTTTATTATATTACCCCTAATTAATTATTATAAGTCATTCATATATTAGAATTAATAATATTTAATTAAAAAATAGATATTTATGATGTTTGTTTCAGCTGCTTTAACTGTGATTTTACTATATCATCCCTAATTAATTATTATAAGTCATTTATGTATTAAAAAATTAATAATATTTAATTTAAAAAAATAGATGACATGTCTGCTTATGATTTCGACCAGCGCTTCATCAATTACTATATTACCCCTAATTAATTATTATAAGTCATTTCTATATTAGAATTAATAATATTTTTTATTATATTACCCCTAATTAATTATTATAAGTCATTTTACTATATTACCTCTAATTGCTCAATGATTTACTATATTACCCCTAATTAATTATTATAAGTCATTTATATATTATCATTAATAATATTTTTTTATTAGTCATTTATGTATTAAAAAATTCATAATATTTAATTAAAATATTGATTTCAACATGACTGCTTCAAGAGCTGCATCGTGATTTCACTATATCACCCTTAATTAATTACTATAAGTCATTTATATAATAGAAAATTAATAGTATTTAATTAAAACAAGAAAAATATGCGTTTATGACATATTTGTTGCAGCTGCTTTAACCATAATCATCTTTGAGAAGATGATCCAAGACTTTATTGTTAATTGAAGTATCTTTTGTTCCAGTTTTTGTATGATATAATCCTATGAATATTAGTTCTACATCTTTTCTATATTTTGTAACAGGTCTCAATCTTATCATCAAACAATTAAAATAACTCGACTACACGACACATCACACAAACTTCACTTCTTAGCGAGTACCGTCAAATAGTTATTATTTAAAAAGTTATCGTTTTAAATCAATGTACATTTATGTTTGTATTTCATCAATATCAAATATTAGTGCTAAAAGATGTCTATAGTATTGGGCCCATGCTGACACGGGTCATGCACATCTAGTGAGGTGGTTTCGACCACTTCTTCATTTACTATACTACCCCCAATCATTTACTATATTACATCTTAATTGCTCTATAATTTACAATAGTATCCCTAATTAATTATTACAAGTCATTTATATATTAGACTTAATGATTTTTATTATTATATTACCCCTAATAAATTATTATAAGTCATTTATATATTAGAATTTATAATATTTAATTTAAAAATAGATATTTATAACGATTGTTTCAGCTGCTTTAACCGTGATTTTACTATATCATCCTTAATTAATTATTATAAGTGATTTCTGTATTAAAAAATTAATAATATTTAATTCAAAAAAATAGATTACTATATTAACCCCTATCATTTACTATATTACCCCTAATTGCTCCGTAGTTTACTATATTATCCCTAATTAATTATTATAAGTCATTTATATCTTAGAATTAATAATATTTTTATATTATATTATCCCTAATTAATTATTATAAGTCAACCACCTCTTCATTTACTATATTACCCCTATCATTTACTATATTACACCCTAATTGCTCCGTAATTTACTATATTATCCCTAATTAATTATTACAAGTCATTTATATATTAGAATTAATAATATTTTTTATTATGTTACCGCTAATTAATTATTATATTTATTTATATATTAGAATTAATAATATTTAATTGAAAAAATGGGTATTCATAATGTTTGTTTCAGCTGCTTTAACCGTGATTTTACTATATCATCCATAATTAATTATTATAAGTCATTTATGTATTAAAAAATTAATAATATTTCATTAAAAATAGATTACTATAATACCCCTATTATTTACTATATTACCCCTAATTGCTCCGTGATTTACTATATTATCCCTAATTAATTATTATAAGCCATTTATATATTAGAATTAATAATATTTAATTTATAATATTTAATTAAAATAGATAACATGTCTGCCTATATTACCCCTAATTGCTCTGTAATTTACTATATTACCCCTAATTAATTGTTATAAGTCATTTATATATTAGAATTAATAATTTTTTTTTACTGTATTACCCCTAATTAATTATTATAAGTCATTTGGTTTTGACCACTGCTTCGTTATTTACTATTTTACCCCTAATTGCTCAATGATTTACTATATTACCCCTTATTAATTATTATAAGTCATTGATATATTAGAATTAATAATATATTTTTAGTATATTACCCCTAATAATTATTATAAGTCATTTATATATTAGAATTAATAATATTTAATTAAAAAATAGATATTTATGACGTTTGTTTCATCTGCTTTAACCGTGATTTTACTATATAATCCCTAATTAATTATTATAAGTTATTTATTTATTAAGAAATTAATAGTATTTAATTAAAAAATAGATGACATGTTTGCCTATATTACCCCTAATTGCTCCATGATTTACTATATTATGCTTAATTATTTATCATAAGTCATTTATAAATTAGAATTAATAATATTTTTTTACTAAATTATCCTTAATTAATTATTATAAGTCATTTATATACTAGAATTAATAATATTTAATTTTAAAAATAGATATTTATGATGTTTGTTTCAGCTGCTTTAACCGTAATTTTACTATATCATCCCTAATTAATTATTATAAGTTATTTATTTATTAAAAAATTAATAATATTTAATTAAAAAATAGATGACATGTCTGCCTATATTACCCCTAATTTCTTCGTGATTTACTATATTACCCTTAATTAATTATTATAACTCATTTATATACTACAATTAATAACATTTTTTACTATATTACCCCTAATTAATTAATATAAGTCATTTATATATTAAAATTAATAATATTTAATTAAATCAGTGTACATTTATATTTATATCTCATCAATATCAATTTTTAGTACTAAAAAATATTTATAGTGTTGGGCTCGTGCTGACACGAGCTATGCACCTCTAGTTTGGGAAGAAGAGAGGGTGCTAGAGTTTAATATAAAATTTTGTTTTTGATTTAAATTATATTTTTAATTAGAAAATCTTTTGTATATTCTTTTCTAATTTGATGTTATGACTTTCGTTTTAATCCTAATTTGATTATATTTTTTTTAAAAGTCAAGAATCTATCAAAAATAATTATCTGATAAATAATACAGATATTGATCCCTAATTTATTGAACAAATAACATTCAACCAAGTGTATTATTTAAATTTTTAACATGGGTGGCAACAAATTTAGTCTACAAATTTCAAAATAATTTATATAAAATATCTAAATTTTTGAAAAAACATCATAGATTTGCAAGCGTCATATTATACCCTATAAATTTGCGCTTATTATCTAAACATATTTTTAATTTGGAATGAATAACTTAAGATGATGACTACTCCAAAACCAAAAAATATTAAATTGTGATATGATTAACATTATAATTCTCCATTTTCCTCATTTCATATGATGCTCCGTGATACAAACTAAATTAATGTAAAGCTAATAGTTAATCATGATATTTCTTCTCTCTATCAGTTTATATGACACTTTTTATTTTTCATGTCAAATGGCGTAAGTTTGATCATGAATTTTGGCATAAAATTATTAATTTTTAAAATAAAATTTATATATTTGAAAACTACGTAAAAAAGTATTATAAGTCACATTGACAATTCAAAATATTTAAAATATATATAAATATTATGATAAAAAATAAATTTATTTAAATCTCAAAATTCGAAAGATACTACATAAATTAAGATGATTAAATAGGTTGTAAAAAATAATTAAAATAATAATGTGATATAACATGCCGCATAAAGCGTATATTTGATTAAATTGTTGAGTTTTCATAGAATTATCAATAAAATCCGAAAATTGACTTATAAAGAAAAAGTATATTTGATTAAATGTTTTTTTTTAATTTGTAAAGATAGACATAATATAATTTAGTAAATTACGTAGAATAATATTTCAAAACAAAAAAATAAAAACTTTCTCTGTTCACTTTTATTTTTCATTTGACTTGACGCACTCAATAAAGATAATTATTTTCTTCGTTTATTTTTATTTGTCCATTTTTCTTTGACAAGAGAATTAAGAAACAGTATATGATAAGGTAATTTTATTATATAATTCTTTGAATATAATAAATTTAAGAATTGCATTAGATATTGATTCGTATTTAATGTGGAGTTTAAAATGAATAGAAATAGGTAAATTTTCTATTGATTTTATAAATTAAAGAAGTATTATTGGACATTCCAAAATAAAAAAATAAATAATTAAAGATGGACGCAGGGAGCATTAACATGATTATTTTACCATAATACTCCTATTAATTGATGGTTACTATTGCGTCTTAAAATTAGTTTGGAGAATAAATAATTAAGACTAACAGCAAAATAGAAAAAAAGAAGTTGTCCTCCCTTCCTTGATATGCCAAAATGACAAGTAATATTGAAAATTCAATTAAGAAACAAGTGATGAGTAATTTTGGGATAGAAAGTATAATATTACTCCTTTCGTTTTATATTAGTTGTTTATTTTGCTTTTAGATGATAAATAAAAAGGTAATTTTATTAATTCACCTCTTAAAAAACTTATTGAGAACTTTACAAACAAGTGTGACCACTTTCAACAAGAAAAATTTAATTAATGTTTTCTTAATTTAGTAAGGTGGACAACCTATATAGAATAATTATTTTTAAAAATACAATCAAATAATATGAAACAAAGAGAGAAGTAAAATATTGCCTCTAATTCAAAATAAGTGATCTTTTTTCAATTTTTTTTTTTAAATTTAGTCGTCCATTTTATCAAATCAATAAATACTATTATATTTTTTTAATACTATTTTGATTATTAAATAATTAAATAAAATATATAAATTTATATTTTTAAATATAATTAATAAAATTAATTTAATAAAATAAACTTCAAATAATTATTTTCCATATCAAATCAATCAAATTATATTAAAATGGAGAGAATTAAAAAAACGTCCTTTAGTTGATCGTGCACAACACGGCAAGACCACGTTTAAAACTACAGTGTGAACTCTGGAGTCATCCTTGCTAAACAATTTTTTTTTGGGGAAAGTTACATATTTTGACTAGTGGAGAGAGTCTTGTTCCAGCAAGAAATTGTTTGACCGCTGAGCCCGTAGCGTTTACTATTTTGAATTTATAATTTTTTATTATAGAAAAAATAAATTATTTATATATATTACATAAACATTTATAATACAAGTAAAAAAAAAATCTAAGTTAAAATTACTGAATTTAATATTGAATTTGCAAATGAAAGTTTAGCTCCCGCCAGTCTTTGAAGTCTGAAATAACAATTGGAGAAAATTATTAGTATCCTTCAAAGTGTCCGGAAATGAATTTAGAGCTCGTTTGGATAGAATTAAAATTTAATTAAATTAGTTTTTAATTTTTTTTTTTAGCTTTTTAACGTCTTTGGTAAAATTCAAAAGTGCTTAAAAAAGGTTAAAAACTGATAAAAAAAAAATCAAAAAGTGAGAAGCTGGGTACCCCAACTTTTTGCTTTTTAGATTAAAATTCTTTTAGCTTTGACCAAAATATTTACCTTTTTATCCATTATATTTTCCTCCAATTCCAACAATATCCTAAACTTGTAGCCCTCAAATATATAATTTTTTTTCTTTTTCTCTTTGCCGCGTCGCTTCATCTCTTCCCTCCAATTTCCTCTTCATCTTTCATCTTTGTTTCCATCGAATCCATCATTAATCGGAGATTTGTTCAAAAAATTTATTTTAAAATTAAAAATTATAAATAATTCACCTTAATTATGGTGTTAACAACTTTAAGGACATTTAAGTCATTTTAACAATAAAAAAGTGCTTAATATCACATGTTTACCAAACGCATCAACAACTTTTTTCGAGTTTCAGCACTTCTATTCAAACACTTATCTTCTTAATTTATAAGCACTTATTTTAAACTTTTAATCACTAAAGTTAAAAAAAAAACTATTTTTTTTAATCTTATCCAAACGGGCTCTTAGTCTCTTCTAATTTTGAAACTTATTTTAAACTTTTAATTACTTAAGTTAAAAAAACTATTTTTTTAATCTTATCCAAACGGTCTCTTAGTCTCTTCTAATTTTGAATTGTTGTCCTTCAAAATATCCTATCTTAAATTTTTGTCCCGCTTAATAAGTTCTATTGATTACTTATAACTTGATCAATTGAATAATTTCATTGTCTTCAATGGGAAACATATCTAAATTTTAGTTGATAACATATCTACATTTTTTACTTTTGCCTATAAGGCAGAACTTCTAATCAATTAAGCAAATTCATTTTTAAAAAAATATCCTGAATATCGGCCTCAAAGGAAAAGTTAGAACTTATTTCTAATGGCACTATATCTAAGTTCTAACTTTTGTTAATAAGACAGAACTTCTGGTCAATTGTATAGATTCAATATCCACAAATATTTTGAACATGTGTTATGGGTAAAAAATTGTATCATGAACAAAATTTGTCAAGGAGACAAAAGAAAAATCAAAATCATCTTTTGAGAAATTATTTTTATAAGACTTTTCTTGTAATGGACAAAATGTTAAGAAACAATTCATATTATGATCATTTTTGAACTTAACAATTATATCATATATAAGTAAGATAAGATAAAACAAAAACTTATACATGCTAATTAATGGTTCTTAAAACTACTTTGTATTTAGAGATTAATTTAATTGGCCAAAGTGAAAGAAAAAGAGGTCATATAGCATTATTGAGAAATAATTCTACTTAATTAACCAATTCACAGCAAGTAAACTTTGTAGTTCTTGCGAAGGTGCTACGATGTTTCCTTTCATGTATTTTATATTCATTTTCCACGTTCACTACTTTATAAAAGAAGAAAAATAAATAAAAATAAGAAGATAAAGTATATTAAAAAAAGATCATCTCTGGACTTGAGCCAACGAGTCATATTTTAAATTCTTCCTTTAGACGTGGTGTTTTTAATTAAACTTTTACCTCTTTTTTTTTTCTTTGGAATTAATTATAAAATTTATTTTTCAATGGGTTCATATATATATATATAATCTATTAAAAGTGTAAACATCCTTAAAAAGTTATTTGAACTTTTTGCTCTTCATTAAAACACTTTACAATAGACAAAATCGTCTTTTCACCCTTTTTCTCTAATTATTATTTAATTATATATATAATTTTGAATCATAGAATATATGGGTTCAGATTTAAAATATGGTAATGGATTAGAAATTTAAAATATGGCAAGCTTTTTTCTTAAATTAGGACTCCTTTTTGTTTTGTAATTTATGTAGGTTTAGTTTTGAACATATTTTTATATTAACTAGCTTAGGTGTACGCGCCTCGCGCGTGTACCTTATTTTATTGAGTCAAATGTTATACTAAATAGGATATTTGTTTAAATAATAAAGATGAATACAATAATTAAATTCAACATCTTTTGAAGAATTTATTTAATTAAATCTCACTTTTACCAAAAAATTTGTCAAAGTCGATCGACATTCATCTGCCACCTACAACTGCAACAAATAATACAATGATAGAGACATCAAAACAGTATAATTAAGTCTAACTTTTACAGAAAAATTTTGCTCAAAGCCACACACATCTACTATCTGTAAACTATAACAAAATAATATGATAATAGAAATATCAAAATAATACAACTAAACTTAACCTTTACACACAAAAAAAATCTCAAAAATAGAGATATAAAAACAATATAATTAAACTTAATATTTACCTAAAAAAATGCATCAAAGCCGATCGTTATTCATCTACCACTTGTAAATTACTTGAATGAAAATAAAGAAGATATATATACATACACGTTGAATTCTATTACTAAGCATCAAAGTTTTCAAAAGTTGCCTTCAATAAACAAAGATGTAAAAGAACCTTTTTTCATATATTTTAGGAATCCTTAATTCAAATATATTTTTTTTATATATTGTAGGAGTTCAGTTAATATTATAAATATAATTAATAATAATTCAAAGAAAAATAGTGAAAAGACGATTTTGTAAAAAACGGAGACTTTTAATGAAGGGTGAAAAGTTCAAATCACTTTTCTAAAGGAGTTCACACTTTTAATATATTATAGATTATAGATATATATTGTCCCATCCCATGCTTCTATTTTATGTTTTCTTCAACCATTGTAATTGTCATCCTCCATGTTAATATGTTATTCTCTCTCCTTTTTTTTAAGTTGTTTTTCCCTTTCTATTGGTTGTCGTGACTTATTATTTTTTTCTTTAGTTTGGGAGTGATTTTAAGTTAAACACATCATGCATTATCACATCTATTTTGCTTGTATTGATTTCTAGGTTTGACATTTTCGTATGTTTGAATCTAACAATATAATTATTTTTCTCGTATATATATATATATATATATATATATATATATATATATATATGTAAAATTTCTTATTTAATAAATACACAAATTACAGATGCAACACACGTATATTAAACTAGTATTTATACAATCACATGCCAAGTTTTAATGGCGAAATAAAAAGCTTATATTACACGTAGTTGATCAAAAGTAGTTACATTCGTTAGGTAAATTTATCAGAATATATAAAAAATGTACGTTTTGTGTATATTAATATGCTAAAAGTATGTATTTATAAGCTATTATTTTGAAATTTGATGGGCAATTATCTATATTAATTTGTCAAATAAAAATATCAGGTTATTAAAAAATACGGTAACTTTAAAGAATATCAATTTTTTTTTCTTAAAAATAAAGTCTGATGCTTCTTGGTTGTGAAGGTTAATATATTTCAACTAGCGTCCTTCAACTAACAGATCTTAGCTACCAATTAATCATAGATTCTCAAATATTTTTGATAAGTTATTTTTAGGTGAAGATTTGGATGAAGTTTCATTCACCACGTGTTTGACCGATAAACATATTTCACTTTTAAAAATTCTTAAAAAATAAACTTTGGCTAAGAATGACAAGTTGTATGATTAAACATTATTTGTCAAGTCTTTTTTCTAAAAACTACTTGAAAAATCTATGGCCAAATGTGTTGGGTTCGAAATCGAGAGGGCGTCATGCGGAAGCTTAAAGTTTGCAAATCAAGAGGATGATAATTCAAATGACAAATAAAAATATACTAAAAAGACATATTATTGATATTATTAGGCCAATTGACCTACACATGAAAACTAATATTAAAGAAAACACAAAATTGTTGGGAGAAAATCTCCCCCAAACAAAACTTTATAATTTAATTTTGGTAAGAAAATTAGGGAAAAAAAACTAACAATATGGTCCTTAATTTTTGCTTATCTCCAAGAACATAAAATGTATGCAGACCTTATCCATACTATAATATAAATTAATGCCTGATTTCCTTTTATATATAGTTATTAATAGCCCGTGCTTTTTAAAATTTATTTTAATTATTGTGATTTATAATATTTTTGTAAAATATATATTATATTTTTTTATATAGATATTTTAAGTTGTTAATTATTGTAATTTATAATACTTTTTATATAATTTTCAAATAATATAGATCGGTTTCGTTGTTCTAACTTTTGTGGCATTGATAGTAAATTATATTTTTTAAAATAATTTAAGTTTTAAATTATTGTGATGTATAATATTTTTTTCTTCTATTCCAATTTAAGTGTCATAATGCTTAGATGAACATAATAATTAATTATAGGTGATATGGTAAAGTTACAATTGAAGCAGCGATGCAGACATATCTTAATGACTCACAACAACTAATTAGAAGTGATATAGCAAAATTACTATAAAAAATACTTGTGAAATTTTTTTGATTAACTTATCATTTTATATCTATTTTACCTTTTTTTATCAAATATTATTAATTGATACAATGCTTAAATGGTCATAATAATCAATTAAGAGTGACATAGTAAAATAACGATTGAAACAACGAAACAGACATGTCTAATTAGAAGTGATACAACAAAATTACTATATAAAAATACTTGCGGAAAAAATTAAATGGGTCTCATATAAAATGTCAAATAAATTTAACATTAAATATCATTAACTTTTTAATACTTAGATGACTGTATAATAATTTTTTAATATTTAGACGATTTATAATAATTAACTATGGGTGACACAGTCAAATTATGAGTGAAGTAGCTAAAGCAGATATATCATAAATATCTATTTTAATTTTTTATTAAATATTATTAATTTTCTAATACATAAATAACTTATAATAATTAATTAGAGTTCACAAAATTAAAATTACTGAAGAAGCAGCTGATGAAGCAAAAAGGAGAAGCAGGCATGTGACGGAGAGCTGCCAGCTTCTCCTGCCTAAAATACTTGTGCAAAAAATTTAATGGATCTCATATAAAACGTCAAGTAAATTTAACATTAAATATTATTAATTTTTTAATACTAAAATGACTTTATAATAATTTTTTAATATTTAGATGACTTATAATAATTAGCTATGGGTGATACAGTCAAATTATGAGTGAAGTAGACATGTCATAAATATCTATTTTACTTTTTTTATTAAATATTATTAATTTTCTAATACATAAGTAACTTATAA
This sequence comes from Capsicum annuum, assembly GCF_002878395.1. Taxonomy (NCBI): domain Eukaryota; kingdom Viridiplantae; phylum Streptophyta; class Magnoliopsida; order Solanales; family Solanaceae; genus Capsicum; species Capsicum annuum. The sequence goes on from NC_061117.1 coordinate 34,120,026, forward strand.
TAATTAATTAGAGATTACATAATTAAAATTACGGAAGAAGCAGCTGATGAAGTAGACAGCAGAAGCAGACATGTTGACGGAGAGCTGCTTAATTCTCCGACCTTTTGCCTCTTATTAGATAGTAAAATACAATTACATTTCAAGAACCTTTTCAACAATTCGATTTAAAAATAAATATATATTTGTGTCAGCGTGTTTATAAATTAATGTTACTTATATACAATTGAGAAAATGATCAAAAGCCCCTCAACCTTTACTCCAAATTTCAACTACACACCTATATTTTATGGAGGTCATATGATCCCCTTGAACTATTTTAAAGTGGAATTATTACCCTCCGAAAGCTGACATGGCGAGAGTGTGTGTTTCACTCTCTTTAAAGAGAGTGAAAACGTAAATTATTTATTAAAAATTTCTCCTCCTCCTCTTCCTCCTCCTCCTCCTCCTCCTCCTCCTCCTCCTCCTTCTTCTTCTTCTTCTTCTTCTTCTTCTTCTTTCTCACAACCAAAAACCTTCAAGAACTCATCAATGGCATTCAAGATTAGTTTATCATCTTCCTCATCTCCAAGCACAAAATCGATTGTTTCCGATTTCAAGGTCGTCGAAAATTTTAAAATTCTCTATTGTTTCCGACTTTAAGGTCATCGAAAATTTTAAATTTGGTATTGTTCATTGTTTCCGGCTTCAAGGTCGTCAAAAATTTTGAAATTGACATTGTTTGTTGTTTTCGGATTTAAGATCGTCGAAAATTTAATAATTGCTATTGTTCATTGTTTCCCACTTCAAGGTTATCGAAAATTTTAAATTCGATGTTATTTATTATTTCGGACTTCAAGATCGTCGGAATTTTCAAAATCAATATTGTCCATTATTTTTGACTTCAAGGTCGTCGTAAATTTTAAAATGAGTATTGTCCATTGTTTTCGACTTCAAGGTCGTCGCAAATTTTAAAATTTCTCTATTATTTTCGACTTTAAGGTCATCGAAAATTTTAAATTCGATATTGTTCATTATTTTCGGCTTCAAGGTCATCGAAAATTTTAAAATTGGTATTGTTCGTTATTTCCGGATTTAAGATCGTCGAAAATTTCATAATGATATTGTTCATTGTTTTTCACTTCAAGGTTGTCAGAAATTTCAAATTCGATGTTGTTTATTATTTCCGATTACAAAATCATTGGAAATTTCAAATTCGGTATTGTCCATTATTTTCCATTTCAAGTTCATCGAAAAAATTTTTTAGTTTGAAAAGGAAAAGAGATGAAAAGTAATGGTGAAAAAATGCTGAAAAGTGATAAAAATAGAGAATAAAGTAAATAAAAATTAATTTTAAATTAAAAAACACGTGTAAAAAGGTTGTTAGCGCGTGTATCACATCACATTCCAAATGACTGGTTGTCAGTTTTCAGGGAATAATAATTCCACTTTAAAATAGTTCAGAGGGGTCATAGGATCCCTGCAAAGTATAAGTGTGCAGTTGAAATTTGGGGGAGCTTTTGGCCATTTTCTCTAATACAATTGAATTATAAGTAAGGAGATACCACACTCGCTCGCACCAAAATGTGCGGACTCACGTTTTACTCATAATTCGTTTATAAACATATATAAAAGATATTCTGAGTCTGAGCATATCACTTTGATATCTTTATTTAGCCTTCTTTTGCTACGTATGTCAATTCCTCCATATTAATTAGTTTCCTTGGTACTTCAACTAGAGGTTACTCCACTTCCTATAAGTAATTTTATAGCGGTGCGATTACGATGCTTGCTCCAAATGAAAGAGAGACTCTCAAGAAGAATAAGCCTTAACATACTTTGCTTCACATTTAATTTCCAACTTTCAAGATTCTAATAGTCTTGCTTATCCATCTTATGTTCCAATGTTATAATGCAACCAACTATATAATACATGAATACAATATGTATTCATCCAACATCAGTTCATAATCTACACAATATAGACCAGCCATGTTACGACCAACTTGAGAATTTATGGAGTCAATACATTTTATCAAACATCTAAAATGCACTAACGAAAACACACTCGTCAATAGTGATTTTTGATATATCAACCATCCCTCGCGTCAAAAATAAATTATACATGTCGTTGAATTATCCCTAACTTTAATCAATAACCCTTAAACCAACCAAAAACACTAATTGCTACATAGTACGCACCACTATTCATCATCTTCCCAAACTAATCAATTAATGTACTCCAACAACAGTTGATCTTTACTTGTCCATGTTATTAAAGATATCCAGTAATATTTATTTAATTTAAAAAATTAATGAATAATTTACTTATTTGTGTTCATTTTATCTTTGTTATTAAACACTGTTCATTAGCCAGTGCATTTCTCAAATCATTAAGAGTATGTTTGGTATGAAGAAAAACATGTTTTCCAATTTTTTCATGTTTGGTTGGCTTAAATGTTTAGAAATTTTTTTTCAAATCAACTTATTTTCATCAAATTTTTAAAAAATAACTTTCCTTCAAAAGTAAGAAAAATAGTTTTCAAAACTCTCTTTCAACTTCACTCTCAAGCTGAAATGTTCATACAACTCTCAAAATCACTCACCCTATCTTGAATTTCAATCCCCTACTACCCCCATTCAAAAAAAAAAAAATTTCTTTTTTTAGAAATAAGTTTTTTCTTATGTCATACCCTACCCCGTCCCCCAACCCCTACTCTCCTCCCCTTCAAGAAAATATTTAATTTTTTTTAAAAGATTAAACTTTTTCTTACCTCACCACCACCCGACCCCAACCTCCCCCCCCCCTGCCCCCCCCCCCCCCCTAAAAAAAATTAAATTTATTATTCAAATTTTTTTATTTTTTTCTTACCCCACCCTTACTCTCCGACCCTAACCCCACCCCTACTAGAACCTCTGATACAAGTATGATTGTGATTGTGAACCAATACGTAAAGACTCTAGCTCGGGTGGCTGCCCAACCAATGGAACAAAGCTTTGAAGTGTAGAGAACAAGTCCTAATACTCCAAAGCCATCCAATATGCACACTCAAGGCCTCCCCTTTGTCTTGGCTTATTAAGGGCATTCTAGTCATTTTGTATTAAGTTGAAACCTAGGCTATAAATAGAACATGTTAGGTCATTTTGTCATAACTTAGATGATATGTTGAGAGCTTTTTGAGAGTGTTCATACAAGTGTGGAATCACTTGTGTTGGTTGCTTGTTTTAGAACGTTGGTTGCTTGGGGATTCCGTTCCCTTGAGGTCACTGTAAGAACTTGATGGTATTTGTATGAATTCTTGGGTCTTACTGTTCAATATACACTTTGTTTCATAGTGTTTGTGCATTATGTGTCAAGTTATCTATCATTCTATCTTATTAATGTTGTTGTGTTCATTCTTGATTTTGGGTGTCCAAATCCGAGACCTTGTTGTGTCATTTTTATTCTTGTTATTGTGTTGTAATCTTAGTTTGTTGTTCGCTGATTATATGTGTTGAATACCTTAGAATCTTGTTGTTATCGTGCTTGTATTGTTATTGTGTAGTGAATCCAAGAGGGATCACCAAAAGGGGTCTTCGGTTCTTCAAATTATGGACTATTTTGGTATGTATTAGTGTCTTCCTTGTCGATCTTGTATCATTTGGTACCAAAGTCATCTTTGATTTTGTTTTAACAAGATCAATCTTGTGCTTGAGAGTTGAAAAATTAAAAAAAATAAAAAAAAAGTGAAGTGTTCTTGAGATTGTTCTTGGCCGAAAGTTGGGTCTTGGCCGAGACATTTTTTTTGTGACTAGATCTTGTAGTCTTTTGTTTGTTTAGATTGTTTCTAGGGTTGGTTTCTTTCTCACCAAAACTAAAAGTATCTAGATCTAAAGGTTTGAGCTTATGTTGTTGAACTTGTTGTAAACTTGAAGTTGGCCATGGGTTGATATTGTTGTTCTTGACCGAGTGGTACAATTGTTGTGGACTTGGAGATGAATATTGGTGGAGTTATTGTTCTTGAGAAATTGTTGTTGTGATCTTGTTGTTCTTGAAATGTCTTAACCAATATAAAGTATAACATAGATCCAAAAAGGTGTAAGATAAAGTTGAAAAGTTGTTGGTGAAGAGACTTGAACATATCACTTCAAAGACTTATCAACCACTTTTTCATATTTCGAGGACCTTGTTTTGTGGGAATAGTACAAGTCGAGTCTCACCTTTTTGAGTGAATTTGAAAAAGTTTCTAAGACTTGAATTTTTTCACCAAAAGGCAAACTCTTCAATTCCAAATTGTATCAAGACAAAAGCTTCAAGTTGGTGATTAAAATTGTGTGGGACCGTGACCAGTTACGTGGCTGCCACGTCGTCATGTTTTACTGTTCACGCAACATAATTAAGCTCAAATTTTTTATTTCTTAGTTTCTAATCTTTGTTTCTTAGTTGCATTTTTTTTATTCTATTGCTAACTAGTAATTGTCTACTAGGTTGTAAATTAGTTTTTGGGTCCGTTTATTCGTGTCTACGTTTCTTTGTGTGCTTTTATCTTTTTAAAATTCGTTGTAGTTTCTTGGTTCAAGTCCATATGTATTTTCTTTGAGTTGTTTCAAAAGAGAATCTATTCCGACCTCGAGCCCCAATTGGTACCAAGTAATCTCCTTGGAGTATAAATGAGTTACCAACACTTGTGAGGCCAATTGAGAGACATTTCAAAGTGTGAGAGCTTGAGAGCTTGTGAAGATGCTTTCTTTTCTAACATTAACTAGTTTGTTGTTTTTTGTGTTTTTGTTTTAGAATTTCTTTTGTTAGGAACTATGGCATTGGAAAAGGTGACCATGAACGATTTGATGGCTGCCATAATAGGTATGAAACATGACCTTAGTAGTCGAATAGAGAGAATGGAAAAAATAATGGACCGAGTCGAAGAAAGAATAGAAGGGACAGAAAGCTCTCTTTGCAAGGAGTTGGATAACTTGATAGAGAATCCAAGTCTTCCTAATCAAGTTCCTGTGAGTGGACATGCTACATATGAGCTACAAGAAAATCAAACTAACTCTTGCACTTTAGTGAATGAGGCTAGTAACCAACTAAGTGTGAATGGTAGTTTGTCTTTAGGTGAGCCAAATGTGCCTCTATTTGGTGATGATAATGTACAACTTGAGATTATCGATACACTAGTTGATCCATCTAGTGTTGAGGCCATTGTGGTAAGTGATAGTACATTGTCTTATGGAAGTCATGAAGACCAACTTGTGTGTGAAAATGGTGATGTTGAACATGTTGGCCGATTGACTATGGATGACCTTCTAGTTATTTTTGTTGCAGACCATGCTAGTATAGAGGGGATATATGATTGTACTAGTGGTAGTATTGAAAAAAAGAAATGCATCCTAAACCCGTGTCCATGGACACTCCACCCATTTGATCCCGGTGATTATTTGAAGTATGGTGATGAGGATGTCTTTTGGAATGACTTGAATGTGCATGGAATTTATGGCCTTCCTATCTCAGCTTTCAAGACTATTTGTTGTTCCAAGAAGTGTCTATGTTTTCCACTTGATGGGAAACTCTTGTTCCCTGTTTCTTATCACACTTATGTGGACAGACTAGTTGACTCTTTCTTGGGAGGGTAGTTGGGTAAGAGGGATGTTTGGGTGTATGTGAAGTTTGAGCTACCTTGGCAAGATGTTATGATTGATTACAATAATCCTAACCCTCATACCTTGAGTAACTTGTGTTTGCTTGTCCTTTCTATTATTTTGAAAGGTTCGGATTCGAGGTCAAATTCTTTTTCAAGAAGGAGAGGATGATACAAGTATGATCGTAATTGTGGACCAATACGTAAAGACTCAAGCTCGGGTGGCTGCCCAACCAATGAAACAAGCTTTGAAGTGTAGAGAACAAGTCTCAACACTTCAAAGCCATCCAATATGCACACTCCAAAGCCTCTCCTTTGTCTTGGCTCATTAAGGGCATTCTAGTCATTTTGTATTAAGTTGAAACCTAGGCTATAAATAGAACATGTTAGGTCATTTTATCATAATTTAGATGATATTTTGAGAGCTCTTTGAGAGTGTTCATACAAGTGTGGAATCACTTGTGTTGGTTGCTTGTTTTGAAACGTTGGTTGCTTGGGGATTCCGTTCACTTGAGGTCACCGTAAGAACTTGATGTTATTTGTATACATTCTTGGGTCTTAGTATTCAATATACACTTTGGTTCATAGTGTTTGTGCATTTTGTGTCAAGTTATCTATCATTCTATCTTATCATTGTTGTTCCGTTCATTCTCGGTTTTGGGTGTCCAAATCCAAGACCTTGTTGTGTCATTTTTGTTCCTGTTATTGTGTTGTAATCTTAGTTTGTGGCTCCCTAATTGTAGGTGTTGAACACCTTAGAATCTTGTTGTTATCATGCCTGTATTATTATTGTGTAGTGAATCCGAGAGGGGTCACCAAAAGAGGTCCTCGGTTCTTCAAATCATGGACTGTTTTGGTGTGTGTTAGTGTCTTCCTTGTCGATCTTGTATCAACCTCCTACCAAAAAAATAATTTTTTAAATTTAGCTTTCAAAAAAAATTCAAAACTTTTACCACCACCTATTCTGAACCCGCGCGTCCTCTGCCCCCACACCTGCCAGACTCCCTTCCCTCCAAAAAAAAGAAAGATTTAATTAATCTTTTTTAATTTATTTTTTAAATAAAGATTCAAATTTTTCTTCTTATCCCACCTTTCTTACCCTATTCGTTCTCATTATTTTTTTGTTAAATATAGACAAATATTTTTAAAAAATATTTTCCTATTTGCATAACAAAACAAGAATATAAGTAAGCAACAATTTATTTTTCTAGAAAATATTTTCCTCCTTCATACGAAACAAATTCTAAAAAATTTAATTTCCGACGATAAAAATTATTTTTCTAAAAAGTATTTTCTACTCTTTAGCTAAACACTAAAATGTATTTTCTGAAAAATATTTTTTCATTCACCAATCAACACACTAGAAAATACTTTTTGAAAAATATTTTTCACTCTCCAACTAAGCATTTCTAGAGAAATATTTTTAATGGAAAACATTTTCCTTCATGCCAAACGCACCCTAAATAGTTTCCACTCATCAACCAAACATTTTCTAGAGAAATGTTTTTAATGGAAAACATTTTTCTTCATACCAAAGACACCCTAAATTTATTATATTTAAAGGGTGATATTGTAAAATTATTCCTATTATTTATTGTTTCTTATGTTGTGTGTTAAGTCAATAGTGGACAAGTAAAGATGGATGGATGGAGTAATTAATTAGAGTCACATTTTTTTTATTTTCTAATTACTTTTTTCATTTGAATTTACTTGTCACATTTTGACTTGACACACATATTAAGAAAATAATGATCAGTATAGAAACTTTACCATATTACACAGTTCATACCACTACCTCAGATGAAGTAGAAAGGTTGTTTCCGATAGATCCTCAGCTTAAGACAGGTAATAGTATAATAAACAAAAAGCATAAAAATAAATAACAAAGTGGGATAACTATTGCTAATAATAAAATAAACAAGACACCGATAGAGTAATACTATAAACTATCTCGAGATCACAAATATCATCAGAACACTATGAACAAGAAACTACAGACACAGATACAAACAAAATACTCCTCCTTACTATTACGGACACACTCCTACCCACTAATCCTCACTTAATTCTCGTCCTTCACACTTTTCTTTCAAGTGTCATGTCCTCTGTATGCTGTAACCACTTCATGTCATGCCTAATCACCTCTCTTTAATATTTCTTCGGCTTACCTCTACACCGCCTAAAATCATCCACAATCAGCCTCTCACACCTTCGTAATGGAGAATTTGTGCATCTCTTCATCATATGTCCGAACCATCGCAACCTCAGTTTTCGTATCTTGTCTTCCACCGAAGCCACTCCCACCTTCTCTCGAATAATTTCATTTCTAAATCTATCTCTCCTGATAAGTCCACATATTCATCTCAACATCCTCATCTCTTCATCTTCAAATTTTGAATGTGAGAGTTCTTAACTAGCCAACACTCTGCGCAGAGGCGGACCAACCTTGGCAGTAGCGGGTGCACGTGCACCCGCTAGCCTCGAGAAAAATAATGTATATATAGTTTGTATATCTGTATATATTTCAGGTTGTTATGTTGAATATATGTTGTGCACCCCCAAAAACAATTAACTTGATTGGCAAGATGGTTGAGCATGCCAATTAAAGTCTTTTTTTATTGCGTGATGACTCGGGTTCGAAGCCCAACAACAACATTTTTTTATTTCTCCTTTTTCCAAATACACTATCTGTTTGTTGTTTTCTGTTTGAAATTTTAAGTGCAAACCCACATACATACACACACACACACACACACACACATATATATATATATATATATATATATCAATTGATTAAAAAAAAATTCCTACTTAGTAATCATTTATTTTACACCTTTTCTTTTTCTTTTGTGTATTGTGGACATTGTCAACGTATTTTTTATTTTATTTCAAAATACAAGCTCCCCTCCAACTTCAAAATGTAGATATTCTCCCCATATTCCTGTACTGTAAATGTTTATTTCTTTTATCTTTTGATCATTGACTTATTTTTTATGTAAAAAATTAGTAATTTAAAGTTTGAGATAGGTTTAAACCAAACGTTTTTCGTACAATCATCTAGCAAGCAAATCTCTCGAATTTCATATTTTTTTAAAAACTTTCTATTATTATTTAAAATATAAAAGTGCATTGAATTCAAGTATGATGGATAACACATTTTTTTCATATTTAATCTAATTAATGATATTCAATAATATTAAAAGTTTGCTTATAAAATACTATAATTAATAAGTTTTCAAAGAACTGCATGTTGAACTTTGACACTATTAATTACTATGTTAAATATAAAGGTGCACCTGTCAAGTTCAAATTCTGGGTTCGCCTTTGACTCTGCTCTATACAATATAGTCGATTGAACTGTTACTCCGTAGAATTTACCTTTAAACTTAAGAATGCTAAGGTTAAAATATGAGAAAAAAATATCTTTTCTTGATTTATTAAACGTGATAAATAAAAATAAAAATTAAATTAAAAAAATAATCACAAGTAAATCGACACGAAGAGAGTATGATAACCTTTTCACGTGCTTATATGCACGAATACACTTTCAAATATTATATAAATCATTTTACACACATTCATAATATAATTTTATTCGTGATTATGATTTAACACATAGAACGATGAATATAATATCCATTAATCTTACAAATAGACTTCCAAAATTATGAAACTTTTCCACCGAAAAGCTACAGATTGGAAAGCTTATGGGTGTGTAGTTGGTCAAGTTATGGTCGGTCTTAGTCAATCAATTAATGCATTAATAGGAATAGTTGACTGACTATTGAAGAATTTAATCAACAAACATTGATGACTCCATTAGTCCATCTTTTCTTATCTATTATATTAAAAATAAATATTCAATAATATTTGTTCAATTTAAAAAATTAATAAATAATTTTTCCATTTTATTCTTGCTATTAGATACTATATATTTATTATTCAATACAATTCTCAAAATATTATATTTATTATATTCAAATAGTAATATAGTAAAATTATCTTATTATTCATTGTTTCATAAGATATGAGTCAAGTCGGTGGCCCCCTAAACTTGACACAATCTTTCATTTAGGCACCTCAAGTGAACGTCGTTCACTTTTGACACCTTAAGTAGCCATAAATTGTCACTTTGGCACGTTTCAACACCAACTCTGGTGCGTGAATTGCATGCGCGTCCAGAATGGATTAAATGACCAATTAATTTGTGTCATCTCATTTTAAATTGCCACGTCATTATATGTATCCACAATTTTTTTTTTAAAAATAAAATACATTATAAGGTGTCCAATGAAATAATGACACGTGGCTTTTGACCAAATAATTACAAAACTTCATCTTACTCACCCAACCATTCTTCAAGCTCTCCATCAATGGAGGTTGCAACCTCTTTATGGAAAATGAAAAGAACACAGTCATTCAAAAGAACTACCGTGCATTAAATACGCAAAAGTAAAGCAATTTTCAGAAATGCACTGGGGAAGATATCACAATTTCATTAATCATAAGAATCAACAATCATTGAATCAGAAATGTAAGCATCACAAGAAAATTTTTTACCAACATTACAACAAAAAGGAACATGTTTTAATTTAACGAAAAAAGACGCCAACACACTTCCAACATGATATGTTTGATTGAACCAAGCGAGATGTATTGATTACCAATTATCAAATCTAGTTTATTCTCTTAAACTAATTCTTTTGGTTGAGGGTGAAAGAAGCCTGCCTTTTTTTTTTTTCCCTAAAGAACTCATAAACAGCTACATTGACGTTTGAGAACTTAAAATAGCTTAAAATAACACAGATAATCTAATTATTCTCTAAATTCAACCAAAAATTTAATAAACAAGAGATTTTCAAACTAGATCTTCAAGTTTAACCTCCATATTTTCAATCCGCATTAATAGCTTCTAGAATTTCAAATATATGATTAAAAAATATGGACGAGAAGAGGCCTGTGTTTAATTAGAAAATTAATTGACAAAAGAAAATTAATGGAGGTTGAAAGATGTAGTATACTCCATTAATGGAGGTTGGAAGATGTAGGATGAAAAAAAAGGGAAGAAGGTGATTAAATTAAATGAAAAATGGTCTAAAATGGCACTGTCACACGCCCAAAAGCGAATGTGATACTCTCTTTGCTGAATCAGCAAAAGGTGTCAAAGTGACACAGTTTATGACTACTTGAAGTGCCAAAAGTGAACGACGTTCACTTGAGGTGCCTAAGTGAAACTTCGTGCCAATTTTAGGGGCCATCAATGAATTTGACCAATAAAAATTGAACAAAAGGAGTACAATTTACACATCCATATACATTGACTTCAATGTTAGTTATCACCTTGTGTACTCATATTGGCTTTAAATTCAATTGGAAATTCACATTATTCATTTTATTATATACCATTGATATTAATTTATACACATTTTGACCCACCAGACGTGGTTGTTTTTTATTTTGGCATATATCCAATAATTGTATCTCCTTAACGTGTTGCGTAGAATTTTAATATTTCCTCTGTCTCAAAATACTTATTAGAAAAAAGATATATTTTCTCCCCTGAACTTGTCCTCCTAATTCACTTTAACACTTAAACTTAACTTCCGTTTATTTACGCCCCTTAACATCTTTAAAGTGAATTAGGGGTTGAAATAATTCACTTTAAAGATGTTAAGGGGGGTAAATAAACGAAAGTTAAATTTAAATGCTAAAGTAAATTGGGAGGATAAGTTCAGGGGGAAAATATGTCTTTTCTCTATTTATTATGTCTTTTGTTAACACATATCTTAATTAAGGAAAAAACTAATTAGGAGCAGTGTTTCACTATTTTAAAGGGCTCTTTATTGAATCTCTTATCTTTTTTAATCATGATTGAGATGTTGGATATTCTCAAGAACAATTATTACTAAGAGTAAGAAACTAAATAAATAATTAATTCATCTTTATAAGATGGATAATTTTACTAAGGACGATAAGTACTCCGAGATACTTATTTGTCCCTCGGTGATCGTTGATCATCTGTTAATACGTATAAAATAAAGTTCTCCAAAGATGTTCTTGCTTAGGATGATTAATTTTACAAAAAAAATCAAATCAAATTAAATTTCGATTTCCTTTTTCATTAGAGACCTCTCAAATTTGTTTTGGATTTTATTTTTAAACAAATATTATTGGTGACATGTCAAACGGAAGGAAACATCAAAATAGTCTACGTAATTGGACTATTTTCATGCTTTCACATGGTGGCTTGTACTTCCCTAATGTTTCATGAAAAAAATACATAAAGTAACATATTTAAGTATTAAATTATAAAAAATAATGACATTTTTATCAAATTATATTTTATAGCATAAGTATTTATATTTTTGTAGCAACAGTTTGCAAAAATATAAAATACATATTGATCATAAGGACAGTAAAAATTATATGTATTTGTATTTTTATAGCAACAGTTTGTAAAAATACAAAATATAACTTGTTATATTATATAACTATAAAACTGTTGCTATGAAACTCATAATTAAGGGTATAAGTATGTTGTTATTTCTGAATTTTGGCCATGTTTCATTCTCTTTAACCAGTTGGGGTTAAATAATACTGAGCAGACTAGTTTAAATTACATCAATTAAATTCACTACGGAGATTTAAGTGCCCCTGACTAAAAGATTTAAGCTCGAGGCGTTTGATTATTAAGAATGAGAAAAGTCTTAAGCATATCTCACCAAAATTTATTGATGAACTCGAGTACATATAACTCAAAAATTTGAACTTACGCAAATTAAATTTTGAATATACCTCTATTTCAAATGGCCAAATAGTTGGTATTTGCCTAGTATTATAAAGTGATTGAATGGACGTTTGTTTAATTTGGGTCACATATTCACATTCTTTTCATTCTTTTGTATATTCATGAAAGAAATATGTATTTTTTTTTTCTTTTGCGTGTTTGTTTTGTGTCCCTTTCGAAAATTGTGTCCTAAAGTCCTGAGTTCATTCCTGCCGTGTTAGTTTATCCGAGTTCTTAGTAATTATTATTTGTTCTCCTTCTATTGGGGGCTATTTGTTAATTATTGATTCTTATGTTTAAGTTGCGGTGTAGTAGTGAGAATGCTCCATTTTTAATAAGAGGTTTCGAATTTGAGCCTCGATATGAGAAAAATTTTATTGTGATCGCTATCCTCAGAATGGATTATGCAGTGTATGATTTGGATTAGTCGAGGTTTTAACGTCAGTATCATAAACGGGTTGAAAAACAAATAAAAAGGTTCACATATTAGTAAAGGTCCTAATACTTTCAATGTTCGTTTTTACTTGTCCAGAATAAACTTGATATTGGGTTCGTAATCAAGATGGTGTCATGCCGAAGCTAACACTACTAAAAAAAGGAGAAAATCGACCACAAAAATCAATCACATGTGGTCGGTTTTCCCCAAAAATCGACCACAAAATCGACCAAAGTGTGTGGTCGGTAAAGTTGTGGTAGGTTTTTAAAAATCGACCACAAGTGGTTGGTTTTTAAAAAAATATATATATATTTTAAAAATTCATTATTATTTTATTAAAATTGAAAAAAATAATTTCAGGAAAAAAATAACCACAAATGGTCGGTTTTTATTAAATGACCACATGTGGTCGGTTTATTTAAAAAATTAATTAAAAAATAATTTTAAAAATTCGACCTCTTGTGGTTGGTTTTTGGAAATATTTTTAAATTAATTTTTTTTTAAAAACCGACGACTTGTGGTCGGTTTTCTTATTTTTTTTAAAATTTTAATTTTTAAAATATAAAATAATTAATAAAAAAATTACTGGAATATTTATTTTGATATTTTATAATAATAAAGAGACCACGTGTGGTCTCTTTTATTAATATTTTTTTTTAAAATAATTAAAAAATCGACCACAAGTGGTCGATTTTTCCTGTTTTTTTAGTAGTGTAATTTATTTGCAAATTATGTAGGCGATAAATTTGATGACAAAGAAAAATATACTATGATTTGGCCAACTGTTCCTAATATGACAAACTAATATAAAAATATTATAAGACTACGAGAGAAAAATCTCCCCATAAACAAGACTCTTTAAAGGCTACATTATGAATTTTATTGTGTTTTTTGATTAAGAAGAAAGATTTCAATTTATAGAGGTACAAAACCTTTTCTACAAGAAAGATATTGGCCAAATATGAAAGAGAAAAACGATTATGGTAATATTTTAACTTTCTTCAATAGAAAAATTAAAATTAAAATTTGATAAGAAAATCAGAATAAAAATCCTAAGACTTCACGCTCCCCTCAAGGAGCAATTGATTGAATAGCAGTTTTATAATATCATTCTCTGTATATAGAGTAATAAGTTCAATATTTTAGAAATGATTATAGTTATAACAATGATAAACTAGCAATAAATTATCTTTTCTTTTTTAAAATTAAACAAGTAAAAATGAATATCAATTTTTAATATAATAAATAAGTAAAAATGAATGAATGAAATACAAAAGGCCAAAATGACAGCTGGAAAGATAAGATAAGGAACAATAATGGAGCAGATACGACAACATCAACGGAATCAACGGAAGACAAGATATTTGGACCCATTTATTGTACAAATTTTTACGATAAGATTACAAGTAATAATATAAAGCATTTATGACCTTTCTTAGCTTTTTAGGGTAGGTAGCATAGTAGCTTAACCCCTTAGCCCCTTTTGTTGACTTTTAGTTTTTAGTTTTAAAAAAACATGTGTAAAGTTTGATTGTAAAGATTGTTTTTCGTTCTATAAATAAAGGAGGCAGAAGGCATTGCAAAAGCAAGCCTTCATGCGTTGAAGCAACCTTTCTCTCCACTCCATAAAAAATATTTTACTCAGTTAATTAAATAGACATATTTCAATGGAAAAAGCTATGGAGGAACAAAACTCAGAAATATCAAAACTACCCGAACAGGTATATTTATTTATGATTATGAATAGCTAAATTCATAATTCCCAACAATCATGATATGATAAAATAAATTCATATTAGTTACTTTAAAAAAATCGACCACAAGTGGTCGGTTTTTCCTGTTTTTTCAATCATGATATGATAAAATAAATTCCTATTAGTTACTTTAAAAAATCGACCACAAGTGGTCGGTTTTTCCTATTTTTTTAGTAGTGTAATTTATTTGCAAATTATGTAGGCGATAAATTTGATGACAAAGAAAAATATACTATGATTTGGCCAACTGTTCCTAATATGACAAACTAATATAAAAATATTATAAGACTACGAGAGAAAAATCTCCCCATAAACAAGACTCTTTAAAGGCTACATTATGAATTCTATTGTGTTTTTTGATTAAGAAGAAAGATCTCAATTTATAGAGGTACAAAACCTTTTCTACAAGAAAGATATTGGCCAAATATGAAAGAGAAAAACGATTATGGTAATATTTTGACTTTCTTCAATAGAAAAATTAAAATTAAAATTTGATAAGAAAATCAGAATAAAAATCCTAAGACTTCACGCTCCCCTCAAGGAGCAATTGATTGAATAGCAGTTTTATAATATCATTCTCTGAATATAGAGTAATAAGTTCAATATTTTAGAAATGATTATAGTTATAACAATGATAAACTAGCAATAAATTATCTTTTCTTTTTTAAAATTAAACAAGTAAAAATGAATATCAATTTTTAATATAATAAATAAGTAAAAATGAATGAATGAAATACAAAAGGCCAAAATGACAGCTGGAAAGATAAGATAAGGAACAATAATGGAGCAGATACGACAACATCAACGGAATCAACGGAAGACAAGATATTTGGACCCATTTATTGTACAAATTTTTACGATAAGATTACAAGTAATAATGTAAAGCATTTATGACCTTTCTTAGCTTTTTAGGGTAGGTAGCATAGTAGCTTAACCCCTTAGCCCCTTTTGTTGACTTTTAGTTTTTAGTTTTAAAAAAAGGTGTGTAAAGTTTGATTGTAAAGATTGTTTTTCGTTCTATAAATAAAGGAGGCAGAAGGCATTGCAAAAGCAAGCCTTCATGCGTTGAAGCAACCTTTCTCTCCACTCCACAAAAAATATTTTACTCAATTAATTAAATAGACATATTTCAATGGAAAAAGCTATGGAGGAACAAAACTCAGAAATATCAAAACTACCCGAACAGGTATATTTATTTATGATTATGAATAGCTAAATTCATAATTCCCAACAATCATAATATGATAAAATAAATTCATATTAGTTACTTTATAGTAGAATTATTCGAAGAATAATATGTTAAGAAGTTTATTAACAAAGAGGAAACGGAGAAAGATCCCTAAGGACTACTATGGCAAACACTCCAAGAGACACCAAAAAAAGAAAAACTTGGGCTTGATCAATTACAGAAGGACGAAGTGCACCAATACTTGATTTAATGCCGTTATTTATCTTGCACTTTTGGATGTTTCTTTCATTTCGAAATAAATTTTATCTTGTACCTGTTTTTAGACTTTTCTTTTATATATAGTCATTTCAAAATAACTTCAAATATATAATGTCTGAAATTTAAATATTTATATGATTGAAGTTAAAGACTAGATAATTGATTTAACAAACTAACCTATAACTGTTGATATTATGCATCTAAAGTGGCTAAATATACAACAAATTTAAAAAATGTTGTAAAGACACATGCACATTCATCTGTTATTTTCGGACGCCATGTGTCTTTTTAAATAAGAAGCAAATCTTTAGTCATCCTTAACCTCTTAAATTGGATAGAAATTATCCAATTTTGTCTCTTGGCTATAAATAACCTTTGTAAAGAAAGATTCATGGTGAATGAGATACTACTTCTCTTTTTTATTTACTTTATATATTTTATATCACGTTATCAGCACGAGTCTTTGCAAAATTTTTTTGATAATATTTAAAGGTTAGTGTTTATTTTCTTAAATAATATCTAATATTTTCAAAGCGAATTTAGTGCCCTAAATATATCGGGAAAAACTTATATGTCCTGAGCATTAGATGCCGAAATACATTTAAATGCAATGGATCTGACAGACACCATAAAAAATGACAATAATGCATCAAATCAAGAAAAGGCCAAGGCCATGATATTTCTTCGTCATCATCTTGACAAAGGTTTAAAAATAGAATACCTCACGATTAAAGATCCCCTTATATTGTGGAACAATTTAAAAGAAAAATACGACCACCTGAAGATGGTCATTCTTCCACAAGCTCGTTATGAATGGAACCATCTGAGGTTACAAGATTTTAAGAATACAACCGATTATAATTCTGCGATGTTTAGAATTAAATCGCATTTTAATTTATGTGGGGAGGATATCACAGATCACGACATGTTAGAAAAAAATATTCTCTACTTTTCCCGCCTCGAGTATGCTCCTGCAGCAGCAGTACTAAGAAATGGGATTTAAAAAATATTCTGAATTGATTTCTCATCTTCTTGTTGCTGAGCAACACAATAATCTTTTAATGAGAAATCATGAAAGTCGACCTGCTGGCACTTTTCCATTTCCAGAAGTGAATGCTGTAAATTTTTATCCAACTAGGTGTGAAAGAAGTCCTGACCCCAGTTGTGGTCGTGGTCGAGGTCGAGGTCGTGATCGTGGTCGTGGAAGGTATTTTAATCAGGGTGATCGTCTTGCTATAAACAATAACCCTCAGCACCAGCAGTGCGAAAATAAGGGGGAAGCTCAGCACCAACAGTGCAAAAAGAAAGGGGAAGCTCCTAAAGTAGCATCAAAGACGAACTCTGAAAGTAAATGCTATCGATGTGGAGGAAAGGGGCAATGGTCGCATACCTGTCGTACGCCAAAGTATCTAGTAAAACTCTATCAGGCGTCCCTTAAGAAAGCAGAAAATGATGATTAGGCAAACTTCTTCTTTGAAGATAATGTTGAGCCCATGGACTTGGAAGTTTTAGATTTCTTTGTAGTTCTTGAATAACATGTAAATAACCCTGTCGGTGATAATTATGAAATAGTCAGATTATGTTACTTTTCTGTTTAAGTTGTATTAGTTTACGTTTGTGTTATTAGTATCTTACTAGTCGTGTAAATAATTAAAGTTTGTGTAAATACGATTATATGCCAGTAATGCTGTAATATTTACTTTATTTATATTTTCATTTTGAAGAATATGGAATCAATAATCGATCGTGATGATATTTATGTAATTGTTAGTGGAACAACGCACGCAATATTTAAAGATAAAAAATATTTTTTCCGCTTACTTAGAAGAAAAGCAAATGTCACAATTATATATGGCAATTCAAAATTAATTGAAGGCTCTGGAAGAGCTACTATAGTTCTGCCTAAGGGGACAAAATTAGTTATAGAAGATGCATTGTTTTCTTCTAAATCCCCAAGAAATTTATTGAGTTTTAAAGATATCCGTCGAAATGGATATCATATTGAGACAATAAATGAAATAAATGTCGAATATCTTGGCATTAACAAGAATGTCTCAAGTAAAAAATAAGTGTTGGAGAAATTACTAACTTTATCTTCCGGCTTATGCTATGCCGAAATTAGTACAACTGAAGTACACTCTATCGTAAACCAGAAGTTTACTGATATAAATATGTTTGTGCTACGGCATGATTGAATAGGCCATCCTGGCTTAATAATGATGAGACAAATTATTGAAAATTCAAAAGGTCATCCGTTAAAGAACCTGAAGATTCTTACAACTGATGAATTTCATGTGCTGCTTGTTATCAAGGCAAACTGATAACTAGGACATCGCCTCTGAAAGTTAGCGTCAAATCCCCTCTGTTTCTAGAACGTATACATGAGGATATATGTGGGCCTATTCACCCACCCACTGGATCATTTAGATATTTTATGGCCTTAATAGACGCATCTTCAAGATGGTCGCATGTGTTTCTCTTGTCGTCTCGCAACCTGACATTTGTAAAATTAAGGGAACAATTTCCAAATTATCCCATTAAGGCTATTCGCCTCGATAATGTTGGAGAATTTATATCCCAAGTTTTTGATGATTATTGTATGTCAGTTGGGATACAAGTTGAACATCCAGTAGCTTATGTTCATACTCAAAATGGCCTTGCTGAGTCATTTATTAAGCACCTACAATTGATAGCAAGACCACTGCTAATGAAAACGAAATTATCCATTACTGTTTGGGGTCATGCTATCTTACATGCAACATCGCTTGTTCGTCTCAGACCAACTCATTATAATAAGTACTCTCCGTTATAATTGGTCCTCGATCATGAGCCAAATATTGCCCATCTATGAATTTTTGGATGAGCTGTATATGTGCTAGTAGCACCACCACAACGTACTAAGATGGAATCCCAAAGAAGGTTAGGAATATATGTTGGTTTTGAGTCACCTTCTATAATTCGCTACCTTGAACCATTGATGGGAGATTCATTTACTGCTCGATTTGTAGATTGTAGATTTGATGAAATAAATTTTCCGCAATTAGGGGGAGAGCAACGTGAACTGACTCAGTAAATGAATCCCAAAAAAGAAGCGCGAAGAATGACAAAGATAATATTATAAAAGATTCTCCTGAAGATACTCAAAATACGATTAATCCTGATATTCCTAAAGAAATCAGTGAACCCGAGACTCAAGTGAATGAAGAACTTTCAGTAAGTTTCACTAATAATGAGGTAAATTTAGACCGATCGAAAATTACGGTGGATAATGTTTTTGCATATAATGTTGCACTAAATATCATGCAAGATAATGAGGACCTTGAACCTCTATCTGTCGAGGAATGTTGACGAAGAAAAGATTGGCCAAAATGGCAAGAGGCGATTCAGTCGGAATTGAACTCACTTGCTAAACGGGAGATTTTTAGACCTGTAGTCCAAAACCCAAATAGTATAAAACCAGTTGGCAATAAATGGATCTTCGTAGGTAAAAGAAATACGAAAAATGAAATTGTAAGATACAAGGCACGCCTTGTTGTACAAGGATTCTCTCAAAGACCCGGTGTCGACTATGAAGAAACATATTCACTTGTTATGGATGCAATAACATTTCGGTACCTTATCGATCTAGCTGTACATGAAAATCTTAAAATTCGTCTAATGGATGTGGTTACAACTTATCTTTATGGTTCACTTGATAACGATATTTCCATGAAAATCCCAGAAGGATTGAAATTACTTGAAGCATATAGTTCAAAGTCTCGGGGATTATATTCAATCAGATTATAAAGATCATTGTACAGTCTAAAATAATTAGGGCATATGTGGTATAATCGCCTAAGTGAGTACTTGAAAAACGAAGGTTACATAAATGATGTCATTTGTCCTTGTATTTTTATTAAGTAAACGACATCAGGATTTGTCATACTCGCTGTTTACCTATATGATATAAATCTCATTGGGACTCCAGAAGAGGTCCAAAAGACAATTGAATATCTAAAGAAAGAATTCGAAATGAAAGATCTTGGAAAGACAAAACTTTGTCTTGCTCTGCAAATTGAACATTTAGCGGACGGAGTCTTCATCCACCAAATTGACTATACCCAGAAGGTTTTGAAACATTTTTAAATTGACAAAGCATATTGTCACACCCCTTTTTGACCAAAAAAAAGATATGTATTTTAAGTTCGAAAGGGCTTTATTATTAAGGTGACAAAAATGAAAAAAATTTGTTTTAAAAAAAAAGGATTATTCAGAGTCCCCACTTGACATAATTCGGTGTGCCAAGTCACCTTTGAAAAATCCTTTTCAGAACAGTTTGACTCTAAAAAACTGATCTGCGAACAGAGATTCCGGCTAAGAAATTCTGTTGACCAAGGGGAAGGTGTTAGGCACCCCTTGATCCCGTGGTTCGACCACGGTCGCTTGGTGGAGCGTATCGGCTAATTTGACATTACAAATGTACAAACCACATAAACACACAAAACAAGCAAACAAACAAATCATATAAAATTCAAAACAAACCAAAATAATGTTCAGTCCAAATTATACAATCCAAAATAAAAGAGGTGCTGAAATATAAAACCTATTCTATTCTAAACTAAACTCCACCCGACGTTTCGGGCCTTGATCACGAGCCTCCTTTGCATACATTCTACTTTGGGGCATTTCCTGGATAAATCAATACAAATCCTTCGGGACATTCCCCGGCCAAATGAGTACAATTTAAACTTTTCGTGCAATAAAGTAGAAAGTACCATTCACGCACATATTCAAACACTCCAACAAATCGTTATTCCTAAATTTGCCTACCCGTCCTACGTTTGCCTACTAAGTTCAACGTATCACAATTCTATCATGTTCAACATTATCAATACATCAAAATTAATCAATATTCATTTTCCTCCATTTTTAATCCCCACCCTAATTCATTCTTAACCACGTGATTAACCCGTTTCAATACACAATCCACCAATCGAGAATAACGAAAATTCACCAATCATGCTTAGCACATCACACACCCAAATGTCACTAACAGTTCACATCAACAAACAAACCATGGTATCGAATCACACACAATCACAATCACATAAGAATTAAATGAAAGAGAAGAAAGAATTGGAACTTAAATTTGAAGCTTTCAAACTCAATGTTATTTGAATAAAGAGAGTCCGCACCCGGAAAACTCGAGTCGAACCTTAACACAAACAATCCAACTCGACAAATAATGACCCGTTCACCGTCACTTTTCACGCCATTACTGTTCACCGATTACTGTTCACCGGATACTGTTCACCGGTAACTGTTCTCCAATGTTTTTTTTTGTTGTTGTTTTTGTTGTTGTTCTTGTGAGGAAGATTATTTTGTGATTGTTGTTATTGTGGAGAAGATGATGATCAAAGAATGAGCCCCCTTTTCCCTCTTAGAATTTTTCTTTTATAATGGACATGGATTTATTCTCATGTGGGAATTTTGGTGGGTCCCCTATATATTCTTTCTTTGTAGACAAGAAAAAGAAGGAGGGGATCACATGGGTAGTTAGGGTGGTGATGGTGATGTGTCATTTTTAATAGGGAGGGATTGTTAGAATAAGATAAAACTAGTTAGAAATTGTTATTTTTTGTCTTTTGTTGAAGGGGTTATCACACGGGTGAGGGCACACACTAAGACGAGGATAAAATGGTAAGAATGCTTTCGGGGAGGGACAAAATTATGTGTCTACATTATGCCCCTCTTTGCAGGTAAACACAAAGCGTTTTCATACAAAGAAGTAGACAACGAGAAAGAATTTTGACCCGACCATTATTCACAGGGAAAAAACAAAAGGAAGAAGGACGACCGAGTAAGAGAGTCGAGTGAGGTCCCGTCGAGGCTCCGGTCCACGGCTTTGTCATTACATCAAAAATAAAAATTACAAGTTAAAACATAAATGAAATTACAAAAATCCTATCTATACAACTTCTGTTGGACTCCTGACTTAAGTTTCATCACCCTATTCTTCAGGCGGGCTCCTGACCTGCTATTTCTTTAACTTGTTGCTTGCCTTTTAATTTCTTCACCCTGTTCTCCAAGCGGGTTCCTGACTTGCTATTTCATCAACTTGTTGCCATGCCTTCAACTTCTTCACCTTGTTCTACAGGCGGGCTCCTGACTTGCTATTTTTCAATCTGTTTAACTTTCAATTTCTTCATCTTGTTGCTTGGTTTTCCATTTATTCGCCCTGTGCTTCGGGCACGCTCCTGAAATCACATTAAAACTAAAAAGAAAATTATCCTAAACAAATATTATTATAAAGAGGTTTTATTTGCCAGAAAAGTAAATTTTCAAAAACAAAAATTGAATTTTTACCCCAGTTTATCATCAGAAGACTTTTGGAAAAGTCACATCATACCTACTTGCATGTTGCAATGATGAATCAAGACTCTGACTAAGAAATGCATCTCTTAAGAGTAAAATTAAATAACCAAGACTAGGAAGTGCATCTCCTATGAATTAAAGTGAGGGATTCTAACTAGAAAGTATGTCTTCTAGAGATACAAGTTTAAGTTAAAAAGCGTGCCATCTGACAAATGAAAACTAGCAAGGAAGTGTGTCTCCTTAGGGTTAAGAGCGATAACTAGACTAGAAAGTGCATCTTCTGGGAATCAAAACTTAAGTTAGAAAGTGCATCACCTAAAAAGCAAAATTCGAATTACCTAATCAAGGAAGTGCATCTCCTTACCAATGTTGCTTGAATTATCAAAACAAGGAAGTGCATTTCCTTACCAATGCCGCTTGAATTACCAAAACAAGGAAGTGTGTCTCCAGAACAATGGCGCTTGAATTACTCAAATAAGGAAGCGCATCTCCTTAAAAATGTCACTTGAATTACTCAAACAAGGAAGTGCGTCTCCTTACAAATGTTTCTTGAATTGCCCAAACCAAGAAGTGCGTCTCCTTACAAATATTTCTTGAATTACCCCAAACAAGGAAGTGCGTCTCCTTATCAAATGCCGCTAGAATTACCCAAACAAGGAAGTGCGTCTCCTTACAAATACCGCTTCAATTACCAAACAAGAAAGTACGTCTCCTTACCAATACCGCTTGAATTACCAAATTAGGAAGTGTGTCTCCTTACCAATGCCTCTTGAATTACCAAAACAAGAAAGTGCGTCTTCTTTGGAAGTGCGTCTCCTCATGATAGCATTTGAATTACTAAAATAAGAAAGCGTGTCTCCTTACAAATGTTTCTTGAATTGCCCAAACCAGGAAGTGCGTCTCCTCACAAATGTTGCTCGAATTACCCCAAGCAAGGAAGTGCGTCTCCTTACAAATGTTTCTTGAATTAACCAAACAAGGAAGTACGTATCCTTATAAATGCCGCTTGAATTATCCAAACAAGAAAGTGCATCTCCTTACAAATGTCACTTGAATTACCCAACAAGGAAGTGCATCTCCTTACAAATATTGCTTGAATTACCAAACAAGGAAGTGCGTCTCCTTACAAATGTTGCTTGGATTACTCAACAAGGAAGTGCGTCTCCTTACAAATTTTTCTTGAATTACCCAAACAAGGAAGTGCGTATCCTTACAAATATTTCTGGAATTAGCCGAACAAGGAAGTGCGTCTCCTTACAAATGCCGATCGAATTACCAAACAAAGAAGTGTGTCTTCTTATGATAGCGCTTGAATTACCAAAATAAGAAAGTGTGTCTCCTTACAAATGTTGCTTGAATTGTCAAAACAAAGAAGTGCATCTCCTTACAAATGTTGCTTGAATTAACTGAACGAGGCAGTGCATCTCCTTACCAACACCGCTTGAATTACCAAAATAAGAAAGCGCGTCTTCTAACAAATGTTGCTTGAATTAACCAATCAAGGAAGTGAGTCTCCTTACAAATATCGATCGAATTACCAAATAAGGAAGTGCGTCTCCTAACAAATGTCTCTTGAATTATTCAAACAAGGAAGTGCGTCTCCTCACAAATATTTCTTGAATTAACCAAATAAAGAAAGTGTATCTCCTTACAATATTGCTTGAATTGTCCAAACAAGGAAGTGCGTATCCTTACAAATATTGTTTGAATTAACCAAACAAGGAAGTGCATCTCCTTACCAACACCGCTTGAATTACCAAAATAAGGAAGTGCGTCTCCTAACAAATTTTGCTTGAATTAACCAATCAAGGAAGGGTTGCTAAGTCTATCTTTACTCTTTATAAAGTTTGTGCACACATTCTTCCACAGATGTCTACCTATCTTTATAAAGTTTGCTAAGTCTATCTTTACTAGAAAATATTGCTAAGTCTATCTTTACTCTTTATAAAGTTTGTGCACACATTCTTCCACAGATGTCAAATGCATGCAAGGTGCAGCACATTTGGATATAAAATACTGACAACCTTTATTATGCTTTCGTTGCGTTCGAACACGACAAACTTACTATCACGCTCTCCAAAAGTGATTCTAAACTGCTAAAAAAACACGTTCAAGAATTATCATTTTCAGTGTCAACAACACCATACGCTATCGGCAGAATACATTCTACAATTTTGATATAAAAATTTAATGTCACTGGTATAATTAAACTTTTTATGATACATAACAAAAAAATCAACTAACTCAACATCGTCTTTCTATTACATCATAAAAAAGTATACATAACAACTAATTTTACATACCTGCATCATCAAGAGTGCTTGTAAAAACAAATATCCCTTTATATGCTCCACTCAAATGCGCTGCATCAACCACAACTACAGGCCTACAATACTGGAATTCACTCTTCAATGATTCTAATGATATGAACAGATACATGAATGCATTATCCTCAGATTTATACATTCTAATATGAGATCCTGGATAAACAAAATTTAGTATATAAATATATCTGTCCATTTGACAATAACCATCTGGAGGTTTTCCCCTTAACATCTAAACCGCACGTTCTTTAGCCCTTCAAGCCTTCTGATAATTAATGTCTACACCAAAAGTATTTTTAATAACTTCAATTATGTCATTCGGCGTGTGTATTCTCTTGTAATTGCAAGTTGTGGAGCAGTAAAACCACTAACAAAATCAACCGTAGCTTGCGATTATGTAAAAACTCATCTTTTAACGGGCATGTGAACATTTAAAAAAAAAATGAACTTTAAAGAGTTCAGTCCCCTGCCGACATGATGCCTTAAATATTCAAATACAATTCACCAAATGATATTTTAGGACATACATGCAATCACACAAAAAAACCTCATAATATGTTAAACCATAGGATGTATTATAACGTACTGAAAAAATAACGAGAGATACATACAATACACCATCGTGCACAGTAAGTATCGTTAAAACTACTGATATGTATCTTTGGTATGCTTATATCACTAAAACTGAAACATCATGACATACATATATAATTATATATACACAAACAGAACTAGAGATACAAGATGATGAAAAAATATATCATGTATGGTCAAATATGTATCTCGACCACCTTAACATAACAAAAAAAAATTACGTAAATCAACAATCAATTTTAAGTTAGATACGTAATTCAATAAACAATAGATACTGACTACTTTTGATACGTTACACAAGATACATACATTTTTTTGTCAGATCTTTTCATATAGAAATTGAAGGAATGCTCAATGGCATACCTTGCCATAACTGAAATAAGAGTACACTTGTCCTTGTAGGTTTTTCCAACCTTAACTTCACTATTTTTGCAATCTATAATTTTCTTGTTTCCCTTCATATCGAGCAGATCAAGTAGAATTATAACTAATTAATTCTGCAACATCTTCACACAGATTTTTCAAATACATTACTGCACCAGCTTTCCCGTCAAACAACATCTCACTATCATATTTATCTAATGTAGTGATGATTAGTGGATACACTCCAAACCAGGCTCACTTTTGTTAATTTCAATATAAAGCTTCACACACATCTCATTACGAATCAACTATGGTGTCATATTATCATTAACTATGTAACAAGCCTTAATTTTTTCCTGCTTTCGTCAATTTTCAATTCTACATCAATAGCCAAAATCAATTTATCATACGTTACATGTTCACTAACAATGGTTCCATCACTCTTATAGTCCTCGTACTTTATATCGTTAATCCAAATGTCGAAATGATGTAATAACATTGAAATATTCATTGCAATAACTTCAAACAAAAATAAGAAAAAATAATTAAAAAGTCGTACGAATCATCTCTATCTGAAAACTAATTATGAGAGAGAATTTATATAAAAAGGTGGAATAACAAATAAATTATCCGTTTTCATAAATTTTTATTCAGTTTTTAACATTATTAGTTAGGTTAATTGCTAAATTAATGCAATTTTAGCCGTTACAGCCCTTAAATTATGCAAATTAGTTTCATTATTAAATGTATTTGTAGGATGTATCTCACATTAGTTAAGTGTATCGGCAATGGTTAAAAGGTGAGATTTTCTAAAATTTTATAAAAAGTTGGGATTTTAGGTAAATAGCTGTAAACATGTCGTGATATAGGTAAATTTTACTAATAATATTAGTCACCTTTTGTTGGGATCAAAATTGATGGTGCATCGTGCTAAAGTTAATAGTTTGCAAATCATAGAATCGATAATTCAGACGACAAAAGAAAAACATATTAAAGAACATATTATTGATATGATTTAGCCAATCATCTGGATATTATAAACTAATTCAAAAACCATAAAAACTTATTCCCCCCTACACAAGACTCTTTAAATGACTACATTATGGATGTTTTTGTGTTTTAATATGAGAAGAGAGATCTTGAATTTATAGAGATACAGAACATTTCCTCCAAAAGGAGGTTAGCCAAATATGGAAGTGAATTGTACTTTTCTTTCAGGAAAAGTAAATGTCGTTATGTTAAAACTTTTATTTTTCTTCCAAGAAAAGTAAAATTCACATTTGATGATAAGAAAATCAAGACAAAAATTCTAACACCTTTGGGCTCATTTGCACTTTTATATCTATTTTATATAGGTCTTTAATTTGTGCTCTTCAAGGCAAATAATTATTTCCAAGATATAAATTTATATTATAATAATCTTCAAGTAATGTCTCATGCCTTTACAGAACTTATCCCTAGAACTTGCAACATTTGCACCATCTTGGGAGTTCTTGATCTTAACTCCAGTTTGCTTCAAGGACTTCTATCATTGTCTATATGTAATCTGAGTAGTCTTGCCATTTTTTATTTCCCCGATAACAAGTTCAATGGTGGTATACCTGAGTGTCTGCTTATGTTAAAAGGATTTGGGGGACGTTTAACATACATGACTAATTTATTCTCTAACCAGCTATCAATCGTTGTATTAGTTATACAGAAGTTAATACATGAATAATTTCTTCTTTGCCAGATACCAACCGAACCCCTTAGTGTATTCGATTTGGGATCAAACAACTTCCAAGGTAGAATTCCAACAAGTCCTATGCAAGACAGTAGTACCTTAAGGATCCTTTCTTTGAGTAAAAATCAACTAGATGGGTGCATTCCGATATCTCTGATCAACTTTACAGGTTTGAAAGTTTTTGATTTAGGAAATAACATAATATTCCACAAGTTATCTCACATCATTGCCTAACACTTGCAATATTTCAATCATACAGGGGCTCTTGATCTTAACTCGAAGCAATTGGCAAATTTAGCATCTCTTGCAGTTTTAGATCTTTCACAAAATCATCTTGTTGGTCGTACACCACAAGGCAAGTAATTCAATACATTTTCAAATAATTCATATGATGAGAAGACACACAGTTTTTCACTCTCAAAGGATTATGGAGAGAGTAGTCCTAAACACGTGGGCCATCGCCATCCATGTCTGAGCTGGATAAAACAACTCATGTATATTATGATTAAAATTTGTTAAGTAACTAATATATGGCCAGCTATATAAATTTTACAATAATATGCACTTTGATATAGATCTTGTTTGAATACATATATATATGTGTGTGTGTGTAATGATAACACAGAATATCGCGAGGGATACACAAACGAAGTCGATTTTTTTTTTTTTAAAAAGGTCAATCACTAGATGGTTTTCTAGTTTAGTTATAGAGATATTTAAGGAGAAAATTTGAAATATTTGAGGGAAGTATTTTGATAAAATCTTAAGGAGAGATAAGGAATTTGAAAATTATAAAACTATTTCAAGGGAGGACTTTTTTTGATTATGAAATACAATTTTTATGGTTTGAAACGTCGAATATGAGGTATTAGATGTCAATCCTATAAACTTATGTTATTTTGGGCCACATAATGAATGGACTTATCATTCAGTGCCATATTCAATATTATGGGAATTAACTACTTCATAGAAAAATAAAAAAAGAATGAACAACAGGTTGCCACTAATATAAGAGTTAATTACTTCCTCAAACTCTATTTTTCAATGTTACTCTTTAAACCACTAAAAAAGTGTGGTACATGATTTGTTAAATCACAAAAGATTTATCTATCTCAGATACATGTGCATATATCTGGCTTGTAATTGCAGTAACTCCATTTATCTCATAGACATACCATGTATCGAGGTGGAGTGGGGGTGTATGGCTAAGTTGTTTGTCACGATCCAAGGCTACCACCTAGTCGCGACAACGGTGCTTACTATCACAAGTGTCCATAAGCTAACCTATGGGCTGGTACCTACTCTAAGCACTGAATAATATACTGATAATGAACATGTGTTAAAAGAACTAAATAAAGCCAAAAGGTTCAAATACTGAAAATACAATTTAGACTACAAGTTTGAACGTTTAATGACATACTAAAAAGAATGATCAAATAACTAATAAATTGACTAATTGTCTGAATGACTGAAAATATCTGAAAGCCTCTAACTGACTGAAGAGTTGATGGGACAGGCCCCAACTAACTCCAAACTGAACAAACTGAAAAGAAATGAGAAAATACTAAAATTACATAACAGATCGTCGACAAATAAGGACTTACCACAACTGTTGCTGCTGATAAACTGAACTTTCTAAGAGCGATCAGGAAACTGAGCGTTCAAACCTATGATATAATACATCATAGCGCGAAGAAAAGTATGCGATCAGTACTTTGAATGTACTGGTATATGAGATAAGGTTAGGCTGAAATAGATAGGTTCATATGCATGAAATATTAACTGACTGAATAGCATGAGATAACTGATGCATAAATGCGTGAAAACTGTAAAATCTGAGAATGCATGACCAAGCATATAACATGATACTGAAATAGTCTATAAACTGAAATACTGAAATATGGAAACAGAATAACTGATGAACTGTATGCTATAATCAAGCAAACCTAAATTAAATTCTATAAAGAATACTGAATTGAGACTATGTGAGGTATCATCTGACCGACGTATACCAATATAAGCTAATCAGGGTCTAACTTGTAACCCCAGTTGGAAGGGTGTCAGTACCGTGCCATGGGTACTAAGACATGACTGTGTGGATCTACTAAACTAATATCCCGAGGAAGTAATGAGTCACCATCATCTGGTAGGTGCTCTAATGAGATATGTGTTTCCCTTAACTGGCAGGTGAACACTTTATCAACCCTCAACTGACAAGTTGATATCTTTAACCTACGCTGGTTACATAGATCTGAAACTAAGGGACTGATACTAAAGGTCACACTCTCTACTGGCAGATGAGCCCCAATCCCTGGGTTTGCTCGGTGCTAAATCCTACTCCAAAATGAATGACATTGGTTACTGGGCTGAACTAAGCTTAACTGAGCAAACAACAAATCATGATACTAACTGAATGACAATGCTCATGGTTTATCTGAAATCATTCTGACGATACTAAAATTATGAAAATAGCTAAGTATCGATTGTTCATAACGCTCTTGCACTGAATAAAAATAACTATAATGATATATGAAGCTTTAAAAACTATAATAAAGGATCATTGCTCAAAACCTAACATTTAGACATTTCATTAAAAACATGAGAGTCATGAATTTCAACATGGGAATGGGTAAAGCAAGTGATTAAAAACATAGTTACAATACCAAAATCATGAATTAGGGATTTAACATGAGGATTTCACTACTCAAATCATATAAGGGCTCATTCAAACGAAAAACAATTGTAACATAACTTGTAATCAAAATCAATAACAACTTCATGGAGACAATTCATCATAAATATGTAAAAACTCATAATTTGATATCAAAAGGGGATTCTTGAACTCCATGGGTGAAAAGGGCCCAAGGATGAACATCATACACAACTTAAATCCTTAAGCTTGAAAGAGAAACACAATCTTGATGTTTTTTTGAAAGTTATTGGATTTGGGAACTTAAATTCTTGGTTTTCTTGAAGAGAAAGAAATGAAATTAATGAACTTGGGGGATGATTAGGGTTTGTTTTTGAGAAGAGAATTGGGGATAAATGGGTATATAATTCCCTAGTCGACGTTTAATTCATGTTTTTACGAATTGGATTGAGAGAAAAAACTCAATTGCCCCTTAGAGAATTAAATTCATAACTGAAATGCAGATTAAAGGTTCACCACGATGTGATGAAGAGATCATCGCTATACCCACCGTGACGTGCCACTATCGTGGTGAGGTTCTGGAATCGAAAGCCAAATACAAACCAATCCTCGTTCAAAAAATCCAAAACATCCTCGAGACATGATCCTTATACCCCTGAACATGAATTAACTGAAAACCTATATCTCGGGGTCGAGAAGACCAATTTAAAAGTCCTCAAAGTTAGGAAGCCAAAAACACGACTAATTCTCTAACACTTAGTAAAATTTCCAGGCTTTAAGCCTCTTATGCATGCAACTAAGAGCTGAACTAAGCTAAGAAAAGTATGAGGTATTACATCATAGTAGATTTAGATATCTTAGATACATGCGTATGTATCCCCTACAGTTGGTTGTCAGTGGCATGTATTCAAAATTGCTAAGTGAGATATTATTTAATTAACTTAAATTTTAGAGAGCGAATTGATAGTTATAGTAAGAATATTTGGTTATTTAACTAATTACACTCCAACAAGACTAAAAGGGAAAAAGCTTGGATTTGGATAGTTATTCAAGAGGATAAATTACACAAAATCAGAAACCTAAGAGACCTTGTTATCCAAAATCCTTTATCTTTTAAACAATTACTTAAAATCCCACATTTTACATTTTACTCTTGATACATATGAATAAAACTCCCACCCTACTTTTACTCCACAATTAAACATGCAATCTATTTTCTTTGAATTTTTTTTTCAAATATTTCATCCCCTAAAATCTCTTCCAAATTATCATCAATTGATACAACTTTATCTCCTTTACTGCAACTTCTTCACTAATTTCATTGTCTTTTTTTTAAAAAATCTTTTTATCAATTTTTCTTTTATCAATTTTGAATTCTTTTTCAACTTTTAAGTCAGTACTCATTAAGTAAAAGAGGAGAAGCTGAACAATCAATTCTTAGATTTCTGACGAGAACGACTAAAGTGACGGTGGTGGTAAGGACGAACGACGGAGGGGTAGGGTAGCCAAACAATGGTGATGGTGTGGATGAACGAAGGAGGGTGGTGGTGGTGGATTATATGTGTCAATCATTAGTAAATTGAACAATCAGCAGTTAGATTTTTGACAATAATGCTCAAAGTGGCGGTGGTGGTGAGGACGAACGACGGAGGGTGGGTTACTGAGGTGGTGTGATGGTGCGGACGAATGACCGAGAGAGGAGGATTATATCTATCAATCATAAGTATAAAAAAATATACATATGTGTCAAGACATATACATATGTATCAATTATATGTATCAAATAAATGTATTTAAGACATCTATAAATATATAATAAGAACCTGCAAATTCTTTTCATAATTTTAATGATGATACATATGTTTTTGTTTATAGTATGGTTTCACCAACTTCATTAAGTTTTGATATTTATCAATTGATACATATGTTATTTTATTTAATTTCGTGATACATTTTATACGTGCACCGTTGATACATTTTTCTGTGAGAAACTACATGTGTAGAACTGATATAATAGTATAAAAATATGTATTGGTGTTGGTAATTAGTTATCAAAATATATGCGTGTAACGCCCCGAGAGTACACCTTGGGCACCAAATGGTGCTTACAATACTGAGGGACCACAAGCTAACCTACGAGCTAGAACCTGCTGTGAGTACTATGTAAAACTGATAGCAAAATATCATATGTGGAATTTAACTGAGGAATGACATAAGGTTTTTAAATCATAGTTCAAATAAAGTCTGTAAAACAAAATTGATAATACTGATAAAATGTCTGACAATGACAACTGAAAGCTGATGACTAATTAACTGTCTATACCAGTTTGAAAAACCTCTACTGTCTGACTGTGGAGCTGATGGGACAACCCCCAACTAACTTCGAATTAATAGAAAATACTAAAACTTATAAATTAGAATGAGATAAATAAACCATCTCCTCAAAGTACGAGGACTCACCACTGCTACGGTTGATAATCTAGAATGTCTATGCGTGATTCGGGAACTGAACGTCCAAACCTATGATATGATACATCATAGCGTAAGAAATGAGTATGCGATCAGTACTTTAAATGTACTGGTATGCTAAATAAGATAGGCTGATATGCATGTTTTCATGTGCAAGAGTAATAACTGACTGAAATAAGTAGCATAAAGTACTGAATAAAATGCATAAAATCTGTAAATAGTGAGGATGTATGACCAAGCATTAAATATGTTCTGAATATAATCTGAAATATAAAATACTGATTACTGATAATGACTGACTCATATCTGTATGCTATGGTCAAGCTAAGCTATAATTGAATTATTGAGCTGATTACTGGACTGAGACTGTGGGAGATATCATTTAACCGACATACCCCAATGAGAAAATTAGGGTCAAAATTGTGACCCAAGTCTAAAGGGTGTTAGTACCGTGCCAAGGGTACTAACACTGGCTGTGTGGAACCATGGATGTGCTGTCCCGAAGGACTAAGGGTGTCAAGCCTAAACTGATGGTTAATCCATGGGAGATAGTCAAGCCTGAACTGATGGGTGACTCCTCAAATCTTATTCTGGCTACATAGTTCTGAAGTACAAGGACTGCTACTAATGACTCTGCCTAACTGACGGGGAAGCCGCCATCCCTACACTCGCTCCGTGCTGAATCCTACTCTCAACTGAACTGACTTGGGATACTGAACTGTTCTGTGTTTAACTGATTATGATTACTGACTGAACTGATAAGGCTCATAACATGTTTGAGATTATTTTGAAGATACTAAGACTAAATAAACAACTAAGTTTTTGGGTATTCATAACCCCCAGGGATCGATAGCGATAATAGCCAAATAGTACTAAAACGTTGAGGACATAATATGAAAAAATTTATTCAAAATTCATTCTTATAGGTATTTCATAAAATACTTGATATTCGTAGTGTAAACTAAGCATGTGAATAGCTTAAAGCTTGTAGTAACAACACGATTTCAACCTTAACAATACTAGTTATGATTTAAATCAGCAAACAACATCATTCAAACGTGTGGGGATTATCAACAACATCAATTACAAGTAAACATGGTGAAAAATCATGATAACATGTAGTAATCATTCTTTTAAAACTGGAAATTTGGGTTCTTGAACTCCATGGGTAAAAGGGACCCATGGATGAACATTTAACATACCTCAAGTGAATAATCCTTGAAAGTTCTTGAATTGGAAACCTTGAATTTGAATTATCTTAGAAAAGGAATGGTGAATTTTGTAGTTTCTTGGAGTTGAATGTTGAAGCCTAGAATTTTCTTGGAGAGAAATTTAATGAAATATCAATATAATATACTTAGAATAGGTTAAATCCTTGGTTTAACACAATTTGAGGGCCTGGGGAAAAGACTAAACTACCTTTGGGAATTAAAACTCGGAACTGTAAAAGGACAATCCCCATTTTTCCCAACGGCGCGATGCAGTGCTATCACATTATGCCACTGAAAACCGATAATTTTGAACTGTCATCTTGGTGCGATGTGGTGCCATCGCGGTGCCCTACTGGAAAAAGACGATCACAAATTTTCCCCTTGGCGCAACACGGTGCTTATCGTGGTGCTCCACTTGAAAAGGACGAGCGTGATTTTGGCTGTCACCGTGAAGCGGCCTAATCATGTTGGGCTACTGCTTTTCACTAAAAGTGCCATAATTTCTCACCCGAGTATCGAATTAAGGTGAAATTGGTATCATTCAAAAGATAATTCAATTTACTAAAATTTGGTATGTCTTGAGCTAGAAAATTCTCAGTAGAGCAAAAGATATGCTCGTTTAAAGTTGACTATATGAACATTCTTCTAAAAAACTCAATCGGTAAGGGATATCTTGATTCACCCAATATGTAGGAGTTAATTGAGGCCATAATATACATCACACTCACACATAAAACTACCAAAGAACTATAATTTATTTTGCATGAAATTAAAACATGGTTCTAACCTTTGTTTGGATTTTCAGGGTGTTACAATATCTCCTCCTTGGGAACATTCGTCCTCGAATGAGATTGATTAAGCTAAAAATACTGAGGAATTGAGATTACCTGCTGAATATACGTGATGAAAATATGATTACATTACTGAGTCTAAAACATGATACATGGCTGAACTGGTTCTGTGAAGTCATGAATGACGTTGGAATGATATGCAGCTGAAACTGGGCATGGAAAAGAGAAATTCTAAGAAGATTGTTACCTTGAGCTGAGTCTGAGTTTGGCAAGAAGAGATGAGGGTACTTAGTCCATATATCTGCTTTTGCTTCCCAAGTGGCTCCATCAATAGCCTAATTCTTGTAAATTACTTTGACTAGGGGTACTTCTTTGTTTCTTAGTCCACAAACTTGTCGATCAAGGATCTCGACTGGAATTTCTTCGTAAGAAAGGCTGGTCTGAACATCTACGCTTTCTAAGGGAACAACAATAGCTGGGTCACCACAACACTTCTTTAACAAAGAGCTATGGATTACTTGGTGCGTTGATGCTAAGTCTGCAGGCAACTTAAGCTCATAAGCCACCTTTTCGAAATGGGTCAAAATTATATAAGGGCCAACATATTGGGGACTAAGCTTTCCTTTCTTACCAAACCTCTTTACCCCCTTCATGGAAGTGATTTTTAAATACACAAAGTTGCCATTCTCAAACTTAAGATCCTTTCTCCTCATATATACATAAGATTTCTGTCAACTTTGGGCTGCCCTAAGCCTCTCCTGAATTAACTGATCTTTTTCAAAGCATCAAACACCAAATCGGGCCCTATTAAAGTGGTTTCTTCTACCTCAAACCAACCAATTAGAGATCTACATCTCCTTTCATAAAGAGCCTCAAACAGAGCCATCTTAATACTGGAATGATAGAAGCTATTATACGCGAATTCAATCAAAGACAAATGGTCATCCTAATAGCCATTAAAGTCAACGACACACGCTCTTAATATATCCTCAAGGTTCTAAATGGTCCTCTCTGCCTGACCATCTGTCTAAGGGTGAAATATTATAATGAGGTAAACTTGGGTACCAAGACCCTTCTGAAAAGCTTTTCAAAAGTGAGAGATAAACTGAATACCTTTATTTGAAATAATGGACAATGGAATACTGTATAACCTAACCAACTGTCTAATATAGATCTTGGAATAGTCTTCGGCTGACTAAGAAATATGGACTGGTAAGAAATGAGCTGATTTGGTTATCCAGTCCCCAATGACCCAAATTTAATCATGCTGTTGACGAGTACGAGGCAAACCTGTCACAAAATCAATGTTCACTTCCTCCCACTTTCAAGTGGTAACACTGAACTCCTACATAGACCCACTGGACTTTTGATGTTCAATATTAGCCTGTTGATAAGTGGAGCACTTAGCTACAAACTCTGCAATATCTCTCTTCATCCCACTCCACTAAAAGATTTCTCACAAATTACGGTACGTCTTCATGACCCCTAGATGAATAGAGTAATGCACACCATGCGCCTCTGCATGAATTCACTGTCTTAACTCATTAAAACATGACACACATAGTCTACTCTGGCACCGAAACACACTTTCTTCCCCTTGGGACAAAACCTCTACTTTCTAGTCTCTGATTGACTCCTCCAGCTTCACCAAACTAGGATCCTTATCTTGTTTTTCTTTTACTTTGGCCACCAAAGAAGAATCCAAACTATTCTAAACCCATACAGAACCCTCAGCTGAATCAACCAAGCGA
Organism: Capsicum annuum; assembly: GCF_002878395.1. Taxonomy (NCBI): domain Eukaryota; kingdom Viridiplantae; phylum Streptophyta; class Magnoliopsida; order Solanales; family Solanaceae; genus Capsicum; species Capsicum annuum. Next base: position 34,156,274 of record NC_061117.1, read on the forward strand.
ACACCTAATTTGGCAAACTGATGAACCTTCCTAACTAACTTTGTATTATTATCCTTAACATGAGCAACAATACCCATAGACAATTTACTTAGGGCATCTGCCACTATATTGGCCTAGCTCGGGTGATACAAAAGACTCATATCATAATTTTTCAGCAATTCTAACCATCTTCTCTGATGCACATTCAAATCTTTCTAAGAGAATACATACTACAATATTCTGTGGTCTATGAACACATCAACATGCACCCCATACAAATAGTGTCTCCAAATCTTTAAGACAAAAACAACAGTTGCTAACTCAAGATCATGGGTAGGGTAATTTTTCTCATGGGACTTAATCTATATAGAGACATAGGCCACAAGCATACCCTTATGTATTAAAACATACTCCAAACTAACTCTGGAAGAATCATAGTACATAACAAACCCATCTAAACCATCTGGTAACGTCAAAACTAGGGCTGTGGTGAGTCGAGTCTTCAACTTTTGAAAATTCTTCTCACAAAAATCTGACCACTGAAACTTAAGTTCCTTTTGAGTCAATCTGGACATGGGGGACGCAATAGATGAAAACCCTTCAACAAACCACTGGTAATTGCTAGACAAACCCAAGAAACTCTTGATATCTGACAGACAGATGGGTCTAGGCCAGTTTCTCATTGCTTTGGTCTTTTGAGTATCAAATCTGGTGCCATCATTGAAAATAATATGGCTAAGAAAAACTACTGATCTTAGCCAAAATTTGCACTTATTGAATTTAGCGAACAACTGATGGGTTCTAAGAGTCTGCAATACTATTTTGGGGTGGTTTGCATGATCATTTTTGTTATAGGAGTAGACAAGAATGTCATCAATGAAGACTATGATGAACATGTCCAAGTACTGCCTGGACACTCAGTTTATCAAGTCCATAAAGGCTACGGTGGCATTTGTGTGACCAAAAAATATGACTAGAAACTCAAAGTGACCATACCAAGTTCTGAAAGCTATTTTTGGAATGTCATATTCTCTGACTCTGAGCAGATGATAGCAGGATCTGAGGTCTTTCTTTGAAAAATAACTACCCCCTTAAAGTTGGTCGAATAAGTCATCGATTCTGGGAAGTGAGTTTTTTTTATTATGACTTTATTCAACTGACGGTAGTCAATACACATTCTTAAAGATCCGTCTATCTTACACATGATCAAAACTGGTATGCCTCATAGTGAAATATTGGGACTGATGAATCCCTATCTAGGAGATCTTTCAACTCTTCGAGTTTGGCTGGAGCCATTCTGTATGGCAGAATAGAGATAGTCTGGGTATCTGGAGAAAGGTCTATTTCGAAGTTAATTTTCCTTTTGGGAAGAACTCTAGGAAGATCTTCAGGGAACACGTCTAGAAATTCCCTTACTACTGAAATTGACTCAAGATTAAGAGTCTCAGAATTAGAGTCTGACTCGGACAAGATGATAAATACACACCTTAGATATCATTTTCCTCGCTCTAAGGCACAAAGAAAGTTGATACCTAAGCGCTGTAGTACAACCCCTCCATTCAAGGAGTGGTTCATTTGGAAACTGAAAATGAATTATTTTATTTCTACAATCAACTAAAGCATAGCCTGAGTGATGCCAATCCATCCTGAGAATTATGTCAAAATCCATCATCTCTAACTCTACAAGGTCTACTTGAGTAACTTTCTGAGATATTGTAATGGGGCAGTTCCTGTATACCCGCTGGGCAATGATAGACTTACCCACTAGGGTAGACATTAAGAAAGTCTCTTTTAAGATTTTGGGACTGATTCCAAAGTTGATGGCTATATAAAGGATTGCAAAAGAAAGAGAAGCTCCAGGGTCTAATAAAGTATAAACATGTAAATGAAAGGCTTGCAATGTACCAGTAACCACATCAAGAGAATTTTCCTGATCTTTTCAGAACTGAAGTACATAAAACCTGTTCTAACGCTAACCACTAGTAACACTTGAAGCGGCGCCTTGTTGAGTCGGGAGGTTGACTGGAAATGATGACTGATGGGAATGTCTTTGTTGGCGCAAATCCCTTATTTTCAGAGCAACTACTTGACACTCCCAGATCCGATAGACTGGCTTGCCACATTCAAAGCATACATCAATGCCAGCTCTACACTCACCCTTGTGGTTCCTACCATATTTCTGGCAAATAGGATTTGTGCGACCACTATTTACACTACCTTAGGACTTTGAGCATGGCTCTCTATCCCTATTATCATTTCTGAATTTGGGTACTGGGGCACTAGCTAGAGACGGGGTAGGAACTAAAGATTTCTGGCAGATCTGGGGATGGTTACCATCTTCTGACTTAAGTTGAGTGAAATTAAAGCTACCTATTCTAGCCTTTTTTCTCTCTCTCCTTCTCCTTAAGATTCTGCTCCTTAATCTCTCGAGCATAGACATAAGACTAGATATATTCATCTCCTTTATTAACATCGTAGTCCTACACTCCTTGACTATACTATCAGATGCCCCAGATATGAACTTACTTATCCTAGACCTGCTATCAACCACCACATGAGGAACATACCTAGCTAGCTGGGTAAACTTAAGGTAGTAATCCTTCACACTCATGTTACCCTACCTCAAGTTGATAAACTTTAACACTTTGGATTCCCTCAGCTCCAACGGAAAGAATCTATCTAAGAAGGCTATAGCAAACTCTTACCACTCTACGGGCCCTGCATCTGTGCCTCTATCCCTTTTCCACTACTTAAACTTGGTATGGGCTACATCCTGCAGCTGGTAAGCAGCCAATTCAATACTCTTACTAAAAGTCACCCCTATAATATCTGTTACCTTCTACACCATGTCTAAGAATTCCTGTGGATCCTCTTTATATTTGAATCCCAAAAATAGAGAAGGATTTATTTGGGTAAAATCCCAAATCTTAGCTACGATAGTATTGGCCACTGGGTTGGCTGGAATAGTGCTTGGCCGAATATCCTGAGCCAGTATAGAGTGAGCTAGAGTAGTGAATACAACTCTAAACTCTGCATGAGAAACATGCTCATTCAGAGGATTTTCCTGAATGGGCAGAGGTTCTGACTAGTTTACATTTCTTTTTCCATTTATTTTTCTGGGTGTAACATTCTGTAAATAAAAGGAAGAATAGTTTAGATAGAAAGTTTAACATAAGCTTCATGCTCTTTTGCACGACATGAAGACTTAAAGAAGGGAAACTTTCTTAAAATACCTCATAGCCTCTTGCCTATAAGTGTGGTGCAATTCAAAGCTATGTATAAGACTTTACTTGAAGCGACTTTCATACTTCCTAGGACACTTTAAAACCTTAGGCTCTAATACCAAGTTTGTAATTCCCCGAGAGTACACCTTGGGTGCCATACGGTGCTTACTGTCCTAAAGGACCACAAACTAACCCATGATCTGGTACCTGCTGTGAGCACTAGGTAAAACTGATAGCAAAAGATCATATACGGAATTTAACTGAAGAATGCCATAAGGTTTTTAAATCATAGTTCTGATAAAGTCTGTAAAACAAAACTAATAATACTGATAAAACATTTGACAATGATATCTAAAAACTGATGACTGACTAACTGTCTGTACTAGTCTAAAAAGCCTCTACTGACTGACTGTGAAGCTGATGGGACAAACCCCAACTAACTCTGACTGAATAGAAAATACTGAAACTGGTAAAGTAGAATGAGATAAATAAACTATGTCCTTGAAGTATGAGGACTCACCATTGCTATGACTGATAATCTTGAATGTCTATGCGTGATCTGGGAATCGAGCGTTCGAACCTATTATGTGCTATATCATAGCGTAAGAAATGAGTACTTTGAATGTACTGGTATGCAAAATGTAGGTTGATGCACATGGTTTCGTGTGCAGGAGTAATAACTAACTGAAATAAGTAGCATAAAGTGCTGATTAGAATGCATGATAACTGACTCCTCAAATCCTACGCTGGCTACGTAGTTCTAAAGTATAGGGACTGCTACTAATGACTCTGCCTAATTGACGAGGAAGCCTCCATCCCTGCACTCGCTCGGTGCTAAATCCTACTCCCAACTAAACTGAATTGACTCAGGATACTGAACTGTTCTGAGTTTAAATGATTATGATAACTGACTGAACTGATAATGCTCATAACATGTTTGAGACTATTCTAAAAATACAGAGACTAAATAAAAAACTAAGTTTTTTGGTATTCATAACACCCAGGACTCGACAACGATAATAGCAAAATAGTACTAAAACTTTGAGGACATAATATGAAAGCATTTATTCAAAATTCATTCTTATAGGCATTTCATTAAACACTTGATATTCATAGTGTAACCGAAGAATGGGAATAGTTTAAAGCTTGTAGTAACAACATGATTTAAACCTCAACAACACTAGTTATGATTTAAATCAGCAAACAACATCATTCAAATGTGTGGGGATTATCAACAACATCAATTACAATTAAACATGGTGAAAAATCAAGATTTATGAAGTTTCATGGTTAAAAATCATGATAACATATAGAAATCATTCTTTTAAAACTTGAAATTTAGGTTCTTGAACTCCATGGGTGAAAGGGACACATGGATGAACATATAACATACCTCAAGTGAAGAATCTTTTAAAGTTCTTGAATTGGAAACCTTGAATTTGAATTATCTTGGAAAAGGAATGGTGAATTTGGAGTTTCTTGGAGTTGAATGTTGAAGGCTAGGGTTTTCTTGGAGAGCAATTTAATGACATATCAATATAATAAACATAGAATAGTTTAAATCCTTTGTTTAACACAATTTGGGGGCCTGGGGAAAAGACTAAACTACCCTTGAAAATTAAAAATCGAAACTGTAAAAGGACAATCCCTATTTTGAACAACAGCACAATGAGATACTATCACGTTGCGCCACTAAAAACCGATAATTCTGAATTGTCACCTTGGCGCGATGCGGTGCCATTATGGTGCCCTTCTGGAAAAGGACGATCACAAATTTTCCCCTTGGTGCAACACGGTGCGTCTCATGGTGCTCCACTAGAAAAGGACGAACGTGATTTTGGCCATCACCGCGACGCGGCCTAATCGCGTTGGGCTACTGCCTTTTACTAAACGTGCCATAACTTCTCACCCGGGTATCGAATTCAGGTAAAATTGATATCGTTCGAAAGCTAATTCAATTTCCTAAAATTTGGTGTGTCTTGAGCTGGAAAATTCATAGTTAACCAAAAGATATGCTCGTTTGAAGTTTAATATAGCAACATTCTTCTAAAAAACTCAATCGGTAAGGAATATCTTGATTCACCTAATAGCTAGGAGTTAATTGAGACCGTAATATACATCACACTCACGCATAAAACTACCAAAGAACTATAATTTATTTTGCATGAGCTTGAGACATGGTTCTAACCTTTGTTTAGATTTTTAGGGTATTACAATATCTCCTTCTTGGGAATATTCGTCCTCGAATGAGATTGGTTATGCCGAAAATACTGAGGATATGAGATTACCTGCTGAATATATGTGATAAAAATATGATTACATTATTGATTTTGAAATATGATACATGACTGAACTGGTTTTGTGAATGCATGATTGACGTGGGAATGATATACAGCTGAAACTGAGTATGGAAAAGAGAAATACTAAGGAGATTGTTACCTTAAGTTGAGTTTGAGTTTGCTGAGAAGAGATGAGGGTAATTGGCCAGTATATCTGCTTCTGCTTCCCAAGTGACTTCCTCAACGGACTGATTCCTCCAAAAAAATTTGACTAGGGGTACTTCTTTGTTCCTTAGTCTACGAACTTGTTGATCAAGGATCTCGACTGGAATTTCTTTGTAAGAAAGGCTATTCTGAACATCTACGCTTTCTAAGAGAACAACTACAGCTGGGTCACTAATAACTTCTTCAACAAAGAGATATAGAATACAGGGTTCACTGATGCTAAGTCTACTGGCAACTTAAGCTCAGAAGCCACCTTTTTGGAATGGGTCAAAATTCTATAAGGGCCAACATATCGGGAACTAAGCTTCCCTTTCTTACCAAACCTCTTTACCCCCTTCATGGGAGATATTTTTAAATACACAAAATCATTAATCTTAAACTAAAGATCCTTTCTCCTCACATATGCATAAGATTTCTGTTGACTTTGGGCTGCCCTAAGCCTCTCCCAGATTATCTGATCTTTCTATAAAGCATCAAGTACCAAATTGGGCACTATCAAAGCGGTTTCTTCTACATCAAACCAACTAATCGAAGATCTACATCTCCTTTCATATAGAGCCTCAAACATAGCCATCTTAATATTGGAATGATAGCTGCTATTATACGCAAATTCAATCAAAGGCAAGTGGTCATCCAAACTACACTTAAAGTCAATGAAATACGTTCTTAACATATACTCAAGGGTCTAAATAGTCTTCTCTGCCTGACCATCTTTCTGAGGGTGAAAGGCTGTAATGAGGTAAGCTTAGGTACTAAGACCCTTCTGAAAAGCTTTCCAAAAGTGAGAGGTAAACTGAGTACCTCTGTTTGAAATGATGGACAACGAAATACCGTGTAACCTAACCAACTCTCTAATATAGATCTTGGCATAGTCCTTGGCTGAATAAAAAGTATGGACTAGTAAGAAATGAGCTAATTTGGTCATCCTATCCCCAATAACCCAAATTGAATCATGACGTTGATGAGTACGAGGCAAACCTATCACAAAATCCATGTTCACTTCCTCCCACTTTCAAGTGGGAATACTGGGCTTTTGATGTTAAATCTTAACCTACTAACTAGTAGAGTACTTAGCTACAAACTCTGCAATATCCCTCCTCATCCCACTCCACCAATAGATGTCTCACAAATTGCAGTACATCTTCGTAGACCCTAGATGAATAGAGTAGCACGCACCATACCCCTCTGCATGAATTCGCTGTCTCAACTCATCAACACATGGCTAATATAATCTACTCTGGCAGTGCAACACACCATCTTCCCCTTGGGATAAAACCTCTACTTTCTGGTCTTTGACTGACTCTTTTAGCTTCACAAAACTGGGATCCCTATCTTGCTTTTCTTTTACTTTGGCAACCAAAGAAGAATCCAAACTATTCTGAACCTATACACTACCCTCAGATAAATCAACCAAGCGAACACCTAATTTGGCAAACTGATGAACCTCCCTAACTAAATTCTTATTATTATCCTCAACATGAGCAACACTATCCATAGACAATCTACGTCGGGCATCTGCCACTACATTGGCCTTGCTCGGGTGGTACAAAAGACTCATATCATAATATTTTAGCAATTCTAACCATTTTCTCTAATGCAGATTCAAATCCTTCTACGAGAATACATACTACATTATTCTGTGGTCTATGAACACATCAACATGCACCCCATACAAATAGTGCCTCCAAATCTTTAAGGCAAAAACAACAGTTGCTAACTTAAGATCATGGGTAGGGTAATTCTTCTCATGGGGCTTAATCTATCTAGAGGAATAGGCTACAACTTTACCCTCTGCATCAAAACACATCCTAAACAAACTCTGGAAGCATCACAGTACCCAAAAAACCTATCTGAACCATCTGGTAACGTTAAAATTGGGGCTGCGGTTAGTCGAGTCTTCAACTCCTAAAAACTCTTCTCACAAGAATCTGTTCACTGAAACTTAAATTTCTTTTGAGTCAATATTTACATGGGAGATGCAATAGATGGAAAACTTTCAACAAACCATTGGTAATATCCAGCCACACCCAAGAAACTCCTGATATCTGATAGAGAGATGAGTCTAGGCCAGTTTCTCACCGCTTCAGTCTTTTAAGAATCAACTTTAATGCCATCAACAAAAATAATATGGCCATGAAAAGCTATTGATCTTAGCCAAAATTCACACTTACTAAATTTAGTAAACAACTGATGGGTTCTAAGAGTTTGCAATACTATTTTGAGGTTGTCTGCATGATCATTTTCATTATGGGAGTTGACAAGAATGTCATCAATGAAGACTATGATGAACATGTCTAAGTACTGACTGAACATTCGGTTCATCAAGTCCATAAAGGCAGCGGTGGCATTTTTGAGAACAAAGGACATGACTAGAAACTTGAAGTGACCATACTATATTTTAAAAGCTATTTTTGGAATGTCACATTCTCTGACTCTGAGAAGATGGTATCTAGATCTGAGGTCTTTCTTAGAAAAATAATTGGCACCTTAAAGTTGGTCGAACAAGTCATTGATTATGGGAAGTGGGTATTTTTTTATTATAACTTTATTCAATTGATGGTAGTTTATACACATTCTAAGGGAATCGTCTTTCTTAAGCACGAACAGAACTGGTGTGCCCCACGGGGAAATGTTGGGCCTGATAAATCCCTTATCTAGGAGATCTTTTAACTCTTTGAGTTTGGATGAAGCCATTCTATATGGCGGAATAGAGATAGGCTGGGTATCTGGAGAAAGGTCTATTTTGAAGTCAATTTCCCTTTCGAAAAAAACTCTGGGAAGATTTTTAGGGAACAAACGTTGAAATTACCTTATTACTAAAATTGGCTCAAGATTACGAGTCTCAGAATTAGAGTCTGACTCGGACAAAATGATAAATGCACCCCTTAGATATCGTTTTCCTCACTCTAAGGTATAAAATAAGTTGGCCCTTAACCACTGTAGTACTACCCCACCATTCCTGAACTGAGACTGTGGGAGGTATCATCTAACCGACATGCCCCAATATGAGCTAATCTGGGTCTAACCTGTAACCTCAGTTGGAAGGGTGTCAGTACTGCTCCACAGGTAGTAACATATGGCTGTATGGATCCACTAAACTAATATCTCGAGGGACTACTGAGTAACCTTCATATGGTAGGTTCTCTAATAAGATATGTGTTTCCCTCAGCTGGTAGGTAAATACTTTATTAACCTTCAACTGGCATGTTGATATCTCTAACCTACGATGGCTACGTAGTTATGGAATAAAGGGACTGCTACTAAAGGTCACATCCTCTACTGGCAGGTGAGCCCCCATCCCTGGGTTCTCTTAATGTTAAATCCTACTCTAAACTGAATGACACTAATTACTGGACTGAACTATGCTTAACTGAGTAAACAACCGATCATGATACTAACTGAATGACAACGCTCATGGTTTATCTGAAATTATTTTAAAGATACTGAAATTATGAAAACAGCTAAGTATCGGTTGTTCATAACAATCCAGCATTAAATGAAAATAACAATAATGATACATGAAGCTTTAAAAATCATAATAAAGGATCATTGCTCAAAATCCAATATTTGGACATTTCATCAAACACATGAGAGTCATGAATTTCAACATGGGAATGGGTAAAACATGTGACTAAAAACATAGTTACAATACTAAAACTAGGAATTAGGGATTTAACATGAGGATTTCAATACTCAAATCATATAAGGTCCCATTCTAACGAAAAACACTTGTAACATAACTTGTAATCATAATCAAGAACAACTTCATGGAGATAATTCATCATAAACATGTAAAAACTCATAATTTGATATCAAAAGGGGATTCTTAGAATCCATGGGTGAAAAGGGCCCAAGGATGAACATCATACATACCTTAAATCCTTAAGCTTGAAAGATAAACACAATCATGATGCTTTTTTGAAGGTTATTGGATTTGGGAACTTGAATTTTTAATTTTCTTGAAGAGAAAGGAATAAAATTAATAAACTTGGGGGATGATTAGGGTTTGTTTTTGAGAGGAGAATTGGGGAAAAATGGGTATGTAATGCCCTAACCGATGTTTTAATTCATGTTTTTATGAATTGGATTGAGAGAAAAAGACTCAATTGCCCCTCAGAGAATTAAACTCACAACTGGAATGCAGATTAAAGGTTCACCGCAATGTGATAAAGGGCTCATCTCTATATCCACTGTGACGCACCACTATCGTGGTGAGGTTCTGGAATCGAAATCCAAACACGAACCAATCCTCATTCGAAAAATCTGAAACTTCCCTGAGATAAGATCCTTACACCCCTGAACATGAATTAACTGAAAAACCTCTGTCTTGGGGTCGGGAAGACCCATTTAAAAATTCTCAAAGTTAGGAAGCCAAAAACAAGACTAAGTCCCCAACACTTAGTAAAATTTTTAAGCTTTAAGCCTCTTATGCATGCAACTAGGAGGTGAACTAAGCTAAGAAAAGTATGGGGTATTACATCGTAGTAGATTTATGTATCTTAGATACATGCGTATGCATCCCCTACAGTTGGTTGTCAGTGGCATGTATTCAAAATTGCTAAGTGAGATATTATTTAATTAACTTAAATTGTAGAGAGCAAATTGATAGTTATAGTAAGAATATTTGATTATTTAACTAATTACACTCCAAAAAAATTAAAAGGGAAAAAACTTGGACTTGGATAGTTATTCAAGAGGATAAATTACACAAAATCACAAATCTAAGAGACCTTGTTACCCAAAATCCTTTACCTTTTAAACAATTACTTAAAATCTCAAATTTTACATTTTACTCTTGATACATATGAATAAAACTCCCACCCTACTTTTACTCCACAATTAAACATGCAATCTATTTTATTTGAAGATTTTTTTTTCAAATATTTTATCCCCTAAAATTTCACCCAAATTTTCATCAATTGATACAACTTTATCTCCTTTATTGCAACTCTTCACTAATTTCATTGTCTTTTTTTTTTTTTTTTAAATATTTTAATCAATTTTTCTTTTATCAATTTTGAATTCTTTTTCAACTTTTAAGTTAGTACTCACTAAGTAAAAGAGGAGAAATTGAACAATCAATTGTTAGATTTTTGACGAGAACGACCTATGTGACGGTGATGGTAAGGACGGAGGGGTAGGGTAGCCAAACGACGGTGATGGTGCAGATGAACGAAGGAGGGTGGTGGTGGAGGTGGATTATATATATCAATCATAAGTAAATTAAACAATCAGTTGTTAGATTTTTTACGATAACGATCAAAGTGGCGGTGGTGGTGAGGACGAACGACGAAGGGTGGGATGCTAAGGTGGCTATGATGGTATGGACGAATGACGGAGGGGGGAGGATTATGAGTACCAATCATAAGTATCAAAACATATACATATGTATCAAGACATATACATATGTATCAATTATATGTATCAAATAAATGTATTTAATACATCTATAAATATATATTAAGAACTTGTATATTCTTTTCTTAATTTTAAGGATAATGCATATGTTTTTGTTTATTTTATGGTTTCACCACCCTAATTAAGTTTGGATATTTATCAATTGATACATCTGGTATTTTATTTAATTTTGTGATACATTTTATACGTGCACCATTGATACATTTTTTCTGTGAGAAACAACATGTGTAACACTGATATAATAGTATAAAAAATATGTATTGGTGTTGGTAATCATTTATCAAAATATATGCATGTAACACCCCGAGAGTACACCTTGAGCGCCAAACGGTGCTTACAGTCCTGAGGGACCACAAGCTAACCCATGAGCTAGTATTTGTTGTGAGCACTACGTTAAACTGATAGCAAAATATCATATGCGAAATTTAACTGAGGAATGCCATAAGTTTTTAAATCATAGTTATGATAAAGTCTGTAAAACAAAACTGATAATACTGATAAAATTTCTGACAATGACAACTGAAAACTGATGACTGATTAACTGTCTATACTAGTTTTTAAAACCTCTACTGACTGACTGTGGTGTTGATGGGACAAACCCTCAACTAACTATAAATGAATAGAAAATACTGAAACTAATAAAGTAGTCTGAGATTAATAAACTATGTCCTCAAAGTATGAGGACTCACCACTGCTACAGTTGATAATTTGGAATGTCTATGCGCGATTTGGGAACTGAGCGTCCAAACCTATGAAATGATACGTCATAGTGCAAGAAACAAGTATGCGATCAGTACTTTGAATGTACTGGTATGCTAAATGAGGTAGGCTGATATGCATGGTTTCATGTGCAAGAGTAATAACTGACTGAAATAAGTAGCATGAAGTACTGAATAAAATGTATGAAATCTATAAATACTGAGGATGCATGACCAAGTATTAAATATGTTCTAATATAATCTGAAATCTGAAATAATAATTACTGATAATGACTAATTCATATCTGTATGCTATGGTCAAGCAAAGCTATAACTGAATTACTGAGCTGATTACTGGACTGAGACTGTGGGGGCTATCATCTAACTGACATGCCTCAATTGTCATATTGGTGTCCAACCTGTGACCCTAGTTGGAAGGGTGTTAGTACCATGCCATGGGTACTAACACTGGCTGTGTGGATCCATGGATGTGCTGTCCTGAAGGACTAAGGGTGTCAAGCCAAAACTAACGGATGAGCCCTGAGAGGTAGTCAAGACTGAACTGACGGGTGACTCCTTAAATCCTACGCTGGCTACGTAGTTCTGGAGTACAGGGACTGCTACTAATGACTCTGCCTAACTGACGGGGAAACCGCCATCCCTATACTCGCTCGGTGCTGAATCCTACTCCCAACTGAACTGATTCAGGATACTGAACTGTTTTGAGTTTAATGATTATGATAACTGACTGAACTGATAATGCTCATAACATGTTTGAGACTATTCTGAAGATACTGAGACTAAATAAACAACTAAGTTTTTCGATATTCATAACCCCCAGGCTTGATAGCGATAATAGTAAAATAGTACTAAAACTTTGAGGACATAATATGAAAGCATTTATTCAAATTCATTCTTATATACATTTCATCAAACACTTGATATTCATAGTGTAAGCTAAGCATGAGAATGTTTAAAGCTTGTAGTAATAACATGATTTCAACCTCAACAATACTAATGATGATTTAAATCAACAAACAACATCATTCAAATATGTGGAGATTAATAACAACATCAATTACATGTAAACATGGTGAAAAATCAAGATTCATGGGGTTTCATGGTTAAAAATCATGATAACATGTAGAAATCATTCTTTTAAAATTTGAAATTTGGGTTCTTGAACTCCATGGGTGAAAGGGACCCATGGTTGAACATTTAACATACCTCAAGTGAAGAATCCTTGAAAGATCTTGAATTGGGAACCTTGAATTTGAATTATCTTGGAGAAGGAATGATGAATTTTGGAGTTTCTTGGAGTTGAATGTTGAAGCCGAGGGTTTTCTTGGAGCGCAATTTAATAAAATATCAATATAATATGCTTAGAATAGGTTATATCCTTTGTTTAACACAATTTGGGGGCCTGGGGAAAAGACTAAAATACCCTTGGGAATTTGAACTCGGAACTGTAAAAGGACAATCTCTATTTTGCCCAATGGCACGACGCGGTGCTATCGTGTTGCGCCACTGGAAACGGACAATTTCGAACTGGCACCTTGGCGCGATGTGGCACCATCGTGGTGCCCCACTTGAAAAGGACGATCGCAAATTTGCCCCTTGGCGAGACGCGGTGCTTATCGCGATGATCCACTGGAAAAGGATGAACGTGATTTTGGTACCACGACGCGGCCTAATCGTGTTGGGCTACTGCCTTTGACTAAAAGTGCCATAACTTTTCACTCGGGTATCGAATTTAGGTGAAATTATTATCGTTGGAAAGATAATTCAATTTCCTACAATTAAGTTTGTCTGGAGCTGAAAAATTCTCTGTAGAGCAAAATATTTGCTCGTTTGAAGTTGACTATAACAACATTCTTCTCAATAACTTAATCGGTAAGGGATATCTTGATTCACCTAATAGCTTGGAGTTAATGGAGGCCTTAATATACATCAAACTCATGCATAAAACAACCAAAGAACTATAATTTATTTTGCATGTGCTTGGAACATAGTTCTAACCTTGGTTTGGATTTTCGGGGTATTACAATACATTACCAGTATGATACATTTGTTGTTGGAATACTGGTGATACATATGACATATACTTTGTGATAGTGATTCATATTTTTAATTTATTTGTAAATGTTTGATACATTTAACATATATAAATTATTTATTTTGGTGTGAGATTAAATTTTTAATGGCTAGTGAGTAATTTTACGAAATGTATCATTGTGATACATCTGGAACCAGATGTATCATTATGATAAATCTGAGACCAGATGTATCATTTCCACGATTTGTGCCTAATTTTACTCCCGTAATAATTGAAAATTAGTTACTTCCTTATTTAACTAACTACTAAATTACAAATGTATCACAATGCATATATATCAAGGCTAAAAATATCTATTATAAATATTAAAATCCGAGATATCATGTAATTAAACAAAATTATGGGAAAAAGTATTAGAACCCACTAAAAATCAAAGATTTATGTAAGTTACCCTATTAAAGAAGCGATCTACAACAATCGATATGGGTTATTTTAGCCCAAGAAGCTAAGCTAGCCAACTAGAAAAAGCTAGTAGTACTACTCCATTAAATGATACTAGATTGTCACTTTTATGGCTGCTAACTAACATAATTATGTTTGTTGCTATATCTTAGTGTGTTACTAAATGACCCTGAGAGATTCAATTTGGCAGAGAATGAAGTTGGATAGCAAGTTGAGAGATTTGTGAGAGGATAAAGAACATTAATGATATTTCATGTAGTTTGTGTTATATTGGTATTGATGGTAACTTATGGGATCATATTTTAAACACACGAAATATTGATGCATGAGATCAAAGTTAGGTGTATCAGTGTGACTCAAATACAAGGGCACTGAACATACTTTCTATAATCTGTTTGATAATTTTCATGATGACGATAAGAGAATATATATTTCTAACAGGAAAAATGGGGGTAAGGGGATGGCATTTACAAGATAGAAACCGAACCTTCACAAATAAGAAGAGCAACCAACTGAACTACGACATGTGAATATAAAATATTGAAAATAGCTATTGGGGAGGACATCCATAAGGGGTGCCCGTTAACTTGTATACATCCTAAACCCTAATCCTTAGATAGAGTACGTTTAATTCACCAATACAGGTGAAACAATATGAGTTTTTGCATATTAGTATGAAGAATAGAGTCTATAAAGATGCAATGTTTGCATCTCTATAAAGAGAATTGTTAGGCTATGAAAATATGGGGATTAATTCATCCTGACGATTCGTGATACAAGTCGTGATTACTATAAATTTACTTTTCAACAAAGAACAACTCATATGTCTTTTGAACTAGTGTTTACGTGATAAAATACTACTATTGATTTACTGTAACTTCACCCAAATAGAAGCTTAAATTTAAATAAAAGGTGAAGAAAAATGAAGAATATTCATGGGTTTTTCAAAATTATCATTGTTGATATTCCCCACTGATTTTGGAGCTTAGTCATTATTAGATTTAAAGATATTTGAACATCATTTTTTATGTTACATCTTTAACGTTGGGACAAAATTTCACAATTGTAAGTGGATTAGTAGCTTACCTTTTATTAATTCCTGATTTAATTAATTACAACTTAGTAAAATCTTAATTAAGTTGTTTATCACTAAAAGATTATTTTACTTTTAGAAAAATCTAGGTGTTGTTTGAAAAATTACATCAGATATGAATTTGAATTTTACCTAACTCTAGGCCAGATGCACTAGTACTCTACATCTACTGATTAAAATGTCTAATCTACCTATTGTGAAAGTTAAGATTATGGATGTGCATTATTCGAATTAATCTGAGAAATCAAATAGAATTTCATTAATTACTTGGTTTGGTGTTTTTATTTAGAATTTTAACTTTGAAAATTTTAGATTTTTGGTTTGTTATGTTTATGTATTGAAGGATTATTCCTTCTTAATTTATGCAAAGAATAAAACCATATTGTAAGTTTTTGTAATAAATTTGTGTAAATATTCGTTAGTCATAAGAGTTTGTAGAATGAGAAATTTACCACTTTATAACTGTTACACATTCATTCAAATGACTGTTTTTTATAAATGTATTTTTGTGAATGAAACGACGAATATAAGTCTTGAAAGTTACTTGGCTTTACGACTGTCATTAATTCAAGAGTAATGTTACATTACATACATTAACTCTTTTTGTCCTTTTTCACTCTTTTGATTGATGAAACTTAAATGATATGCCTATTTTAGGAGCATTATTTGAGAACTAAAGATGCAGCAAACATAGAAAGAAAAATACTCTCTCCTTCATTAATTCTTTGCCTTAATCTTGACTTTCTATTCTTTGTCAACTTTTGGACAATTGATTTGGACAATCTCCAAACTTCTAGACATAAGTGCACATGTTTGGAAGTAGACGATGAATCTTGAGAGCGACCGGCTAGAAGGATTTGCATCGGAGTCGCGTCAAGATTGCTTTTAAGACAATGACTTTCCATGACAGAGTATTTGTCACTATTCTTTTACTATTAATTTCAATTTTATATCAATATTGTAGTAATTTTTTCAATGATTTGAAAGCAATTTTTCTTACATACAATATTGATAAATGACTATTTCTTTGAATAATTTTATTTTCTGATTTGTCAAAGCTTGTACCATTGGATAAAAATAATTTAAACCGCTGGTCACAAAATTTTTTAATTTTAATTGAATAATTCGAAGATTATTATATTTTATTTAATGAGCTCCTTATTGATGGTTCTAACAGTATTACTGGCTCTAACACTGTTGTGGTTGTTGGCGATGCTACCAAAAAGAAATTTGAAAAAGATACAAAATGGTTTGAGGACATTTATTGAATTAAATATGATTAATTCTTTGTTTGATTTATTTGTCAGTTATAAATCTTCTAAATATGTTATAATTTGTAAAACTGAAAATATGGAGACAAAATGATGTCCAAGTTCATCTTGTTGAGAGTGATTGCTGCAGTAATCGTCGAGGCGAATGTAGTGGCTAATAAGACTGATTGGATATTGAATATAGGCGCTTCAAGGCAATTTTGCCTTAATAAAGAGTTGTTCCATGACTTTGTGTAGTCCACTGATGGCAAGTGTATCTACATAGGTAACTCCACTACTGCTACAGTTATGGGTAAGGAAATGTTTTTCTTAAAGTATCTTCTGGTAAAATATTAGTCTTGAACAATGTTGTGTATGTTTCCTCTCTCCATAGAAACTTAATTTTTGGAGCACTTCTCAATAAAGTAGGCCTTAAACTTATTTTTAAAATTAATAATATAATTATCATGGAGAAGACTTTGTTGGGAAGGGATACCTTAGTGGATATTTATTTATATTGAACATTGTTCAAGAGATTGCCAATAATGCAAGTATTTTTAATCATACTTATATTATTGAGTCTATTAATTTGTGGCATGGTAGACTAGAGCATATTAATATTGCTTCTATTAAAGACTTAGAAAAATAAAATTAATTCCTGCAGTAAATATTAATGATATTTCTAAATGTCTTGTGCGTTTTGAAGCAAAGCATGCGAAGAAACCTTTTAAATATGTTATTAGTAGAAGGATCAAATTGCTTGAACTAGTACATTTAGACTTAGTAGATTTCAAGAAGATTGTTAGTAAAGGTGAAAAGAATTATTACGTTATTTTTGTTGATGACCTTCTAAATACACTAAGGTATATCTTTTTAAGTCTAAAGATGAGGCTGAAAGCATGCTTTTGAAATTCAAAGTAGAAGTAGAAAATCAATTAGACAGAAAAATCAAGAGATTTAGATTTGATAGGGGTGGTGAATATAATACTAAAACTCTAGAAGAATTTTGAGAGAAAAATAACACTATCAATGAGTTTAATACTCTGTATCCTCCCCAACAAAATGGTGTAGCAGAACAGAAAAATAAACCTTTAAGAAAATAACTAATTCTATGCTTTTAGCTCGGATCTATCTGACTTATGTGGGAAAAAAGTTATCGTGTTTGCATGCTATATTCTTAACAAAGTCCTTCATAAAAGTCAATACAAGACCTCATTTGATTTGTGGAAAGGATTTGCTCCTAACTTGCAATTTTTAAGAGTATGAGGATGTATGACTAAGATTAGTCTATCTGATTTTAAATGGGTAAATATAGGCGTTAAGACTTTTGGCACTGTATTTTGCTCAAAATAGTGTTTCATACAGATTTATGGCATTAAATGATTATTCTATTTGTGAATCTAGAGATGCAGAATTTTTTGAGCATATTTCTTCTTTGAAACATGATGTGCCTAGTGATGTGCAAAATAATAATTCTATATCTATGTCCGTTAACACTCATGTTATATCTACATCTTTATTTATCACCGTCTTCTGCTAAGAATTTTGATATCGATGCTTTAAATGACGAATTAGACCCTAATACTTATGATGAAGCAATGAATTCAAAATAGATGTAGTATTTTGGAAAGAGGCTATTAAAAGAGAATTTGATTCTATAATCTCTAATCATAACTAAGACTTATGATTTGCCTAAAGGTTGTAAATCCACAAATAGCAAGTAGATATTTAAGAAGAAATTGAGGCCTGATGGTACAACTATTAAATACAAAAATAGATTTGTGATTAGGGACTTTAACCGAAAGAATATTTATTACTTTGATGCTTATTCTCCTGTAACTAAAATATTGATAACTAGGACTCTTATTAACTTACCGTAGTTCACAATTTAGTGGTACACCAAATGGATGTCAAAACAACATTCTTAAATAGTGATTTATAAAAAGAAATCTATCTGACTCAATCTAAGGGTTTTATGGTCCCAAAACAAGAGAATAAAGTATGCAAATTGAGAAAGTCCTTATTTGAACTTATGCAGACGCCTACGCAGTGGTATGAAAAATTTAATTTCACATTAATGGATAATGATTTTGTTGTTAATTCATCTGTTACCTATATTTATTCTATAATAATAGAATCCGATTGTATTATTATGTGTTTATATGTGGATAGCATATTATTCGGCCCTAATGTGAATATTGTAAATGAGACTAAGAAATTTTTATTTTGTAAAGTTAAAATGAAAGACTTTGGAAGAGTTGATGTGATTTTTGGGATTAAAATCAAAACACTTTTTAATGGTTTCTTTCTGTGTCAGTTTTATTATATTGAAAAGATGTTGAAAATGTTTGATTGTTTGAATGTAGTTACAATGAGAACTTCTTATGATCCTACCATACACTTAAAAAAATCAAAGATTCTAGCATTTCTCAAACTGAATATGCTAAAATAATTAGGAGTGTAATGTTTCGCAATTATACTTGGCCCGGTATAGCTTATGTTGTTAGCAGATTGAATAAATATACTCGTATTCTTAGTTGTGACTATTGAAATGCTCTTCATTGCTTGTTAAAGTATCTGAGAAGTACTATGAATTTTAATAATTTTCTGTTGTTTTAAAAATTTTTTGTGATGCAAACTGGGTAACTGACAATGATGAATTTATCTCCATTAGTGGCTATGTTCTTACTTTGAGTGCAGGTGCTATTTCATGAAAGTCTTCAAAGAAGACTTGTATAGCATGTTCTACCATGAAAGCTGAATTCATTGCTCTCAAACTCTCGGGGTAAGAAGCTGAGTGGATAGAAAACATTTTGGCATATGTGCTATTATGGGGAAGACAAGTGTCACCAGTTTCTTTACAATGTGACTCACAAGAAGTAATTAAGATTGCTAAAAACAGTGTATACAATAAAAAAAGAGACGTATTCGCATCTGATATGGTGCAGTTAAACAATTATTTAAATATGATGTTATTTCCTTGAAATATGTAAGCTCTGAAAGAAATTTAACGGATTCTATGACCAAGAATTAGATAAGAAAAATAGTCCTTGAATCGTCGAGTGGGATGATGCTAAAGTGTATGGATTGTGGTAGTATGATGAATACCTATTTGTGATCAAACAAAGCCATACAAACCCTTAATGTGCATTATAATTTCTAGCCCTATGATGAGAGGTAGTGTAATGCCCCTAGACTATACCCTAGGCGTCACACAGTGCTTGCAACCTAGAAGGACCACAAGCTAACCTATGACTGGTACCTGCTATGAGCACTGAATAATAATCATGAAACATATGCGGAAGTAAAACTGAAAACTTCATAAGGTTCATAAAACTGAATCAATACTGAGTACAACTGTTAAATAACTGCTAACTGAAAGTATCTGAAAGTCTCTAAACATCTGAAATAAAAGAGTTGGTGGGACAGGCCCTAAATAACTTCAGCTGCTATCTAAAAATAACTGAAATACTAAAAGTAATGCAATGACTAAAAAGGTATCACGTCTTCAATGGATGAGGACTCACTACTGTAGTTGCGGCTGATCGACTGTTCTGACAAAGTATGGTCAGGAACTAGAGCGTCCGAACCTATGATATGAGACATCATAGCGCAAAAAGTGTATGCATTAGTACTTTGAATGTACTGGTACGCTAGGTGAGGTTAGGCTAATATGCATAGGTTCATGTGAATGAGTAATAATAACTAAATATCATGAAGTAACTGGATGAGAGTATATGCAAGACTGGGACTATTAAAAGTACTGACATACAATACCAAGTAGATATCATCTGTCTGAATTAGACTGAAACTGAAGTACTGAGTTCTCGTAACTAAATACTGATAACTGAAAGTTTAGACTAAAACTAAAGTAGTAAATTTTTAAAAACTGAATAACTGAATAACTGATAACTGTAAGTCATGATCGGGAAATTGAATTGAATTCTGTACTGAATGCTGAATACTGAATACTAAAACTGATACTATAGGAGGTATTATCTAACCGACATGCCCCAATATGAGCTAATCTAGGTCTAACCTATAACCCCAATTGGAAGGGTATTAGTACCATGCTACGGGTATTAACACTGGTTGTGAGTCACCCTAACTGGCAGAAAGACATTTTGTCAACCCTCATTAGCAGAAAAACTCAAACGAGATTTGTTAACCCTTATCTGGCAGGAAAAATCTCAACCTACATTGGCTACGTAGTTTTGAAACTCAAGGATTGCTACTAAGGGTCACAACCTAACCTGGTGGGAATGACCCCATCCCTGGGTTTGCTCGGTGCTGAATCCTACTCCAACTGAACTCATACTGATTCTGTTAACTGAACGAATGCTACTATTTGGGATACTACAGGATCATTCTATTTTGACTGAAGACTAGATAAACAACTGGTTTTGGGTATTTAATACCTCCAAGACTTGATAATATAGATAAGGGAACCATAACCCAATTTTAAAAACATCACACATAGGTCACCATGCATAATTCATTCACATGGATATTTTATCAAACACTTAGGATGCATAAATCTTGTACATAAGAATAAACAAAATTTGAATATCATGACTACCATATTCAACATCACAATTCAAAGATTTGACATGAGGGTTACATAAATCAACACACATGCTAGTTTATTTACATGAAGCTCATAATCTTCTTGGCTTGAAACCCACAACAACACATACATAAACACAATTCCATTCAAGAATGTAAATCATAATCCAAGTTTTGAAAAGGGGTTCTTGAACTCTATGGGTGAAAGGAAATCCAAGGATGAACACCTAACATACCTTGATTATTGAATTCGTAAAAGTTGTTGGTAAATTCTTGAGATTTGGACTTGAACTTTGATTAACCTAGGGTTTGCTCTTGAGAGAATTTCATGAGATAATGAGTGAATTTGCTTTTTAGGAGGCTTAATTTCATGTTATAGTTGAATAATGTAAGGGAAAAATGACTCAATTGCATCCCCCACAAACCCGTAATTTAGTAATAAAAAACATTCCCAGTAACGCAGCAGGCGCTGCGCCGTGTCGATGATGATGACTTGATAGCCAGCGCGACGCGTCCTGATCGCATTGGCTCACTATTTTGGTCATCCAAACATGTCTTAACTAATGTCCAAAAATTCAAAAACTCACCCGAGATGACCTATAGATAACTTTGATCTTGAATCAATTTAAAAATCGATAATTTAAGGCCGAGAAGATCGAAAATGAGACCATTGAAATATCAAGGCCAAAAATGAGACTAAGTCTTAACATTTGGCTGAAATTTTCTAAGTCTAGGACCTCTTTTGATATGCTATATAGTTATAAAATAGGCTAGGAATTTACGGGGTCTTACAATATCTTCCCCTTGGGAATATTTTGAATATACATGACTGAAGTGTGACTACATGATTGAACCTGGAACATGGTGACTGACTAAACTGACTCACGAATGTATGACTGATATGAGAATGATATGCAGCTAAAACTGAGTATGAAAATGAGAGATTTTAAGGAAAATTGTTACCTTAAGATGAGAATACTGAAGTATCTGAGATCATTTACTGGACATGCATAAATGGGAACTTGAGATCCTAACTGAGTCTGAAACATGATATATGAACTGAATATCATAAACTGAACTGATTTCTTGAACACATGCAGTGACATGAGAATGGTTATAAGGCTGAGATAGGAACAAGGGAGTCAACTTATGAGTAACTATTACCTTCTGCTGGATCTAGTTTCATGAAGAAAAGATGATAGATTTAGTACATGAAAAGCTCGGGGGTGTTACATCTCCCCCTTGGGATAGTTCATCCCCCGAATGATACTGACTTGGCTGAAATACTAAGAAAAAACTAAGATGATGCACAGAACCCTTTTTATATTTAACCATGACCGAATATCTGGATTCTGAAACTGATGCCTGATGTATGAACTGAGCTGAATTCATATTTTACATGGATGGGAACAAATTACCTCTTGAAATAGCTACACTCAACTAGAGCATTTCTTCAACGCTCTTTTTAAGAAGTTCTAATGACGTTAGAGAGAAGAAATCTTATACGTGGTCTGAATAGGATATCTGTATAAGGATTTTTAACATGGTTATTCTATAACATACTGGCATCGCTACTAGAATCTGAGAGCATGACTTAGTCACTTGTGCTACCATCTCCCCCTTAGCTTAAAACCATCATTTTAAGTCTGGGAACCACTGATTCAATATGTCTAAACTGAACTGCTACCACCTTACTCTAGAACTCTGGGGGATAATAATAAGCATAAATTTTTAAATTCACCTTGAAAGACTATACCTGATAAAGTAAAACTTGTTGCTAGTACTTTTTTCTCAGATACAACTCTTAGATTTCTGTAGTCCCAACAATTCACATATAACAACCTTAATACTGACTAACTTAGAGATCTCAATCCTCCTTTCTACTAGCTCAATCTTCAAATATATTCAAACTTTGATTCTAGCACTTAACATGGAATATCTCCAAATCTTTAATAACCACCCTACTTTCATCATTGCCTACAAATATCAATCCTCGACATATATTTTGAATCAACAAACTTAAATTCTTGCATGTACTTCTTCAAGCCTACTGATTCACCTTTTATATAACTAGCCCCATTAACTATATAATCTGCTCAAATTTAGATAACACTATCCTAACTCTACTACTGCTGCTAAACTCCAGGTCTCATGCTTCCAATTATAGATCATTGCTATCATAAGATTCTGAGAAGAAAATCTTAAAACACGCATGACTCCGAAGCACCGTGGTACTACCCCTTTATTTAATGACTGGTTCATTGGGACACTAAAAAATGAACTACCCTGTTTCTACAATCAATTGAAGTATAACATGAATAGAGTCAATCCATATCAAGAATAACGTCAAAATCCGTCATCTCTAACTCTACAGGGTCTACTGAAGTAACTTTCTGAGACACCGTAACCGAGCAGTTTCTGTATACCCGCTGGGATATGTTAGATTTAACTACTAGGGTAGATATCGAGAAAGGATCTGTTAAGGTTTCAAGACTGACTCTGAATTTGACAGCTATGTAAGGGGTTACAAAAGAACGAGAAGATCCAGGATCTAGCAAAGCATAAACATGTAAATAAAAGATTTGCAACGTACCAGTAACCACATCAAGAGAACTCTTCTGATCCAGTCGGGACTGAAGTGCATAGAGCCTGTTTTGATGTTTACCACTGGTGGCACTGGAAGTGGCGCCCTACAGAGTCGAGCGATCGGATGGAACTAGAGGATGACTGTGCTTACTTTGTGGACTAGCCTTAGGACATCTTTTAACTCTATGGCTTGAATGACCATATCCAAACATACATCACTGCCCACTTTACACACACCCTTATGATTTCTACCATACTCTCCACAAAGTGGATGGGTGCGACCACCGCTCACACTACTTTAGGTTTTGGAATCTAGCGCCCCATCCCAATTATCACTCCTAAACTTTTGTACCGACACATTAGATGAAGTAAAAAATGGTTCTAAAAACTTCTATCTAAACTGAGAACGATTACCACCCTCTGACTGAGCAAAATTAAAACTACCTGTCCTAGCTTCTTACTTACCCTTTTTTTTTTCTTTAACCTTCTCCTCCTCAATTTGCTAAGGATGGACCATAAGTCTAGGTAAGTCCATTTCCTTAACCAACATTATGGTCCTACACTCCTTGATCACACTATCAGATACTCCAGACACAAACTTTCTCATCTTAGACTTGTTATCCACCACTGCGTGAGGAGTATACCTAGCAAGCTGAGTAAACTTAAGGGACTACTCCTTCACATTCATGTTGCCATGCTTTAATTTATAAACTCCAACACCTTAGCTTCCCTCTGCTCCAAAGGTAAGAATCTATCTTAGAAGGCTGTAGCAAACTCCTTTCATTCTATAGGCCCTATATCTGTGCCTCTATCCCTTTTTCACGACTTAAACTAGGTGTGAGCAACATCCTGCAACTGGTAAGCGGCAAAATCTACGCTCTCACTAGGCGTGACACCCATGATTTCAGTAAACTTCTGAACCATATAAAAAATCTCCTCTGGACCCTTATCAGACTTAGATCTAGAAAATAAAGGAGGGTTCATTTGGGTGAAATCCCGAATCCTAGCTGCAATGGTATCACTAGATTGGCTGGGATAGCAGCCTGCTGATTATTTTGAGCTACTACTGAGTGATATAAGGTAGTAAAGGAAGCTCTGAACTCAGCGTGAGAGACATGCTCATCCAGGTGATCTTTCTGAACAGGCGGAGGTGCGGGTTGATTCTCGTTTCTTCGTACGTTAGTTTTTTTAGGAGGCATCTTTTATAAACAGAAGGAAGAGTTGAATTAGATGGAGAGTTTAACTTGACCTCCTGCTCATTAGCGTGATATGAACATTGAAAGAAGGATAACTTTTCCTAAAAATACCTCGTAACCTCTTATCCATAAGTGTGTCACGATACACACCCATGCATAAGACTCTACTTGACGCAGCTTTCAGACTCTCTAGGACACTTCAGAACCTTAGGCTTTGATACCAAGTTTGTAACACCCTGAGAATACACCCTGGGTGTCACACGGTGCTTGTGACCCCGAAGGACCACAAGCTAACCCATGAATGGTACTTGCTATGAGCACTGAATAATAATCATGAAACATATGCGGAAGTAAAACTAAAAATGCCAGAAGGTTCATAAAACTAAAATCAATATTGAGTACAACTATGGAATAACTGCTAACTGAAAGTGTCGAAAGCCTCTAAACATCTGAAATGAAAGATTTAGTGGGACAGGCCCCAACTAACTTCAACTGTTGTTTGAAAATAACTGAAATACTGAAAGTAATGCAATGAGTAAATAAGTATCACGTCCTCGATAAATGAGGACTCACTATTGTAGCTGTGGCGGATCAAATGATTTAACTAAGTACAGTTAGGAACTTGATTTTCCGAACCTATGATATGAGACATCATAGCGTAAAGAGAGTATGTGTTATTACTTTGAATGTACCAGTACGCTAGGTGAGGTTAGGCTAATATACATGGGTTCATGTGCATGAGTAATAGTAACTAAATATTATAAAGTAAATGGATGAGAGTATATGCAAGACTAGGACTACTGAAAGTACTGACATACAATACCAAGCATATATCGTCTGTCTGAATTAGACTCAAACTGAATTACTAAGTTCTTATAACAGAATACTAATAACTAAAAGTTTAGATTGAAATTGAAGTACTGAATTTCTGATAACTGAATAACTGATAACTGTAAGTCATGATCGTGTAGAACTGAACTGAGTTCTATACTAAATACTGAATACTAAAACTGAGACTATGGGAGGTATCATCTAACCGATATAACCCAATTTGAGCTAATCAGGGTCTAACCTGTAACCTAGTTGAAAGGGTGTTAGTACCCTGCCATGGGTACTAACACTGGATGTGAGTCACCCTAACTGGAAGAAAGATATTTTGTCAACCCTAACTGGAAGGAAAACTTATACGAGATGTGTCAACCCTTATCTGGCAGGAAGATATCTTAACCTATGCTGGCTATGTAGTTTTGTATCTCAAGGATTGCTACTAAGGGTCACACCCTAACCTGGCGGGAATGACCCCATCCCTGGATTCGCTCGGTGTTGAATCCTACTTCCAACTAAAACGACACCAGAACTGATTACTAGTCTATACTAGGCTTGACTGAACTCACATTGATTCTGTTAACTAACCAAATGCTACTGTTCGGGATACTATGGGATCATTTTATTTCCACTAAAGACTAGATAAATAGCTAGTTTTAGGTATTTAAAACCCCCAGAACTCGATAGTATAGATAAGGGAACCATATCCCAACTTTAAAAACATCACACATAGGTCACCATGCATAATTCATTCACATAGACATTTTGTCAAACACTTAGGATACATCAATCTTGTACATGAGAACGAACAATATTTGAATATCATGACTACCACATTCAACATCATAATTCAAATATTTGACATGAGAGTTACATAAATCAACTCACATGCTAGTTTATTTACATGAAACTTACAATCTTCTTGGCTTGAAACCCACACAACAATAGATACATAAACATAATTCTATTCAAGAATGTAAATCATAATCCAAGTTTTGAAAAGGGGTTCTTGAAATCCAAGGGAGGAAGAAAACCCAAGGATGAACACTTAAAATACCTTGATTGTTGAATTCATGAAAGTTGTTGGTAAATTCTTGAGATTTGGACTTGAACTTTGAAAAACCTAGGGTTTTCTCTTGTGAGAATTTCATGAAATAATGAGTGAATTTGCCTTTTGGGAGGCTTAATTTCGTGTTATGGCTGAATAATGTAAGGATAAAATAACTCAACTGCCCCCCCAAACCCGTAATTTAATAAACAAAAACATGCTCAGTGACGCGACAGGCGACATACCGCATCGATCAATCCGGCGCGATGACCAACGCACCACGTCGATGGTGATGACGCGATAGCTAACACGACGCGTCCTGATTCGCGTTGGTTCACTGTTTTGGTCATCCAAATATGTCTCAACCGAAGTTTGAAAATTCCAAAACTCATCCGAGATGACCGGCAAAATATGAGACTAAGTCTAAACCTTTAGCTAAAATTTTCTAAGTCTGGGACCTCCTTTGGCATGCTATATAGGACTGAAATGGGTTAAGAATTTAAGGGGTCTTACAAGTAGTGTATCATAAGATTGAGCTTAATTTGCTCTTAATGATTTATAGCCTTAAGGTGGCGATAGATTTAATGGATCACCTACATGAGTGTAAAGGGTTGGTAGACTTTTATGAAAGACTTCAGTCGTCTTTCTAGAGCACTCATGAGACCCAAGGTTTGTGTGTAGGACCATAAAAATACTTTGAAGTATCTCAGAGGTTGCTTAAAATCAAGGATATCGTATATGTTGTGTGATCTCCATTTAATCCATCTAGTTCAAGAGTACTTCACTTTTTGGATATTTGTTGTTGTCTCAAATTTAAAAATGTCAAATTGATAAAAAAAAATCAAACCAACTTTATTTTGATTCAATTGGATGTCATTTTTCCTAAACCAAACATTGAAAAATCAAAACCAAAAAATACAAATAAAATCAAAAAATCAAATGCACATTACTATAGTTAAGACTGCATCATTAAATCCAAATCAAAACGAGGTTGATAAATTCAAACCAACTTTTAGAGGAAACAAATAATCGTTGATTTGATGTTTTTTTTTTCCAAAACTTCATGGCCATTTTCCATAGAAATGTCAGAAATCAGACTACAATATCTTAATGAATGCATAGATTAAATTCTTCAACTAATTTGGCATTCTGGAAGGAGTGAACGACTGATTATGTCTAAACTTTAAGCTTTGAGACTTTCACTCTTGTACGCGATGCATTCAGGTAAAAATTTACTTGTATCAAATATATACATCAAACCATATCAATAAGAGATTTAATAAGGTGAAATTATACATTAATTAGCTAATAGTTAAGCAAGATAAGTGTTACACATCTATATTATTTGGTGTAAATATGGAGATTAGTTTTTACCCATTGCTTCCCGTGTATCTCGAATGTTCATGAGATTATGAGTTTGCACAAAATCCACCTTATTCGATAAGGTTTGTTGAAGAAAAAATATGACTACACCAATTTATAGGGGCTCTATAATTAAAAGTGACTTTTTAATATTATCACTATTACTTGAGTGACTATTGAAGAAATCAACTCAATATAAACTACATCAAGTCATTAATAGTTATAACAACATATCAAAATATCCAAAACACAATTTAATGCAAAGGCATAAATTGAGGGGTCGGGCTAATATAGTTAAACTACATCAAGTCATAAATAGTTATAACAACATATCAACATATCCAAAACACAATTTAATGCAAAGGCGTAAATTGAGGGGTTGGGCTAATATAGTTACGAGATGGAGCAGTTTAACTAGTATCCACCGTCTGTGGAGCTTTTTTTTTACACAAACAAGTCTTTTAAAGCCAAATATAGGTAAGTTTCAATTATTTTAATTTTTTAATCTTAAAATTATAAACAAGAAAAATAGTTGTAGAAGACAACTTTAACTCTATATTCACTCTATCAATATTTTTTATAGCACTATGACTTTGTTATTAAAATTATGAAGGATAAATCATGTCTTATTTTCATTGATCTTTAATTTCTACTTTATTATTATTCAACACCACCAAATTTGGATTTAGTAGCATCAACTTTCAAAGAAATCACCATCTAATTTGGATAAATTAGTAGCATCAACTTTCAATTTTTATGAGACTTTTTACTTTTTGAGAT
This sequence comes from Capsicum annuum, assembly GCF_002878395.1. NCBI lineage: Eukaryota > Viridiplantae > Streptophyta > Magnoliopsida > Solanales > Solanaceae > Capsicum > Capsicum annuum. The sequence continues at coordinate 34,185,321 of NC_061117.1, forward strand.
TCAAATTTTTTAATATTGACCATACATTTGAGATTATAAAGTTATAATAAAAAGTAAACTATTTTAATTTTGACGGTACAATATATCACTTTTATAATAGACTTGTAACAAAATTGTAATAAAAAGTTAACTCATTTAACTCTCAAAATCCAAACATCAATAACTAAATCGTGAATAAAATATTTTATAAGCATGATTTTAATTTATTGTAAAATTATCGTTAGAAGAAATTTTTGAGATAAAAATGGGTACAATTTTTTTTTTTTGAATCAATAAAAAATTTAAGGAGAAAATGTGTATACGAGAAATTACCAAGTTCTAAAATTAAGGAATAGAGAGATATAAAAAATTAAGTAATTAAGAAAATGATTCTATGAAAATAATGTCTAGATTATCTGTTACCTATTAAAATTACTGCTTGTGTAAAACAAAGTTTCTACTGACTGTGGAAATAAGTTAAACTCTATGAGACTTTGGTTGAAAATCATTTTCTTCCTCACCATTAAACCTTACCCCCCTCCTCCCTTCCTCCCCTACTTTAAACCTTAAACAATAAGAAAAAGTACATAAATGGCCATTCAATCAAAATTAATTTCACGAAAATGATCATGGAATTAAAATTTTATTTTCTAGCCATTTTAATTTGTTGGTTTGTTCTATACAATTTCTATACAAATTTTATACAGTATCCACGCATATTTTGTACCTATAAATATTTTATACGAAAATTATACAATTTTGATACACAATTTATACAATAATTATACAGTATTTTATACACATTTTGTACAAGAATAATATAATTTATATACATTTTTTATATAGATTTTATACATATACATATTTGATAGAGCTATACAATTTCTATACATATATCTTATATTGATACATATTTTATATAACAATTATATCATTTTTATACTATTATATTTTATTATTACTTTTAAACAACAAAAAAAGCAGAATATTTTTCAGTTGAAAAATTTGAAGCAAAAAAAATTGAAATATTTTTAGAAAAGGGCCGAATGGCCCAAGTTGGAAAAGGCTATTCTATCTTTTTTAAGAACTGTATCAGTATTGTATATGGACTGCATCAATATGGTATATAAATTTTTATCTGAACTACTTGGGACAAACTGACCCAAATTAGAAGTGGCTATAATATGAAAATAGTTTAGCCGACTGGCTATTTTTAGGCAAAATATCAAATGCTGGCCATTTATTTTAAAAATGTTCAGTGGGTGTCCTTTAACCTAAACAATAAGCATCACCCCCTTCCCTCCCTTCTTTATGTTGCCAATGTTTATTTTAACGCTGACATTATCCTCCACTTATATAAAATCGTCCTATATTATATATTATTTATTTTATGGCAAAGTGTCTAAAATGCCTTTCAATAGTGCCAAAATATCCTCTGTCTACACACTAGGCCTAAAATGCGCTTCCTATCTACCTATTGGGCCTAAAATACCCTTTCCATCTGCCTATTGAGACTATTTTGCCCTTTTATTTAATAAATCAATTTGGAGCTAAGCTTAATTATTAGGTTGATAGTATTATTAGTGGCTAATAATATGCAATACTTGCTAAATCATTTTCACAGTAACATATGACAATAACATCTGGATCGGCAAAAACTTACTCTGTCTGCTTGTCTACCGGGGTACCATAGACTTTTCTGTTTCTGAGGTAAGCTTTAGACATGAACTCTATGTTATGGCCAAAGCCATTGTTTCCAACAATCTGCATGGGGCCAACAGCTGGAGGGTATTTACCCTAGAAAACCTGTTCCTAAAAGACCAATTATCCAAAAATTCCTCCAACTCACTTTTCATCAGTTAGATCATAGGACAATCCAGGAACTACACCTTAGAAAATCAGCAAAATTGAGGTTGAGATGTATACATCGGGAAGCTCTCTTGTTCATATCCTGACGTGACTTACAAACAGAATTAAAATAATCAAACACAGAGACTTATCTCAGTCACCCACAACCCTGTATCTAAAAATACTAAAAATGACAAGTAAAAGACTACAGATGTCATTATATGTTTTACCTCAAAGGTGAGCAAGAAAGTATAGTCGTGGACTAATACTTGACCTAAGGGGTCATTTGGTAAGATGTATAATGATAATTAATTCGGAATTAGTTTAGAAGATGAGTTTATCCCATGTTTGGTTGATACAAACTGAATGTAGCAACTCATCATGGGATTAATTGTCCTAGAATTATAGCATTTTTCTTATCCCTCCTTGAGGGTCGGATCGCGTTATTATGTTTGATGGATTGAAATTTTTGGGAAAAATTAATTATTAGTTGACCAATAAAAAAAAACTATGTCATTGATGAATGGGAGTTGATCTGTTAACTAAAAAGGGCAAAATAACCCCAATAGGTAGACGGAAAAGACATTTTAGGACCAGTAGGTAGACAGAGGGCATTTTTGCAGCATTTCACATAGTTGATGGGCATTTTAGGCCCTTTTCCATTTATTGTATTCAAGTATTTATATTATTTTATCCCTTTTTGATTCGAAGGGTTGGAAGACATTTTGCTTCGACTATTTAAACAGTTTTAAAACTTTAAAGAAAATTTTGAAATATTTTAATTAATTACGGAGTCTCCCCTTGATTTTTTTTTGAGAAAATATCAAGAAAAAACTACAACTATGACCTAAAAAATTCAAAATAGAAAAAAACTTTTATAGAAATTTGGAGAAAGTGATTCCTATTAATATTTTAGTAAGGTTTTTAAGGCACCTAAAATATCTGCCAACTTGCGGTTATCTGGACTATTTGAAAAACTACCGTTGACTAACTTTGAAAAAGAGAAGTCGGTTTTCTTGAGAGGAAGTTGAGTAAGAAAATATTTTTGAGGTTTATGCAAAATAAGTTTTTTGACGACTTAGTAGGGGATTTAACTAGGCCCTAGGAAACAACTAGCAAATGAAGATATGGAAAAAGTGATACAGGGAAGAGACAAATCTAGACACCTTTGAGCCCAAATCTATGAACCTGTCCTAAACTATTCATTTGGGCTTTTGGCCCACCTGTATGTAATATCTCGAATTTTCTTAGCGTAATCTAATTCCCAATATATGAGTATTTGTATATGAAGTTTTGAAACACTTATTATTTGTCAGTTTAGAGCCTGGCATTGTGTAGGAAATTCAATTAGCTTTCGAACGACATAAATTCGCCCAAATCCGATAACCAGATAAGAAGTTAAAGCAATTTTAAGTTTCAGTCGTTAAACCTCATCATTTTAACCCTTAGCGCATCACGGAGCGGGCCAATTTCCCATTTGAAAAATTTCAGTGGGCGTCCGCAATGTTGGCGCATCGCGCCATAGGCTCAGTTCAGAATTGTCAATTTTTAGTGATCCCACGCGATACCAACACATATCGGTGAGATTCCAGGTCGCAAACAAGGTGGCAACGCGATTGCACCACTGTGCATTTTTTCAGTTGGCCAATTCTAGTGACACGACGCGTAGCTCCGCGTCGCGCCAGTGGTGTTTTTTGGAAAAATTCGACGAAAATTAAAAGTGTCGCCCAGGTTAAAATAATCCTTTCCCATTATTTTAATCCGCCCAGGTGTTATATTTATGCCCTAAAAACATTTTAAGTTCATTATTCACTCAATTTTTCCCCAAAATTCAAGAGGTATCTCTCTAAAATAAAAACCCTAGCTCTCAAATTCAAGGTCAACCCTCAAGAATTCACCAAGAACTTCAAGAAATTCATCAGTTAAGGTATGTTAGATGTTCATCCATAGATTACTTTCATCCATGGAGTCCAAGTAACCTATTGAAAGTTCAAGTTTTGATCTTTTCAAGTTATTTAATTTTAAATTATGATTTCATCCATGAATCTGCATGTACTATTTATTTTATACCCTGTTACAATGAAATTTTTGTTATTATTCAATCCTCTATGTTTTAATATTATTATTTATTAAATTAAACCATGATTTAATACCGTTATATCGAATTCATGCTATTTCTATAAGTTCCATGACATTCTTATGATTGTTTTAAATCATGAACTACAAGTGTTTGATAAAATGCCTATAAGAGTGATTGATTTAATAAAAGCCTTCATGTTTTGTCCCCCAAGCTTTAGTGTCATTTTACTATTGTTGTTTTGAGTCCTGGGGGTATTGAATACCGGAAAACCATAGTTGTTCATGTAGTCTAGACTCAGTACATTACAGAATAGTCTTCAGAACATACAATAAGCAATATCAGAATAGTCAGATATCAGTCAGTTAAACTCAGAACAGTCTAGTATTTCAGTGTCTTTCAGTGGGAGTAGGATTTAGTACCGAGCGAGTGTAGGGATGGAGGCTTCCCTATTAGATAGGTAGAGTCTTTAGTAGCAGTCCCTATAATCCAAAACTATGTAGCCAGCTTAGGATATGAGAAGTCACCCATCAAATTAGGCTTGACTCTCTCGTAGGGGTCACCCGTTAGTTCAAGTCCTTTGGACATTATATAAGTTTAGTGGATCCACACAACCAGTGTTAATACCCATGGAATGATATTAATACCTTTCCAACTGTGGTTACAAGTTGGACCCCAATTAGCTCGAATTGGGGAATGTCGGTTAGAGGATACCTCCCACAATCTCACATACAGTCTCAGTTGCAGTCCTAGTTTAGTTATTCAGTCTTAGTGTTGTTTGACCAAAGCGTACAGATTTCAATTATTTCAGTATTTTAATTTACAGATTTTACTTAGTTCATGTTATTTGCTTAGTCATACATCCTTAGTATCTATAGATTTTTACGTATATCTTCAGTATTTATAGATTTCTACATATTCCCAGTACCTACAGACTTCATGCTTTCTATTCAGTACTCCATGCATATTCAGTTAATTATTAGTACTGCTCATGAAACCATGCATATCAGCCTACCTCATTTAGCATACTAGTACATTCAAAGTACTGATCGCATACCTTTTCTTTTGCGCTATGATGTATTATATTATAGGTTCTGATGCTCAGTTCCCGACTCGTAATTAGACTTATCATATCCTCAACAGTAGCAGTAGTGAGTCCTCAAACTTCAAGGACAGGCTTACTTTATTTCATGTCTCAGTTTAGTAGTTAGTTAGAGTTAGTTTGGGCCTATCCCATCAACTCACAGTCATTCAGTTTTAGAGGCTTATTCGACATTAGAGTCAGTTATTCAATATTCAGACATTACAATTAGTTATCTAGTTTTTCAGTATTTTAGCAGATTCAGTCAGTTGTTTCTATAGACTCATATTTCAGTTTTGAATCCAATTATTAAAACCTTATGGCATGTCAGTATACTTCCTTATTTATGATCATGTTATCCAGTGCTCACAAAAGGTACCAACTCATGGGTTAGCTTGTGGTCCCTCAGGACTTAAAGCACCGTGTGACGCCCAGGGTGTACTCTCAGGGCATTACACTGCACCTGTCCTAAACTAGTCCCTTTGGAATTTTAGTCCACAATTGCATTAACTATATTAGTTTACAACTTTGGCTTCGAGGCCACCAAATGAATGGATAAATAAGTAACTAAATGAATAAATACAAATAAAACAATAATAACCAAATGAGACTTTTTAAGTCTCTTAGCTACTTTAACAATGGGTTTTCGCCTTGTTTCTTCTTCTTCCATCTTTTTGCACCTGTACGCCAAGCAATTGACTTTTGGACTTAGTCTTTCAAAATTGACTCGGGATTAAATGAGCCTCGATGGCCCACTAGACATGCAAAGGCAAAAGAGTCCATGTAGGACTCGAGCGCATCCACATGTGAAAGAAAAATAAAGTAATTAATCTATGTTCAAAGATCGATACCTAAAGATAATGATGTCATTAAAAGAGCATTCTCGCGCATAAGGACAATAGCAAGCTAAGATATGAAAAAGATCCAACTTATCTAATGAAAAGACAATTAATCTATCTCTTGAACAAGTTCAAGACTTAAATCGAATACAATGTGATTAACTAATTCTTGAGGAAAGATAGCTTAGACCCATAAATTTTTAAAAAAATAACAATAAATTTTTTATGGGGTGTTTGGACAAAACTTGAACATATGACATCTAGAACAGTAAGGAAAGAACAATCATAATCATCATAATAATAATAATAGAAAAAAGAAAAACAAATTTTATTTGGGATCAAGTCCAGTTCCGTTTAAACTATATATTGCTGTGAATTATAAAAGCAATAGATCCCCTTTTTGCGTACCAACAAATGTAAACACTAAATTTTCCATGTACCAGTTCTACTATGCACCTATGTGAAAGTATTAACCTTAGCTGATTCGCCTTCAATTTTAAACCATTAATGAAATTTCATCCAGGTCAAAAAGGTGCTAATATGAGTGCCACATATTCATAATCAAACCCGGGGCAGTATACGATTACAAAAAAAATAGCAATAAACAAAACAATCCAACTAGTGAACTATGATCTGGACACTCCTTTACATCTAATGAGGTAAAACAGATACTACCTAAAGCTAGTATTACTTCTAATCCTTTCCTCTATTACCATATGAAACAAAAACCACGAATTTCATTAGGTTGATAAAGACGCATTTTTAATGACTAGCTTACCATTTGATCTAAAGACTCTATAAACTATGTTCTAATCATACAAAGCTCGATTTAATCACCCCCCCTAAAGATAAACTAAAGGTAAACTAAAGATATATTTTCAATTTTTTTTTTCAAAACTCAACTAACACTCGCATTCTCTTGATATGTTTCGGAAACTTTGATTCAATATGTGTCCTTGAAGGGTCAGGAGATGATATGAGACCAATATAACATATCCATTGTCCTTTCTTGACATTTTCATTAATAAGAGATTTAGGACTATTCCTAGTTAACCACGAAAATCCGAAGACAAACGCGAAACAAAGCAAGGAAAAGGCAAACCACTAACAACATTGAACTAAAGCCATAAATGAAAACTAAAACAACTAAAGTTCGACTAAATAATTAACAAGTCATACTACCCTGCTCCAATAAAAAAGTAATATACTGGTAACTAGCAAAAATTGATGCTGTAGTGATTTCAAAGGCAAACCTAAAACACAAATTACGAGACTAATGTATTGAACTTATGGCTGAATTGAAGAATAACAAATTAAAAGAATACTATGCATCAGACCTTCAAACAAAGATTATATGGAAACAATAGTGTAAATCTCTCAACAAGAAAAAATGTTGAGTCACAGCAGTGAACCAAACGAAGGAAAAATATAATATTCATAATAGGTGCTTGAAAGGAACATTAACAGCTAACCAACAAGGTTGACACGAGGCAGTAAGTCCAATACAACAAGATCTAAATATGTGGAATTGATGATGAAGCAAAAAGTGTAATTTAAACATTGATCTAGAGAAACAACATAACAACAAACATTTCAAGACAATCCTACGGCCATCTAAGCCCTCTACAATGAATAATCCCAGCACATTATTATGATTACAACTACACAACGAACTATCGATACAGAGTAAAAGGGAAGGAGAAGAAATTAATGATAAAATTAAAAGGAGAAAGGTATGTTTACCTCTTTCGGGGCAACAAAACAAGACTTCGAGCTACCATCGGACTCCACCACCACCAAAAATCATCTTCGTCAACTTGGAAACCTCAATTAGCCGACGAATTTCACGAAATACATTTTTTACTAGAAAAATGGACTGTTATTTTTTGCTCAATTTTTTTTCAACCCTCAAGAATTGTCCCTTTTTCCTCGAATTGGAGCTTTATATAAAAAACCAAACTGGAGAATGAATTTGGTTTCTATCAATGTAGGGTTTTTTGGGGTGAAAACCCAAATCCTATGGCTGAGAAGCAATTTTCACAAAATGGACGATGAGAGATGGGATTTCTGTCCTTGCTCGTACCGGTGATAAATGAGAAGAGCAAAAGTGGAAATACTTGGAATATTCCATAAATCCATGGGTTTTGGAGGGGGGAATTTGATTTTTAATTTTTTAATTTCAAACTAAAAACTTGGGGATTAAGGTAACAAGATCCACGTATGGTACTAATTTAGTACGAATTTGGACACCTAAGGTCAAATCTAGAAGCTTCTAGGCTGATTTAGTGCTAAAAAATTGTGCTAATCATGTGAGGGTGGAGAGAGGGATAGACGTTTGGATGAGAACGAGCCATTGGGGATTTTTCCAGGTCGAATCTCGGGTCGCCATTGGAATCAGGTATCGATTTCACTGGAATTGTTCTTGGTTTTATGTTGTTGATGATTTTACTATTTTTTGGTGTTGTTGTCATTGATACAGTATTGTTGGAGAAAAAGAAGAGTGGGCCGGGTCGGGGAGACTGGTTTGGGCCGAAGTTGAAATTGTTATGTGTATTGCTGATGGGTTGTTAATGAATTAGGCTGGAATAAATTATTTTTTGAGATTTTAGGAATTTGGCCAATTTTATTTAAGTTTTGGCCAAATTGAAAATCAATTGGCCAATTACATCGCAATTGTGGCCACTTTAATTTCAATTATGACTAAATCTAATAGATAGGCTAAATTAAATCAAAATTTAAAATGAATTTATACCTCATTTAATCCTGAGCTTCTTCATTCTATAAAATAAAATAAGTATTTTTCTCAAATAAATTAATTTTTAGAACGAACTGTAGTTAAATCAAGATTTTAACCACTCGGATCTATTTTAAAAATAAGCCTTGATTAAAAATTGATGATCTGTAAATTAAATTTTTAAGTAACAAAATTATACAATTTCATATAATTGAATATGATAATACATAATCGCTACTTAAAATGACAAAATTACCTAAATAAATACTTTAAAAAGCTTTTTATCCAAATAAAATAAATGTTGTAGTTTTATTTAAAAATCAAAGAAACTCCGAATTAAACTTAGTTATGGAGGGTAAAAATTTGGTGTCAACAACTATTCCCTCTATTTGGGTAGGGTGGATGCAAGTAACCTTGGGCAAAGAGAGTTTGACGGTCCTAATTTTTGTCCAACCATAAATTCATTTCTAAAAGGGGTTGGCTCTTACACGAGTTTCGTGGAGTTATGGCCATACCTTGATACTAGGTATCCTATATATCTCAGACTGTATGAGAATTCAGGCTACTTTTAGTTCATAAAACTGGATTCTAAAGCACGATTTTCAAAGAATTTCATGAGCTATTCCAATTTTTACATTTTGGTGAAATCGAAAAGCCGAGGAATAAGTAGATTGGGGAGAATTTGGAATACAGTCGAGTTTTCAAAATAGAGACTAGCCTACATATCCCCGAGAATCAGGGAAGCAGACTTTTTATAGTTTGACTCAATCGGTAGAAAAATAGTCTTTTATTTCATTCAATCTTTGGCTCGGGAGGAGTCACAAGTTTATTGAGTTGTGAAAAAGAGGCTTGTAACCTCTTAACCATGAATGTGGGATCCTTCACATCCTTAGTCAAGAATCTATCTGGACATAATTTCCAAAACTCTTAAGTATGTTTTTACTCGGATTTGAAAGAAAGAGAAGGTTACCTTGGTATGAGTTTAGAAATATCCTGATGGTGAAGCTGAAACCAGAATATTCCAGAATAACCACATGCCTTCTAATAGGAGTGTGGTTTGATGGTTGTGGTGATCATTTTTTAGCTAGTTTCCAAAGAGTTTGACATCCCTCTCTAGACTATGTCCCATTTTACTGCTAAGAAAGAGTTTTCCATTGTGTTGCATCCTATCTGGAGTCGTTCACACTTGTTGTTTTGATTTGAGATTTTCAGCCTCTCGGATGCTCTCGATAATGTCTTAAACAAAAATTGTTAATGCTAAACATACTTCACAAAAGAGGTATATAGTTTTTTACCATATCTCCACGTGAGTTGTTGCCTAAAAAACGAAGTCATTCTCTCATGTACCTATTTGGAATGAAATAACTTGCAACAACACACACAACAAGACTTTTGGTTGTTGAACAATTAGCTCATTTGTCGATTGAATATGTCTTTAAAAGGGGTTAGCCCTTTTGGACACCGACGATATTTTGTGCAACATGGTCACTGCAACCGGGTAATCTTATGTTGATGTGGCAACTCTTTTGGTCACCTACAATGCTCGTTGTATATGGAATACTAACCTCTCCTATTATTGATAATGATTCTTTGCACTAACTCCTGCATGTACTTCTTTTATTAATTTCATGGCTTCCACTACATCAATACATCTTAAGAAACCTAAGTCTGGAGTCTTTCTATGAAGAATTTCCCCACTTGGAATTTAATTCTTTGCCAAATGCCAGATTATCTTTTTCTGATTGTTGCTGGCCTCTTTAGGATATGTTCTAGATTCTAAATACCTTTTAATATCATAGTATGATGGCTTTCTGTCATCTCATCTTCGACGTACACATAATGTTTGGGTTGTTTCTTCAAGCTTATTTCCAAAGGATTAATGTAACTCTGATTTGGGTGCTGAATCATGGAGGATATAGTAGCCAAAGTATCAGCAAACTCATTCTATATCCTCGGGATATGTCAGAAATCAACTTCCTTGAATCTTAATCACAAATTCTGTACTAAATCTACATAAGGGGTAATATTGGAGTTCTTTACAACCCATTCTCCCCGTACTTGGGTGAATTAACAAATCTGAATCTCTGATGAAAAACAATTCACAAACACCCATATTAAGTGCTAACTTAAGACCTAGAATATAAGCCTTATATTCAACAATATTATTGGTACACGGGAAGTATAATTTAGTAGTTGCGGGATAGTGTTGGCCTATTTCTGACACTAAAATTGCTTTGATTCCTGAGCCTTTAAAGTTGATTGCTCCATCAAAGAACAATCTCCATCCGGGGTAATCTCTGCAATGCCTTCTTCGATGAATAAAATCTCCTCATCTAGGAAGTAAGTTCGAAGTAGCCCATCCACATAAGCAAATCAACATCAATAACATGAATAAACACAAGTCTAAGTAGGAATCATCATTGTTCAGCTCATTGTTTAGCATTTAATAAGAAAACCCTTTTGTTTTAATTTCAAAACCACCATGTACACTTACTAATTCAAGTGTAAAATACATAGGTTTTAGCATTATTTAAGAAGGGGAAGAGACACATGCCTTAAACAACTTGAATCACTAATAATATTGACTCCTCTTTTGCCTCTTAAAGATTACCCTCCAAACCCTAACCTCCAATCTTGTTTCAAGAAAATTTTAGAGTGATTTGGAGTGTTTGAGTCTTGTAAAATGATGGCTTATAAGGCTACAATTACTTATATAGTGAAGGAACTTTGGGTTTTAGGCATGAGAAATGACCACAAGGCCCTCAGTTAAAAGCTGGAAAATGACCCCATCCAGGGGTATGACTCCCCCATACAACTCCCTAAGTAATCGTACCCTAGGGTACGAGTGGTACCCTTACTCGTAACCTAGCCTCATCCTAGGTCATCTATACTATTAAGGGTATGAGTGGACACCCTTGAGTAATAACCAAAGGGTATGACTCAACCCCTAACTCGTAAGATTCATCCGAATAGAAAATAGTCCACTCAATTTGAAACTTTACTCCATACGATTGAGTAGTATACGACTCGTATGCAGTGGTTATGACCAAGGGGAGGCTATGTCGTATAGTAGAAAGTATGTTACCCTCATGGACTAATCAAGATACGAGGGGGAGAAAGGTGGGTGTGACCCATGTCCATGTGTACGATTCAAGTCCCTAGTCATACCTAACTCAGAGACATCAAATGGTGAAGTTCTTCTCATGGTTCAAAGCCTAGGTGTTTTAATTTCCTCCCAGTTGGATCATTCATCCTCGAATGAGGGATAAGGCAAGCAATAAACACATTCCAACATGCCATCACACATCAAAACGACCTTCAAGCCAGTTAGAACAAGCATACAATAGGGATATAACACACATCATGCTCATTTTCAATCAATCATTCACGTCATTATCTTCGGGACTCAAACCCATTATTTATCAAGACACTTGATCATTTCAAAATTTAGGGGCTTAAACCCTTGATTATCAACACTTACTCATTTCACAACTTAGGGACTTCAACACATCAACTTATCGATGATATTTACTCAATTTAAGGATTATGGACTTGAACCCATCATTTACCAAAGTCATGAATCCACTCAAGATACTAGGGACTTAAACCCATCACAACAAAGACACAAACCACTCAACATATTGGGGGCTTTAACCCATTGTCTATCAAAGAAATAAATCAAAGTAATGAGATCAAAACATACCTCCATCCCAAGTTTCTAGAATAGGAAACAAGTGAGGATACTTAGACTTCATGTCCTCTTATGCTTCCCACATAGCTTACTCGAACTTTTGGTTCCTTCATAGAACCTTTACCGAATCCACCTCTTTCATTCATAACTGGTGTACTTGCCGATCCAAGATCCTTACCGGGATATCATCATAGGACAAAGAGTCTAAAATATCGACATCATTTAAATCTTTCATTCATAACCGACGTACTTACCGATCCAAGATCCTCACCGGGATATCATCATAGGAGAAAAAGTCTAAAATATTGACATCATTCAAAGGAACAACCTAATAAGAATCACCCACACATTTCCGTAACATAGAGACATGGAAAATCGGGTGAATGGAGTTCATACTAGAAGGCAGTTCCAACTCATAGGCAACATTGCCAACCCTCTTCACAATCAAGTAAGGACCTACATACCAGGGACTAAGCTTCTCCTTTTTACTAAACCGGATGACTCCCTTCATGGGAGACACTTTCAAGAATACCCAATCGCTAACACCCAACTCTAAGTACCTACGCCTCACATCTGCATATTACTTTTGGAAACTTTGAGCGACTTTCAATCTATAACGAATCATCTTCACCTTTTCTAAGGCTTGGTGGAATAAGTTGGGGCCAAGAAATTTACCCTCTCCAACCTCGTACCACCCAATAGGAGATCGATATCCCCTACCATACAATGGCTCAAAAGGGACAATGCCAATACTAGAGTGGTAACTATTATTATAGACAAACTCGAAGGCAAGTGGTCATACCAACTACCACCATAATCAATCACATAAGCTCACAACATATCCTCCCATGTTTGGATGGTCCTTTTCTCTTGACCATCCATTTGCGGGTGAAAACCAGTACAAAAGCACACTCTAGTACCCAAGCCCTTTTGGAATGACATCCAAAAGTGGGATGAAAATGGAGGACCACGATCCAAAATAATAGAAACTGGACACTCTAGTACCGAAGATATTTTGGAATGACTTCCAAAAGTGGGATGAAAATAGAGGACCATGATCTAAAATAATAGAAATTAGAGCATCGTGCAACCTCACGATCTCTGCAAGATACAACTTAGCATAATCTTCTATCGAGAAATTAGTCCTCATGGACAAAAAGTGAGCAGACTTGGTCATTCTAGCAATAATGACCTAAATAGAATCACATTGATTCTGGGATCTAGGAAGACCGGTAACGAAATCTATATTAATTACCTCCCACTTCTATTCGGGTAATGGGATCTATTGATACAAGTCCCCCGGCCTCATGTGCTCAACTTTCACTTATTGACACACCGTACACTTGGCGACATAACTAGCCATATCACGCTTCCTATTACCTCACCAATAGAACTCTCTAAGAACATGATACATCTTGGTGGAACTGGGATGAATCACATACTGAGATTCATGAGCCTCGACCATGACCCTTTCCCTTAATCTATCGACATTGGGAACACATAACCTACTTGGTATCTCAAGACACCATCACCCCCAATCATAAAGTCCGCAACCTTGTGTTGACTCATATTACTCTTGATCTTCATCAAGTCGGGGTCCAACGCTTGCTTTTCCTTTATCTCATCATTAAGAGATGACTGAGATACTGGAAGCATAAATCCACCACCATCCTCAGAGTTTGGAAGTTGAACTCTAATACTATCCAAATGGTGAATGTCCTTCACCAATTCCCACTTATCCTCATCTACATGGGTCAAACTCCCTATTGAAAACCTACTAAGAGCATCGGTGAATACATTTGCCTTACTGGGACAGTAATGAAGACTCATATCATAGTCTTTCCACAACCCGAGCTACCTTCTTTGTTGAAGATTTAACTTCTTTTGTGTAAACACATATTGGAGGCTCTTATGATCGGAAAAGATATCAACATGAACCCCATATCGGTAATGTCTCCAAATCTTTAACGCAAAGACCACGACTAACAACTCTATGTCATGGGTAGGGTAGTTTTTCTAAAGGTCTTCTTAGGGATATCCGTATCCCTAATCTTAGGCTAATGATAACCCGATCTAAGATCAATTTTTACAAAAACACTTTGCGCCCTGTAGTTGATAAAAAAATCATCGATCCTAGGAAGAGGATATTTATTCTTTATGGTCACTTTGTTGAACTGATGATAATCAATGCACATACGAAGGGAACCATCATTCGTGCGCATGAATATTACGAGAGCACCCATCAGATATACACTAGGATGGATTAAACCTTTATATAAGAGGTCTTTCAATTACTCCATAAGCTCTTTTAGCTCCACCAAATCTATTATATAAGGAAGTATAGAAATCGGGCATGTACGAAACAAGATCAATCCTAAAATTAATTTCCCTATCGAGAGGACCACCGAGAAGATCATTGGGGAACACTTTGAGAATCTCATTAACCGCAAGAATGGATTTTAGAAAAGGGTCTTCCAAGTTAGAATCCTGAACTTAGACCAAATGATATAAACACCCCTTTGAAATCAACTTTTGGGCCTTTAGATAAGAAATGAACCTTTTCTTAGGCACTAGGGAACCACCTTCCCATATAATGACCGGCTCATTAGGGAATTTGAACATGACCCTACGGGTCTGACAATCTAGGGAAGCATAGCAAGAGTTCAACCAATCCATCCCCAGAATGACATCTGAATCAACCATGTCCAACTCTATTAAGTCTACAAGAGTATCCCTACTTCCAATCGATATCACATACCTCTTATAAACCCTTCTAACAACAACAGGTCTCCGATTGAGGTAGAAATAAAAAAATGAACCGACAAACTTTAGGGACGAAAATCAAGATGCACAATCACATACGGGGTCACATAATAAAGAGTAGACCCTGGATCAAGCAAATAATACACAACACACGAGAAAAGTCTCAACATACCAGTGACAACATCGGGAGACACCTCAGAATCTTGGCAAATAGCAAGTGCATACAAGCAGTTTCGGCTAGCACTGGTGCCAAAAACAAAAGCAGAGACAGACATAGCACCCTTTAGTGCGGGGTTAGATGGAGTAGCAATAGGGGCCCTGTTGTCCCAAGAAGCTACTAGAGAGGGTCAATCATATTTCATATGCCTAATATGACCACAATGGAAATATTTATTTCTTTTTTTCTCATAGTAACCATAATGACTCTGACCACAGAATCTACACGGAGGGCAAGGTGGAGCAGACTGGGCACCACTAGCCATGAATTCGGCACCTTGTTCTTGGGACCCACTACCAAACTGAGTTCGACAAAAAACTTTAGGTGAGGAGAGAGAACACTAGCTAGAGAGAACGAACTCAAACTCTGCCACTTCTTCTGTGGCCACTTGCCTCTCACTAAGCTCAAACTCAAAAGGCATAAACTTCTTTCCTTGCCTCACACCAAGCTCAACTAACAACTTGATTCTTTTTCTCTTCTTCCACTTGTTGCAAATACACAATCAACTTAGAAATATCAATGTTCTCAATAAACAAAGCCCCCTTTCAATTGGTAGGAAGCAAGCTCGACGGCCTCAATCTTTCATGCACGCATTATTCGGAGGATCTTCTCTATTTCATCAATAAAGCCTTGAGAATCCTCCTTAAACTTCATATTAGAGAACATAATAGGGATCAACCTCATAAATATCCCAATTCTTGTGGCCTCAGAAAAAATGGTAGCCGGAGCACCACGCTCTAATTGAGAGGCTACCAATTCTATCAACAGGTTGATAAAATGACGAAACTCGACATTAGTAGCATCCCTCTGAGGCAAAAGAATAGGATGGTCACTCTCAAAGTTGGGGTTAGTGGGGGGTAGGTTGAACCCCATGAAGATGCTTGAATGTTGCAACCCTAGCCTAGGTCCAAACTCCAGAAGTTTGACGAGCTTCATCCATAGGGCCCTCAGAAGAGTTTGTCATGGTATTATGGACACCCAACTATCCATGAACCTCGGCTTTGATAATAACTTGACATGCCTCAAATCTGGGCCATGTCGTATGGGCACCTCAAGCCCACATGAATCGGAGGTCATCCCAATAACCCATCATAATTATCACAACAATTACGAGGGTTGGGTGAATCCCAACTTTAAAATGAGATAGTAGAAAATATACCTTAAGTCATAACTTAAACAGTGTCTAACCATTTCATTAGGTTCACAAACTAACTAATATACCTAAGTCCACAGTAATCCACAATACCTCAATATAAATTAGAGTTTAGAAGACAATAGTTGAACCATGTAAAAAATGACTAAGTCTAAAGATTAGAGACCAAGTATGAATTTATTCCAAAGAAAGGAAGCTTACCACTCCAAAGTCAAATACACGAATTGCTTCTGTCATCTAATCACTGCACAGGAAGTGAAGAAGTTTCTTTGGCCTCTATATTGCTTGGGTATATATATCTCGAAGATGATTAGTGGTTGGAACACTAGAATTTAACTCAAGGATAAGGATAAAATAGCATCACCATTTAACAACAAACAATATATCACATTCATTCACATTCATAACCTTATCCATATATATAGAAATATCACATGCCATTCAAAGGGGCAAGATTTTTCAACACTTTGGAAGAACTCATTTATCATAAATACAATGGAGGACTCCAAACTTCCACACTTATAGGTTTAAGAATTTATCATTAGGTATAGGACTTTAACTGTGTTCACTTATTATCAAGTAAGGGACTCTAACCATATACACATCTATTTAAGTAAGGGACTCTAATCGCTCACACACAGTCATATAATTGAGGGACTCTAACCTCTCACACATATTTATATAGGTAAAAGACTCTAACCACTCACACACATTCATTAAAACACGGGACTCTAACCACATGTTCATATATTTGGCAAGGAACTCTAACATTATGCCATATTAGATAGGGGACTCTAACCCCAAGCCAATTTATTTGGCAAGGCACTTCGACCTCATGAGATCTCATTATGCAAGGGACTTTAACCATAAGCAATTTTACTAGGCAAGGGACTATAAGCTCAAGTCATCACGTCTATCATTAGTCGATATTGGGACTCTAACCCTTTGCCGATGCATCCACATACATTTAATTCCATATATCAAGATCATCAATTATACAATATATGGCTTATTTTACCTTCACAATATCATTTATAAGCCATTCATACATATTGGGCCATTTTCCTAGTTCAAAATATCACTAATATGTGACTAGACAATTCACTTAGACATCTTCACAAATACCTAGTGTACTTACCTTTATCAAGGTCATTTTTATGGTAGAATTTATCAAGATTAAGGTTACTCATGAACCATATGTTATACCATATACAACAAGTATCTACATATGAAAATCATCATCAATAACATGAATAAATGCAAGTCTAAGTAAAAATCATCATTGTTCATTATTTAACAACAATATCCCTTTGATTTGATTTCAAAACCACCGTGTACACTTACTAATTCAAGTGTGAAATACAAGAGTTTTAGAGTTATATAAGTAGGGGAAGAGATACATGCCTTAAACAACTTGAATCACTAAGAATATTGACTTCCCTTTTGCCTCTTGAAGATCACCCTCTAAACCCTAGCCTCCAATCTTGTTTCAAGAAACTTTTTGCGTGATTTGAAGTGTTTGAGTCTTGTAAAATAAGGGATTAGGAGGCTACAATACCTTATATTAAGAAGGGACTTAGGGTTTTAGTTATGGAAAATGACCATAAGGCTATTAGTTAAAAGCTTGAAAATGACCCTGTCCAGGGGTACGACTGCCCCATACAACTCCCTAAGTAATCGTACCCTAGGATCCTACTAGGTTATCTATACTATTAAGGGTAAGAGTGGATACCCTTGAGTCATAACCAAAGGGTACGACTCAACCCCTAACTCATAAGCTTCATCTATATAGAAAATAGTTCACTCAAGTTAAAATTTTACTCCATATGATTGAGTAGCATATGACTTGTATGCATTGGTTATGACTAAAGGGAGGCCATGTCATATAATGGATAGTACATTACCCTTATAGACTTATCAAGGTATGAGAGAGAGAGGGAAAGGTGGGTACAACCCGTATCCATGGTTAGGACTGAAGTCCCCAGTCGTATCCTACTCAGAGACATAAAATGGCAAAGTTCTTCTCATGGTTCAAAGCCTAGGTTTTTCAATTCTAGAAATAAGATATGTTATGTATGAGGACAGATAATTCCTTAACTTTTGTGCAGCCTAGGTCAAAGCACAACAAGTCCTTTCTACAAGAGTGTAGCAAGCCTCATATGGTGTAAGCTTCTTACTATAGTAGTAGATGGCTTTATTTTTCTTATTGGTCTCATCGAGTTACCCGAGGACACACCTAAAATCATTTTCTAAGTCCGATGGGTAAAGCAATAATGGACTTCCTTCCCTTGGTAGAACAAACACAGGCGAAGCAGATAAATATTCCTTGATTCTATTATAATATTTCTGACATTCTTTTGTCTACCCATTCAATGCATCTTTCTTTAACATCTTGGGAATTGGTTCACATTTGACTTTTGATTGGGAAATGAGCCTGCTTATGTAATTCAAATGATCCTGGAAACTCATAACTTCTTTCTTGGTCCTTGGTGGTGGTAAATCCTGAATTATCTTGATCTTAGATAGGTCTAGCTTGATGCCCCTTCTGTTGACTATGAACCCTAGTAATTTTCCAACTGGTACATCGAAATCACACTTAGCAGGATTCAAATTTAGTTGTACTTTCTTAGTCTGTCGAAGAACTTTTCCAGACGAGTCAGATGATTTGAACTCTTTTCGGATTTAATAATTACATCATCCACATACACCTAAATCTCTTTATGAATTATATCATGAAAAATCATTATCATAGCCCTCATGTATATTGAACCTGCATTCTTAAGACCAAGTAACATCACCCTATAATGATAAACACCCTAGGTAAAAATGACAGTCATTTTTTTTGCATCTTCCTTATCCATTAATATCTGATGATACCAGGTGAAACAATCCATGAAAGATTGCCTTTCATGCTTTGTTCAATTATTGATGAGGATGTGGATGTTGGGTAGAGGAAAATTATCTTTCGGAATGGCTCTATTCAAATCTCTATAGTCAACACAAATTCGGATCTTGCCGTATTTTGTTAGATTTGGCACAATATTGGCTAGTCATATTGGATATTTTGTGACCTCTATAACCTTAGATTGAATTTTCTTTATTACTTCTTTCTTGATCTTCAAACTTAAAATCGGCTTGAATTTCCATATTTTTTGCTTAACTGGATCAGACTCGGGATTGATTGGTAACTTATGCGACATGATGTTGGTGATCAATCTCGGAATATCATCATAGGAACAAGCAAATATGTTAGTGTACTCCCGCAGAAAGTGAATGAGTTCTCTTTTTTGTGCTTCTGCTAAGAGAACCCTAACACTTGTCTCTTTGATCTCATTATGATCGCCAAGGTTGACTATTTTAGTTTTCTCCAGGTTGGACCTCTCTCAATTTTCAAATTCATAGATATCTTCCACTAACCACTCCTCATCACCTTCTTTCCATTCATTATTATTTGCCTCACTTTGTTCATGTAACCCTTGACAAGACATGACATTGACAAGTTTTAAATTACTGCTACTGTAATAAATAAAAGAACCAAGTTAGATGATAATAAGATAATAAAATAAAATAATATAATTATATTTCAAAATAGCTTCTTAAATAAAGGGAGGCCTTTTCATTGAAATTCAGGAAATAATTACAAACTATGGCATATTACAAACTATGGGAAATTTGGGAAATAATTACAAACGATGCCTTTTTGAAAGCAGTAAAACATGAAAAAAATTTGAGACATAAAAGGGTGGATCACGGGGCCTCCTTCGGATCATCACCAAATTTTAAAACTACTAGTAATTTCCCTTTCATCTACCACGGCGGGTGATGAGTTATGAGTAAAGTGGAGGTCCAGTTTTGCTCAGCCTATCCTGGTGCAACCTTCCTTATCTCTCTAAACTTTGTGAAATTCTCTGGTATAGCATTGCATCCCTCGAAAATATTTCCTATCCTATCCCTAACACCATCATCTTTTGAGATCTCACACATAGAAAATGATTGGTTCAGGAGCGGCAACTGGTTAAATAGACTTATCTTTGACTTATCTTCAATCTCATCTTTCTTTATCGGCCGGTATACTGACCCATACTTAGATGCTTTTTCCATGACCATAATGGGATCAATAATTCCTTCCAAATTCTTAACCAAGCCTCGGACGGGCTTGAACCCATTTCTTAACATCACAGTTGTAATTATTTTGTAGATAGAAGGCATTAGCACTTATGGCATCAGATCTTTCTCTGCAGCACTTACAATTTCCACTATATAGAAAATACTATCCCTCATTATATCTTCAATCAAAGGAACATAACCCTTCGGATGATTCAAATGGCTTCATTTTCCTTGAATAACTATTTCAGGGTCTTTCTAAATAAATTTCAATAATTGATAAAGATTTGATAAAATGCCCTTTGCACCATGGATCTAAGGTCTCTCTAGTAGCAGGTTGTAACTAGGGTGGATATCCATAACATAAAATTTAGCCTTAAGTTTAGTAGGTCCCACCTGGATGTATAAGTCAACTTCACCTATAGTATCTCTCTGCCCTCCATCTAAAGCCCGCACATTAATGTGGCTTTGGTGATTTTTTCCTAAGTTATGGCCTATTTTAACCAATGTAGAAAGACGACAAATGTTCAAACCAAATACGTCATCTATGAATACCAAATTAATCACATAGTCCCGGCAACTGATAATAACATGCAAAGCTTTGTTATGCATCACCCCCAACACGATAACTCCTTTTCACAAAATGATATGTGATGTATTTCCATAACATTCCCTATCATTACAACCAGATTCTCAATTCTTATGTCTGCGGGAACATATGCTTCATCTAGGACCTTCAATAAAGCTTGTCGGTGGTATTGCAAGCTCATTAACAGTGCCCAAATATGAATCTGGGCTGGAGTCTTTTCTAAATACTTGAAAATTAAGTACTCTTTTGGTTACATACACCTCTAAAATTTCTCGACCTCCACTTTAGTGTTTTCCTTTTTTCAAATCCTTCCTATTAGCTAAATATTCAGTAATGTAGCTTCGTCCAGACTGTGTTATCCCCTGAGCGACGACAATCTCTATAATAAACACTTTTCTAGGCGGTGGAGTATATACTTGAATTGGGGATTTCATCACTATAAATAAAGGCCTTTCATTGACACTTAAGGTAGCTACAAATCTCTCTATCTTCTTCACTTCTTCTGTGCTTTTGAACTTTTCTGGACCTACTTTAGTGATGGTTTTGCTAGATAACCATTCGCGCTCTATTTTGATCATGTTAATTGTGTCTCTCCTATGATTAGGTAATGGGTTACTGTTGATATTTGGTGCCGGTGACTAAGGTGTGATAACCTTCTAATAAATCAAATCTTATATCTTATGCTTTAGGCTAACGCAATACACAGTACTATGCCGTGCGCTCCTAAATGATAGGCACAATTTTGATCGGCATAATAAAATCAGGAATTGTTATTGACAATTTTTGATTGGATAGGCTGTAAATGACCAGTGTCTTTTATTTTTTCAAAGAGTTGGGTGCAACTTTCATCCATTGATGTGAAGTTTTGGAGGTCTCCTTTTGAGGTTTGGACGTGGGGAGTTATAATGGTTTTGATTAGCGAAGGTGTTACTTGATGATATTTTGGAGGCACTTGGATGTTTATTTGGTTGTTTGGAGGGGATCTTGAAGATGAGACTGATAATTTGGCTGCGGAACTTGGAATTGGGGTAAAATATTTGGCTTTGGAGCATAGTATTGGGGTTGGATATTTGGAAGTGGAGCTTGGTATTGGGATTGTATACTTGGAAATAGAGCTTGGTACTGGGATTGTATATTTGGTAGTGGAGCTTGGTATTGGGGTTGGGTGTAGAATATATGTGGAAAACTTGGTGACGGTGGAAAGGAGAGAATGTTCCTAGGCTTAAATTTCTTCTTCAATTTAGCAATAGAATCATTAGAGACCGCACTCACATCTTTCTTTTTCTTTTTTGAGAACATAGATGTCCCAAATGATGTTGGGATTTAGAAAATCTTTCCTGTTTGAATGCCTTCCTCTAGCGATTCCATAATTTTAGAAAATCTGCGAAAGTTGTCCTGACCGCGAATACTATCCTAGTGTAAAATTCTCCATCTTGAGCATGCGAGAACACCCACACCATTTCCTCTTCATACATGGAAGGTTGTACCTTATCATATTCTTTTCTCCAACTAAAGGCATAGTCTCAAAAACATTCGTCACTTTTTTGCCTAATCCGATCTAATGTCTGTCTGTCAGGGACTATTTCAATGTTATACGCAAACCTACTGAGAAAGCTTTTAGCCAATGCCCTCCACCCAAATTATCTTATAGATCCTGAGCCATGAACTAATCTGAAGCTTCACTACTTAATCTTCGACTGAATAGGTGCATTAGTAGCACCTCATTTTCCCCTACCCCAACCATTTGATTGCAATACCTTCTGAAAAAAGCCATGGGATTCCCGGTGCCATTTAACACTTCAAACTTAGGGACCTTATACCCTTCTGGTAAATCTATTTTCAGGTGCATAAATAGATCATTATACCCTAAAGCATCATATCCCCTGCCCCATGAGATTCCTTGATCCTCATTATCTTTTCATTCATGGCCAGAAACTTCTTTTTATGCTCAGTTTTCCACTCATTTACCTTCTTCTCATAATGGTATACCTCAGGATTGGGAAAGGGATTATATATGTTAGGAGATATGATGACAAAAGAAGGATTTGAAAGGATAGCTTGATTTTGAGGATGAGAGGAGGTTGGGTGGTAAGTCGGGAGGACATTTTGGAAATTGAGAACATTTGTGGAATTTGAGAGTAGTTTGGTAGAATATGAGAGAGATTTCATGGATTTGAAAATGAGTTTTGTAGATTTGGGGATGGATTTTATGGATTTAGGAGCGGATTTTTGTGAATTTGAGAGCAAATTTTGAGGGTTTGAAAATGGATTTTGGGGATTTGAAAGTGAATTTTGTGGATTTGGAGACAAATTTTGTAGGGTTAGCGAAGGATTAAGTAGATGGTAAGCATCTGGATTATTTTCTTGATTGGTGTTTTGGATAGTGTGAATTGGAGGATTATTAATTATGGGATCTGCGGGTAATTAGGAAGCAGAGACGTATGATGTATTATTTGAATGGTTCTCAAGAATAGGTGTACTGAGGGGAATAATTTGGAGTGGAGTCCCATGTCCTCATGGGGAGGGATCATTGACGGTGATGGCCAGATTAGCCAAATATCTAGTACGGTTCATCTCCTTTTGAAGCATTTCAAATTTCCTCGCAAGTTTAACGATCATCTCGCTTTGTTTTACTATCACATTATCCCTTATGTTCAATGCATTATCTTTGTCGCTTCTAGTCATATTTGAATGATGGTTAGGGTACGATATATTATGAACTTTTGATCGGGTGAAGTAGGGATTTTTTGCTAGCTTGTTTCAACACGGAGTAGTTTTCTATTATTTGTAAAGTAAAATAACTCAAAGGTAGATGTGTTAGTTCCCATATGTGATAAATAATGCAAGATATTTGACAAGAAGTAACTACATAGGGTTTTTTGCATCATAGGCAAACTGATCCACAAGAGCATAGTGGGTAAATTTTGTCTTTGATTCAAAAAAATGCACATAAACACATAATGTAGTTATATCACATAATAACATTATAATAAACTCATATCCTAGTTGGGGTGACCCTTTTGAGACTAGGGTTGGCCTAACGAATTTTGAAGAAAATATATGGCTTTTTAAAAGCCAATCCATTATCCCCCAAATTCGCATTGATATGTAAAAAGAGCATAAACGCTTACAAAAGTAGCTTACAATCTTTAGGGAAAAAGAAAATAACAAAAAAGAAAGAACAAGGTCCCGCGCAGGGGATAGATAAACTAATTCCTAGATGCTCTTCATGGATCTTTGCCTTCTTCACCTCTTTCCATATGTGATATCCGTTGATGATCAAGTGACTCCCGTAAAATTGTGCTATGTTCTCTTAGGTCATCTTTTCTATGCTATCGATCTGGGAAACCATGCAATCATCCAAATCGATCAGACACTGCCTAATATTATCAGCGTCTTGTCTGGTTCGCTTTAACTCTTCTCTCAATATGCGTATGGTCGAGGCATCCTCTATATGCGTCTATTGATGTACGATCTGACTTATTTGGAATTCCTCTTGAATCCTGTAGAGTCGGATCTGATGTTCTGATTCTACATCAATAATTCAAGAGGATACATTTGACCCTGGGATCAATGTTTTGATAAGATTCTTCTTCAAGCACTCCTTGGAAGTATCACTGACTTCGGGTTCATACCCGATACAAAAAGAAATTTCCTCTACCTTTCTTCTCCTCCACCCATCTACCATGTAGTCTTCGAGTAGGATTTTTTCTTCTTCATACTTGGTGATGAATCTAAGCAAAGGCGGAGTTTACGGTGTATCCTGCTTAATTTTGAATTACCTAAGGACTCTGCCAGGATTATAAGGATGAGTCCCCCTGAGATCTGGAAGAACTAAAAAACGCCATTCACCTCCTCGAGTTATGTGCTTCTTCGGGCAAAGATATCTGATGGACTATTGGACGTTGTCATCTCCCAATTCCCCAAAAAATTTAAACCAAAATTCTGGAGATGCCTTTCTCTTAAACCTATGTAGGAAATACCACATGTCATGTGATGATAGAAGATCCACCCTTGTCTGAGGGTCTGGCTACTCCGTTCTAGGATTTTTCACTAAGCGTGTCATCATCCACCATTACAGAATGAGGTTGTAACCTTGAAAAAAGGGATGCTCGGTTTGACACCTTCCCAAAGACAGATATATTTCATCTAAAATCATGGGATCTAGTGTGTGGAATACATTCGTTGAACCATATTTCATTCCACAGAGGAGGGTGTGCGTCACCATAACGACTCTTGGATGAATGGTGTCATTTTCTCCTTATGGGAACACCATAGTTTTGAGTAGACCTACCGCAAATGAAAGTGCTTTTTTCTCTTTCTATTTTGCCTCTAATTCAAATTTGTGTCCAAACTTCTCAAAAGCATTATACCTTCCATACTGGGGATACAACTCACGAAAATATATGTTTGCCCCATCACATTCCCCCAATTAGGTGTCATCGTTGATTGAAAAGGCATCCTTGATTTCTTGACGGCTCTATACAATGGGGACTAGAATGCTTTTATTAGGTATACTTATTATCTTGACACACATATCAATGCTCTCATAACAAGTCATCGCCTCTTCAACAGTGGGGGTCAATTCAATGTCCCCGGAGTGAAAAACTATATTTTCATCATCCTAAAATATCGTCAGAACGTGGATCATTTAGGACAAGCGTCCATCTCGATGAGCAAAGGAAGGTGCCTGATATGCGTACTAACAATATTTTTATCTTCTCCGCTCATATGATACCACCATACTTTCAGGAAGTTATCAGGTCTGGTAACCATCTTGAATCTTTCACAGGGATATGGTTGAGTCATTCCTACACTAAAGTGAACAAGGATAAGCCTTTACCCTACCCCAAATGATAATGGATTGAATTAAACAAACATATATTTTCTTCAACACATAAATATGATTCATCTGTAATTGACTCAGGGTCGTCTTAGGCTCATACCTAAAAGGGAGTTTTGATTTTCACTCTATCCTAATATTTTTGATGACTTAGTAAGGGATTTAACTAGGCCTTAGGAAATAGCTAGCAACCAAACATAAGGAAAGTCAGATAAAGGGAAGAGAGAGATCTAAACCTCTTTGGGCCCAAATCTATGAACTTGTCCAAAACTGTTCATTTGAGCTTTTGGCCCACCTGCACCTGTACTAAACTATTCCTTTGGGTTTTTGGCCCACTTGCACCTTTCCTAAACGAGTCCCTTTGGGCTTTCAGCCTATAATCACTTTACCTGTATTAGTTTAGAAGTTTGGCTTCGAGGCCACCAAATGAATGGATAAATAAGTAACTAAATAAATAAATACAAATAAAACAATAATAAACAAATGAGACTTTTTAAGTCTCTTAGATACTTTAACCATGATTTTTTAACCCGTTTCTTTTTCTTCCATCTTCTTGCACCCGTATGCCAAGCAATTGACTTTTGGACTTAGTCTTCCAAAATCGACTTGGGACTAAATGGGCCTCAATTGAATAGACATGCAAAGGAAAAAGAGTCCATGTAGGACTCGAGTGTTTTCACATGCAAAAGAAAAACAAAGTAATTAATACATCAAAGATCGATACTTAAAGATAAATGATGTTATTAAAAGAGCATTTCTCCCGCATAAGGACGTTAGTAAGCTATGATATGAAAAAGATCCAACTTCTCTAATGAAAAGATAATTAATCTATCTCTTGAAC
Source organism: Capsicum annuum (assembly GCF_002878395.1). Classification (NCBI taxonomy): domain Eukaryota; kingdom Viridiplantae; phylum Streptophyta; class Magnoliopsida; order Solanales; family Solanaceae; genus Capsicum; species Capsicum annuum. The sequence goes on from NC_061117.1 coordinate 34,212,080, forward strand.
AAATTCACGAATTAAATCGAATGCAATGTGATTAACTAATTCTTGAGCAGAGATAGCATAGATCCACAAATTTCAAAAAAAATAAAAATAAATAAAAAATAAAATTTTGTAAGGATGTTCGGACAAAACTTGAACATATCACATCTAGAACAGTAAGGAAAGAACAATCATCATCATCATAATAATAATAGAAAAAAAAATTATTTGGGATCAAGTCCAATCCCCTTTAAAATATATACTGCTGTGAATTATAAAAGCAATAGATCCCCTTGTGTATCAACAAATGCAAACACCAAATTTTCCATATAATAATTCTACTATACAACTATGAGAAAGTATTATCCTTATTTGATTTGCCTTCAATTTCAAAACATTAATCAAATTCCATCAAGTTCATTAAAGGTTCTAATATGCATGCCACATATTGATAATCCAACCAAGGGCGATATACGATTACAAACAAATAGAAGTAAATAAAACAATCCAACCAATGAACTATGATCTAGACACTGCTTTACATCTAATGAGGTTAAATGGATCTACCTAAAGATAGTATTATTTCTAATCCTTTTCTTTCTTATCATATGAAACTACAAACCACGAACTTCATTAGGTTGATAAATACATATTTTTTAAAGACTAGCTTACCATTTGATCAAAAAACTCTATAAACTATGTTCAACTTATACCAAGCTCTATTTAATCAACCCCCTAATGATAAACTAAAGGCAAACTAAAGATATATTTTCAAAAAAAAAAAAAATTCAAAATTCAACTAACACTCGCCTTCTCTCGACAAGTTCCGGGAACTTTGATTCGAAATGTGTCCTTGAAGGGTTAGGAGATGATACGAGACCAATATAACATATCCATTGTCCCTTCTTGACATTTTTGTCAATAAGAGCTTTAGGACTGTTCCTAGTTGACCACCAAAATCCGAAGACGAACACGAAACAAAGCATGAAAAAGGCGAACTACTAACAATATTGAACTAAATCCATAAACGAAAACTAAAACAACTAAAGTTTGACCAAATAATTAACAAGTCAGACTACCCTGGACCAATATAAAAGTAATATATTGGTAACTAGCAAAAGTAGATGCTGCAGTGATTTCACAGGCAAACCCAAAGCATAAATTACGAGACTAATGCATTGAACTTACGACTGAATTGAAGAATAACAAATTGAAAGAATGCTATGCATCGAACTTTCAAACAAAGTCAATATGGAAACAATAGTGTAAATCTCACAACGAGAAAAAATATTGAGTCACAACAATGAACCAAACAAAGGAAAAACATAATATTCACAATAGGTGTCGACGATATTGCTATTTTCTGTTGTTGTTGTTGTTGATACAGTATTGTTGGAGAAAAATAAGAGTGGGCCAGGTCGGGGAGAATGGTTTGGGATAAAGTTGAAATTGTTATGTCGGCTGCTGATGGGTTGCTAATGAATTGGGCTAGAATAGATTATTTTTTGGGATTTTAGGGATTTGGCTATTTAAGTTTTAGCCAAATTAAAAATAATTGGCCAATTGCATCGTAATTGTGGTAACTTTGATTTCAATTATAGGCAAATATAATAGATTGGCTAAATTAAATCAAAATTCGAAACGAATTAATACCTCATTTAATCTCGAGCTTCTTGATTTGATAAAATAAAATAAACATCTTCCAAATAAATTAATTTTGAGAACAAACTATATTTAAATCAAGACTTTAACCATTTGGATCTATTTCAGATAAGCCTTGATTAAAATTTGATGATCCATAAATTAAATATTTGAGTAACAAAATTATACAATTTCATATAATTGAGTATGATAATATATAATCACTAATTAAAATGGCAAAATTACCCAAATAAATACTTTAAAAAACTTTATATTAAGATAAAAACAATATTATAATTTTATTTAAAAATAAAAAAAAACTCGAAATTAAACTTAGTTATGGAGGGTAAAAATTAGGTGTCAACATATATAATTTTTTATTTAAATTCGTTAGTATCATAAGTAGAATAAATTTTTAATGAATTTGCCCCAAAAGCTAATGTTATTTTACTACGTGTATTATATGTATATATACGTATGTATGTATGTATGTATGTATATATGTATGTGTGTGTATATATATATATCCATGTGTGTGTGCGCGCATACACACACATGTATGTTTGCATATTTATGTTTCGTTTATCTCTTATTTTTTATTTCCTTTAGTCCATGTTAACTTAATTTGTGAGTCATTTTTTAATATTCAAAATCACTTGATTGTTCAATCTTGAAGAGTTGTTGGAAGTTTCTTTCATTTTTGTGCTTCATTTATATTTTCTATTTGATGAGTTCAAGAGACTTAATTGCTCATATTTATAATTTTGATTTGACTTTAAAGGATAAAAGTGGAAAGTGATGTCCAATTTATGTCCTAATCTTTTTTCTTAATAGATGTACATTGCTTTATAAATTAAGTTAATATATATGGACAAGAGGGAGTATAGTATATATAGATACGTGAGTTTCGATTGTCACTAATGAAATATTCTAAATAATAAATTAAAATTTATTTGCAATATGAGTAAACTTTAGAAATTAATTTGTTATTAAATATATCTCCATTTTTATTTAATATTACTATATTACATGCATTGTAATATGTGTGTAAAGTTATTTTAATTTATTATTTTCACTCGTATAAATAGATATTATAGTACTGATTATTATTAATAAATTAATTTTCTTATTCTGATCATTTATTTCATTTAGAAAGTTATTATTTAAATGTTTCTCACTTTTTTTTCATCTAGAAATAATATTTATCTATAAAAAATTTACTACACATATTTAACATATAAAATTATCATGATTTTAAAAAGATAAAGAAAAATAAAGTTGAATACTTCAATAACGTGAGGTGAAATAGGTAGTTGAAAAGATTAATAAGAAAAAGAGGAGAATGCTTATTGTGTTGTGTTGAGAGGTGAGTTAGATTTTTAAAGTACGGTTGAGGAAGGAAAATGATTTTCACCAATGAGATTTTACTTTGTGCTCCTCCTCCTGATTCAAAATAGTTGATATGTTTAAGTTTTGCACAAATCTTAAGAAAAAATTTATTAGGAGTGTAATTTGACTAGTATAATTTTTATTACGGAAAAGGTATAAATATACCCTTGAACTATGATAAATGGTATGTATATACCCGTGTCATACTTTGGGTACATATATGCCCCTACCATTAATGAAATGATACATATATTCCCCTCACACTAACGGTAGGGGCATATATGTACCCAAAGTATGACGGAGGGTATATATATAACATTTATAATTATTTGAGGGTATATTTATCCCTTTTTCATTTTAATTTTTTTTTTCTAAATAATCAACCCAAACCTACTAATCGACCCAGTAAACTAACTACCCCACCCGATCTTAATTAAAACCCAAGAGACGCCTATCTAACATATGCATTTTTCCACACCTAGAACGATATACACACACAATACAGTAACACTCATTATGATCATTTTTTTTTAAAAAGACACATTAACTCATATCACTCAAAAACAACACCAAACAAATTGAACCTCCCACATTTCAATTTTTAGAGATATTTTGTTGAAAAAACACTATCCATTAGCGGTCAACACCACATAGCCAACGTATCCGACGAACCGAAATTTGATTGAGATTCACGTTTAAGAGAAAAAAAGAAGGTAGTATCGTACTTGAAACAAAAAATAAAGGTTGGATCAAGTTGGTTGAAATTAAATTCAATGGGTTTATTGGGTCGGTAGTGGGTTAGGGTTAATTATTTTGAATAAAAAAAATTTAAATGAAAAAGGAACAAATATACTCTGAACTATGATAAATGGTACGTGTATACCCTCCATCATACTTTGGGTACACATATGCCCCTATCATTAGTGTGAGGGGCATATACATACCATTTCATTAACGGCAGGGACACATGTGTACTCAAAGTATGACGAAGGATATATCGTACCGTTTATCATAGTTCGAGAGTATATTTATCCCTTTTCCATTTTTATTAATTGTTTAGTGTTCATCTATTTACGTGCATCAGATAAAATTTTGTAGAAAATATATCAACTATTTTGAAAAGAAGGGAGTACATAATTACTATAGTTAATGACGCAAGTGACGCAACTTTTGCATTTTTTCATAAGTAGTAGAATTTATATTATTTTAAGCATATTTATAAAAAGTTACAACTTTATTTAACTAATAAATATATTAAACAAGGTCTCGTAAATTAAGAATCCATATTTATGCCTTTCTTTCTATATTAGATTCTCTCCCCTAAAAATGATATCAATTTCCTTATTATCCAATATTTATTAATATTTTTTTTCCTCATTCTATTTTTTTGTTTTTATTTTTTACTTTTGATATAGTAAAAATATCCTTTTTGTAAATATCAAATGTCATTTTTTAATAAAAAATTTGATATACTATAAAAATATTATATAAACATATCATATAGAATTTTAACACAATATATTTGGTGTAATATAAATATATTTTTTAGTATCTCAAACATAATATTTAGTACTATATTTATATGGATTTTTTTTATCTTATTCAATCAATTTGTTTTCCAATCATCAGAGAGCTGTATGTATATACTACATAAAAATACAAATTTTATAAATATAATATAATATAATTTAATATAATATGATATAATATAATATAACATACCATACCATACCATACCATACCATAACATAACATAACGTAACATAACATAACATAATATAATATAATGCCATGGCTCTGATACCAAAATAGAGATCGGATCGCTTCAATGATATTTCAGGAACATTTACAAGCAAAGCATAGACTTTTTGAATAATTTTAATTGAAAATGGGTCCAAAACATCGCCTTCAATGCCCTCCTGGCTAACAGGCTTTTCATATGAACCTTCGGTATGAAGTCTGAATCAAAGCTATAACTGCAAGTCTATGTCTTGCGATCTTAATATCATTGGGTGATTTGATTCTTATTTAAGTAACTCTTGCCATACTATACTAATAGCTTAGTATGTTATAGTTCAACACAAGGTATTTACCCTATCATTAGGCTAATATGACAAGTAACAAAAATAAGATAAATAACTTAAAATAAAAATACCTTAAGTTGGATCGGTGTGACCAGAATTAAAAACGTTTATTCCCGAATGAATATATTATAAGAGAAAGATACTTCGAGTAGTAGAGAGAGAGAGAGGGGTTTCTAAAACCTGCCTTTACAAAATTAATAATGAGATCCTTATATAGTGGATACTCAAAGGAAAAGACAAAATAAAATTGCCTTTACTATTCCCAGTTGGCCTTCTTTACTATTACACAAATGACCTTTACTTCATTAAAGAAAGTAGCCTTTACTGTTCATGCTTTATAAAAACTGTCGTCCATATGGTGTTGTCCCCCAATAATGTAATTGATAATGGGGTATTCTCAATTAGTTTATATCTTCCCTTCACCTTTTGTTGATTTGGAAGATTCTTCCAATGTGTCTTAAAACTTTTTCAAATATTCATTCGGGTCTAATTCTTCATTACTGTGGACGCTTTGGGATTCCCCAACTAAACAGACTTCTTTGTTAGCTGTGGTATGATTTATAGATGCCATGGATATATCTGATGCATTTTTCCTATCTAGGTTTCTCATTAAGTCTTTTTTGACTTTCTCCATGTATGAGGCAATCATTGCAGATTTTGATACTATCCCCTTCTTAATTTGAAGTTTTCAGACAATGCTTTTGAACGGACTAAATTCATCCTGTTCCTATAATGGGGCCATATCCCTTTATTCTTTGTATTGGGTAATGACTTTTTTTTTATAGAATCAATAAGTTGTTCTCCATGGATATGTCCATCAGTTGTTTTTTGATTGGGTTTGTTCTAGAATTTTGTATAAAAAATTCTTTTCAAACATTGAAAATCGTTAAGGTTAGGTTTTACTTTCATGAATCATTTCATAATCCATGGGATAGAAAATTCTATAAAAATACATTATCGATATTCCTTTAAAGTAGATATCTTCTCTTTGTATTTTGAGAAGCATCGGAGACTCTTCTATCCAGTCAGTATATAAACTTTTAAAAGGTTCTAGCAAAATTTTTGCCGAAGGACAATAATAGATTCACCATTGCGCAAATCAATTTGGGATGATTTATTTGTAGATATTTTCACATATCTTGATAAACCATAGATATTTTCTATTAGGATTTTCGTATAACAAAGCTTTCAACATAATCTCTGTAATTGAATTTTACTGAGACTTTCTGTTCTGGATGCATATAATCTTTCTCCTTAAGAGTACTTATTCCCCACTCTTCTGGAGTAAAAATCTTTTTGAGGATAATTTTAGAAAAACTATAGTCTTTCTTTATATTGGTGGCCGTGTAAAATTACTGAATTTCAGCTGACCTTATTTGAGATAATATAGTATCATAATGCATATGATATTTGTATGTAGTTGTTGCATAGGATGTATTATTGAAATACCTTTGCATCAACTGCCTTGTCATCAGTTATAGAAACATAAGGCATGAATATATCATTCATAATGTTCTGGAATATAGAAGGAGTATTCTTTTGTCCAAATGGCATGACATTCCATTCGAATTGTCCTATAGAAACATTAAAAACAGTCTTATATTTATCTGCCTTCAATATTTGAATTTGCCAATAACTTGATTTCAAATCAAATTTTGCAAATATTAGTGCATCATATAATCTACCCAGTAAGTCTTTCTTATTAGGAATCGGATACCTGATCCACCAGTGGACTTTGTTGAGAGGTTTATAATTAATAACAAATCTTGGTACCCCTCTTTCCTGTTTAACATATTTATTGATATAAAATGCAGTGCATGACTGTGAAGATTTAGAAAGTCAAATGAGATCTTTATGCAAAAGAGAATCAATTTTTTTTTACACAATTCTAAATATTTATAATTCATTTACCAATGTTTTGCTTAGTGGGGATATTCCCCTCTTGAAAGTTGTCTTCATATGGAAGACTAATCACATATTTTTTGCTTTTCCAAAGATGGTCTCCACATATTTCTAGAGAAAGCTGATTTTTCAGAAAATCTATTTTTCTGTCAATTTTGGATTTTAAAGAGTTTGTTCTATTGTCAAACCACAAATTTCAATTTTTAAAAAATCCAATTGCCTATTTTTGGAAAGTAGTTTTTCCTTAATCAAATTTATATATCTTGTATAAGGTGGTTCACACCATTCAAACATAATTTTCTTATTATTGAAGGTGCCAATTATCCTATTTTCATCCCACCAAGTAATGGGATACAGATGGACAAACCATGATTTTTTCAAAATAATTTCGTCACTGCTATTTTCTACTAGTAAGAAAGTTTCTAGCATGCATATTTTATATTGAAAAATATATGCCATGGAGATTTTATATTCTGTCCCCATCTTATGACCACTAGCATTTCTCAGGACATGAATGTTTTTTTTTTAAATACTTTAAAGGTAATAGACCTTATTGGATGCAATTGTAACTTGTCCCACTATCAATTAGAGTAGTAATTTTTTTTTTTTATAATTATAATCAATTAAAAGAGTTATTTTAGCATAAAAATACTGCTGAGTACCTGCTTCTAACATTTGAAGAAATTCTTCTTTAGGTAAGGTAGGGTTATGACTTACCTCTGTAGGTATGACACTTGGATTTTATAGTACAAAAACCTTTTGGTCCAAAGCCGTATTATGATCTTTAAGGAAAGGTATTTCCTTCTTGAGATTATCAATCTCAATCTTTAGATCTTGGGTTGTTGTTGGGACAACAACCATTTTTTATCTTTCTTTGAGAAGTTTAAGGACTTCTGTCATGGTATAGGGACCATTTTGGGAGGGAATTTCTTCTAGTTCTTTAGAAAAACTATTAGAAGGTTGGTTATCCTCGTGGCTTGGATTTTTTAGCATTTTTAAAAGATCTACTAATCTGTCTTCCTTTAAGAATTAACTTTCAAATCTTGGAATTAAGTGTAGATATTGTAGAAAACATCATATTCTTCCTTTTTATTACAAGGTTGTCTTTGTTGGCATGAAAGACATTCGTCTTCTAAAGATATATAATCTTCATTATGAAGGACCCGTAGATCTTCATCCATAGATGAATGTTCTTCCTCATTATTGCTATGGTCCAGACTCAAATTTTTCGGAGAAAAATTGAGTAGTATTTTAAACAAAGAGTCCTTAATCTATTCATCTAATGTGAGACTCTTTATTTTTTCTTTTACTTTTCTATCTCTTGCAAAGTGACCTACTCTACCATATCTGTAGTAAACATTAGTCCTCTTGGATCTCATAAAATCATTTCTGGCTTTTTTCTCCTATATTTTTTCTCAATTCTCTTAGCCTTTCTATCTTCAGAGAATTTTTTCTTCTTATGCCTATAAGTCTCTTTAGAACTCCTAGAAATATCTATGGCAAATTGTTCATAGAATTTCCTTAGTTGCTGTCTTTCATTAAGACGATACTTTTTAACTTGTTGATTCAGCTTTATCTCATTATATAAGGATAGACCTTTTTGAGTACAAACATTGATCAACTTTCCATAAGTGTACTCATTAGAGTTAATACTTAAGAAGGTCCTCTAAAAGATTTTCTAACTCTTTTAGCAAATAACATTGGAAGACCATATATAAATTTAGACTTTCAGTGAGAACTATTACTTTCCAATAATTCCATGACTCTCGACAGGAATACATCCTTGTATCATCTAAAAGATGTGAGAGTCTTACATCTCAGATTTTGGAGCATAGTCTTGATAGTCTCACTATTGTCAGATCATATTTCAGAAAAATGTTCTATAATATTAAGAACCAAGATATAAACCGCATTTAGAGTAGGTTGACCCTCTTCCATTTTAACCGCATGCAAATTTTTGCGCATTAGTCTAAAGTGAGATAATTATCCCACCAGCCTTTTAGCTGATCAATGAATCCTGCAGTAATCATCTCTGCAATGGTCTTATCATTATTATTCTTATGAACCTTACAAATCGTCCTGTACTTCAACATTCGATGTACTCCAGTAGAAATTTATCTATTAGTGAAACCATCTATGTTTTATTCATCAATTTTATTTTCCCTAAAACTTTTAGGAATGAGCAATTCTTATTCTTCTAATAGAACATCCTGGGGAGTTGGTCTAGGATGATAAAACATCCTTTGAACTGATTTTCTTGCAAAGTTTTCTGAGATTTTATTAACCTCACTAGAACCTGATTTGTCCTCTATTTTTCTCTCACTGTGGATAAGATTAAACTTCAATCCACTGAATTTTTCTTCTAATATTTTTTCTATATTATCTAAGTCGTTGCTCAGATTAAAATCTCAAATATGGGGGAGGCTGAATACTAGTAGTAGCAAGAGCAACTTGGTCTTTTTGTTCTTTCTGCTTAGTATTACTAAGCTCTATTTTCTTTAACTCAGATAGAATCTTATCAACTCTATCATATAGGGAAATAATTTGTTCACCTAATAAGCTCACATAAATATTAGCATAATTATGCCATTTTAACATCATATTGACATGTTGAGAAGTAATAAGAGAAGTATCATTTTCAAGCAATTTAGAAAATGTAGTAAAATATTCTACTTTGTTATCCTTTCAATTTGAAAAGATTGTTGGTTGGGGGAAGGGGGGGGGGGGATACTGACATAGTGATTTCACCATTACTTAATTTAAAGTCTTTCGTAAGCATAAAAATATAATTATCAATATATTTGTCCATAAATCAAGGAACAAAAGAAATCATTATATTATGAATAGAAAGATCTTTATAAAATTCTTCCTAGAAAGCAGTTTTTTCTTCTCTATTAAAGCTTTGAAAAAAATCAATTTATGACAAGTTTCCATCTTGATTTAAAGAACTTATTTGAGATTTTTTTCTTGTCGGTGATTCTGGACTGCAATTAATTTTATTTTGATTCATTTTAAACCTGTGGGAAAATCCATTTTGAATCCAGTTGGATCCATATCAAGAACAATATTAGCAATATTATCTCTATCAATTTTGATATTATTCATTCTAGAACTTTTCCTAATCTGAGAAGTAGAAGCTCTGGATGAAGAATTGACAATATAATCAATAGGAGAAATATATAAAGATATTGATTTGGTTAATCTAGATGCAGATGCAACACTCAAGTTATTAGCTCTATTTATTAGAGGAAAAGAATTAGAAAATCTGATCTTAACAGTACCATCCACGGTCTATTCTACCTCTGTGATCTCACTATTGAGATTATTCTGGGGAGGAGCCACATCCTCAAGAATCCATTCTCTGGGAAAATCAGTTTCATCCATTTAATAGGTCATCTAGTGATAACTTTAGGCCTACCAAAATTAGTTTCAATAAAAATAGTTTCATTTTTAAAATCCATCATTTTACACATAGAATTTAAAGTATAAAGAGGTTTATATTTAATTCTATAACAAATATATATAACCTCAATATCTAGCATATAATTGTAACCGTGCAATTTAATGCTCAATATTAAAGCATTTAGAGAATTCTCACCACTTAGAGATATCTGTAAATTGTAAGATTGCAATTTGAACAGTCTTTATAAGAGATTTTTTTCAATCTTGATTTCTACCATCTCTTAAAGCTGCTATAAAGCTTTCAGGTAGACCTCTTAAAGTAAGTGGTTTAAAACCAACTTGAATTGAACCAATATGCATGAATCTATAAGATTCTCTATAAGGAGCTAAATCATTTTCAGATAATAACTTGAAAGTAGCATGATCATTGTCAACTGTAAGAGTCTCTTCAGTTGTTTTAACAATTTGTACCCAATTTTTCAAAAGTATCCATTTGGTATATCATTTGGGTTGAACTTTAGGAATTGTCCACTTATTAAGTAGATCCAATTGTTGTGGCATATCATATTTTTTTTTTTACTGTTTCTAATAGGAGTTTATTTCCTCATAATATTCATGATAAATGATATGATGAACATTTAACATCTATTGTTAAAAGTATGCCATGGCTTTGATACCAAAATAGAAATCGGATTGCTTCAATGATATTCCAGGAACATTTACAAGCAAAGCATAAACTTGCTGAACAATTTTAATTCAAAATGGGTCCAAAACACAACCTTCAACGCCATCCTAGCTAACAGGCATTTCATATGGACCTCCGACATAAAGCTTGAATCAAAGCTATAACTGAAAGTCTGTGTCTCGCGACTTTGATATAATTGGGTGATTTGATTCTTATGTTAAGTTATTTATCTTATTTTTATTACTTGTCATATTCGCCTAATGATGGGCTAAATACCTTGTGTTGAACTAGAACATACTAAGCTATTAGTATAGTATGGTAAAGAGGGGTACCAAAGATTCGTTATTAATTATAAACCTACCAACAAAGTTAATATAATATAATATACAAAAAAAATAAATGAAATATATAACATGTAAATATAGCATACATGCAATACACTTAATCTATACCAATAATATATAATTTATCACATATTGCTACTATATATAAGCGTGGTAAAGCAGACACCTCTTTGTTGATGTGCCTGATTGCTCAGTGATTTTACTACATCATTCTTAATTAATTATTATAAGTCATTTATGTGTTAGAATGATTAATAATTACTACTATATATGAGCGTGGTAAAGTAGACACCTTATCGTCGATGTGCCTGCTTGCTCCATAATTTTACTATATCACCCCTAATTAATTAATATATGTCCTTTGTGTATTAAAAAATTAATAATATTTAATAAAAAAAGTAAAATAAATATTTATGACATGTTTGCTTCAACTATTTCAACTTATGTATTCATCGATATGCCTGCTTACTCCATGATTTTACTATATTATCCATAATTAATTATTGTATGTCATTTACGTATCAGAAAATTAATATTATTTAATAAAAAAAATAGACATTTATGACATGTTTTCTTTAGCTGCTTCAACCGTAATTTTACTATATCACCCCTAATTATTTATTATAAGTCATCTAAGTATTTAAAAATTAAAAATATTTAACAAAAAAAGGTAAAATAGACATAAAATAATAAATTAACTCTTGATGTTTTAAATTTACCTGACATCTTATATGGGCCTACTTAAATTTTTGGCACAAGTATTTTTTTATAGCAATTTTGCTATATCACTTCTAATTAGTTATTATGAGTCATTTAAGACATGTTTTCTTCGCTACTTCAATCGTGATATTTTTTTTTTTGGTGTAAACATGCACACTATTTAATTAAGTAGTAATTGTAGGTAGTTTAGATGGGTTCCTCGACAGATTTAAGAGCTGCAGATTGCCTTGATGAAAGTTATCATTACAGACCATAATGTTCCTAGAGAAGTAGTTCCTAGAATGTTTGCTGCTACATGTGGAGCTGCATACACCGGAGGAATTTGCAAAATGACTGTCTGCTCAAAACATAAAGACTTTGCCCCTTCCTTTGCCAAGATATGCCATATCTTTACATCACTTATCTTTATGTTCCACCATATCTGATGCTCTACTAAATCCTTAGCCTGCAACACTTTTCCCACACTTGTGAGCCTCCTCCCCCTCTTTTCCACATTATCAATGTACTATGTTCTTTTTTGTAGTACTTATTCCTCATATATTCACTCCAAACCAAATTATTACTTCTGAAATTCCACCTCAACTTACAAAATAAATCCATTGAAACATCTTGCAATATCCTGAATCCCAATCCTCCTTCTGTTTCTGGAAAACACAAATCTTTTCACTTTGTCCAGTGTCTCCCCTTCCCTCCAATACAACTGCTCCAAAAAAATTGAGCCATCATCTTATGTATTTGATTCACAACATTCAGTGGAGGGTTCGTAACTGATAAATAATGTATTGAAATACTCTGTAAAACATGCTTAATCAAAATAACCCTTTCTCCATTAGACAACATCTTTCCCTTCCAATTCATTAATTTAGAACTAATTATGTGAATCGTGTGATTGTAAAAACTTTTTTGTTTCCTCTTATATAAAATAGGACAACCTAGGTATGTAAAAGAAAAATCCTTCCTTAAGATACTAGTAAGTAATCCTGTCAAAACCATATCACCTCTAGAAGCACTATGATGTAGATAAATTACACTTTTCTCTTTGTTGACTTTTTGACCTGATACAACTTCATATTTCTCTAAAGTATCCGCAACCATTTTCATAGTACCCATCTCCGCCTTACCTAAAATAATCATATCATCTGCAAATGACAAATGATTGATATATGAACTACCTCTTGGCATACCAAATTTCTTGAATTTCTTCTTTTTCAAATGATTGATATCTGGACTACCTCTTGGCATTCTTAAATTTCTAAGAATGCATGACCAAGCATATAACATGATATTGAAATAGTCTGTAAACTAAACTACTGAAATCTGATAATTGAATAACTATGAATTGTATGCTATGTTCAAACAAATCTAAATTAAATTCTGTACTGAACTAAGACTGTGGAAGGTATCAATTAACCGACATGTCCCAATCTGAGCTAATTGGGGTCCAACCCTGTAATCCTAGTTGGAAGGGAGTTAGTATTGTGCCATGGGTACTAAAACATGGCTGTGTGGATCTACTAAACTAATGTCCCGAGGGATTAATAAGTCACCCTTATCTGGTAGGTGCTCTAATGAGATATGTGTTACCCTCAACTAGCAGGTAAACACTTTATCAATCCTTAACTGACAGGTTGACATCTCTAACCTACGCTGGCTACGTAGTTCTAGAACTAAGAAACTGCTACTAAAGGTCACACCCTCTACTAGTAAGTGAGCCCCCATCCTTGGGTTCGCTCTGTGCTAAATCCTACTCCAAACTGAATGACACTGATTACTGGACTGAACTAAGCTTAACTGAGCAAACAACTAATAATGATACTAACTGAATAACAATGCTTATGGTTTATCTGAAATCATTATGAAGATATTAAAATTATGTAAACAACTAAGTATCGAGTATTCATAATGCTCCAACATTGAATGAAAATAACAATAAGGACATATAAAGCGTTAAAAACCATAATAAAGGATCATTGCTCAAAACCCAACATTTAGATATTTCATAAAACACATGGGAGTCATGAATTTAAGCATGGGAATGGGTAAAACATGTGATTGAAAAGATAGCTATAATATTAAAACCATGAATTAGGGATTTAACATGAGAATTTCAATAGTCAAATCATATAAGGGCTCATTCTAACGAAAAAAATTTGTAACATAACTTGTAATCAAAATCAATAACAACTTCATGGAGACAATTCATCATAAACATGTAAAAACTCATAATTTGATATCAAAAAGGGATTCTTGGACTCCACAGGTGAAAAAGGCCCATGGATGAACATTGCACATACCTTAAATCCTTAAGCTTGAAAGAGAAACACAATCTTGATGCTTTTTTTAAAAGTTATTAGATTTGGGAACCTAAATTCTTCGTGTTCTTGAAGAGAAAAAAATGAAATTGATGAACTTGGGGGATGATTAGGGTTTATTTTTGAGAGGAGAATTGGGATAAAATGGGCATATAATGCCCTAACCGACGTTTTAATTCATGTTTTTATGAATTTGATTAAGGAAAAAAATTAATTGCATCTCAAAGAATTAAATTCACAGCTGGAACGCAGATTAAAGGTACACCACGACGGGATAAAGGGCTCATCTCTATACCCACCACGATGTGCCACTATCTTGGTGAGGTTCTAGAATCTAAATTCGAACACGACTTAATCCTTGTCCAAAAAATCGGAAACTTACTAGAGACATGCTCCTTACACTCCTGAATATGAATTAACTAAAAAAATCTACGTCTCGGGGTCAGAAAGACCCAGTTAAAAATTCTCGAAGTTAGGAGCCCAAAGATAAGACTAAATCCCCCACTTAATAAAATTTTCAGGCTTTAAGCCTCTTATGCATGCAACTAGGAGCTGAACTAAGCTAAGAAAAGTACGGGATATTACAACGTAGTAGATTCATGTATCTTAGATACGTGCATATGTATCCCCTACAGTTGGTTGTCAGTGGTATGTATTCAAAATTTCTAAGTGAGATATTATGTAATTAACTTAAATTGTAGAGAGCTAATTGGTAGTTATAGTATGAATATTTTGTTATTTAACTAATTACACTACAAGAAAAATAAAAGGGAAAAATTTTGGACTTGGATAGTTATTAAAGAGGATAAATTACACAAAATCACAAACCTAAGAGACCTTATTACCCAAAATCCCTTACCTTTAAATAATAACTTAAAATCTCGGATTTTATAGTTTACTCTTGATACATATGAATAAAATTTCCACCCTACTTTTACTCCACAATTAAAGCATGCAATCTATTTTCTTTGAAGATTTTTTTTCCAAATATTTCATCCTCTAAAATTTCTCCCAAATTATAATCAATCGATATAGCTTTATCTCCTTTACTTCAACTTCTTCACTAATTTTATTGTCTTTTTTTAAATCTTTTTATCAACTTTTCGTTTATCAATTTTGAATTCTTTTTCAACTTTTAAGTCAGTACTCATTAAGTAAAAGAGGAGAAATTGAACAATCAATTGTTAGATTTCCGACAAGAACGATCAAAGTGATGGCGGTGGTAAGGACGAACGATAGATGGGTGGGGTAGCCAAACGACGGTAATGGTGTGGAAAAACGACGGAGGGTGGTGGTGGTGGTGGATTATATATATCAATCATAAGTAAATTGAACAATCAGTTGTTAGATTTTTGACAATAACGATCAAAGTGGCGGTGGTGGTGAGGACGAACGACAGAGGGGGTTTCCAAGGTGGCGGTGATGGTGCTGACGATTGATGGAGGAGGGAGGATTATATGTATCAATCATAAGTGTCAAAACATATACATATGTATCAATCATATGTATCAAGACATATACACATGTATCAATCATATGTATCAAATAAATGTATTTAATACATCTATAAATATATATTAAGAACTTGTATATTCTTTTCATAATTTTAAGGATGATGCATATGTTTTTTGTTTATTTTATGGTTTAATCACCCTCATTAAGTTTGGATATTTCTCAATTGATACATATGGTATTTTATTTAATTTTGTGATATATTTTATACTTGCACCGTTGTTACATTTTATTCTGTGAGAAACAACATGTGTAACACTGATATAATAGTATGAAAAGTATGTATTGGTGTTGTTAATCGGTTATCAAAATATATAAATTATTAGTATGATATATTTATTATTGGAATACTGGTGATACATATGACATATACTTTATGATAGAGATTCATTTTTTAAATTTATTTATAAATGTTTGATACATTTAACATATGTAAATTATTTATTTTGGTGTGAGATTGAATTTTTAATGGTTAGTGAGTAATTTTACGAAATGTATCATTGTGATGCATCTGGAACCAGATGTATCATTATGATACATCTGAAGCCAGATGTATCATTTCCACAGTTTGTTCCTAATTTTACTCTCGTAATAATTTAAAATTAGTTACTTCCTTATTTAACTAACTAATAAATTACAAATGTATCATAATGCATATGCATCAAGGCTAAAAATATGTATCATAAATATCAAAATATGAGATATCATGTAATTAAACAAAATTATAGAAAAAAGTATTAGAATCCATTACGAATTCGAGATTTATGTAAGTTACCTATTAAAGAAGCGATCTACAACAATCAATATGGGTTATTTTAGCCCAAGAAGCTAAGCTAGCCAACTAGAAAAAGCTAGTAGTACTACTCCATTAAATGATACTAGATTGTCACTTTTATGGCTGCTAACTAACATAATTTAACTCCATTATGTTTGTTGCTATATCTTAGTATGTTACTAAATGACCATGAGAGATTCAATTTGGCAGAGAATGAAGTTGGATAGCAATTTGAGAGATTTGTGAGAGGATAAAGAACATTAACGATATTTTATGTAGTTTGTGTTTATTGGTATTGATGGTAACTTATGGGATCATATTTTAGACACACGAAATATTGATGCATGAGATCAAAGTTAGGTGTATTAATGTGACTCAAATACAAGGGCACTGGACATACTTTCTATAATCTACTTGATAATTTTCATGATGACGATAAGAGAATATATATTTCTAACATATGTATAACAATGTATTTTCATAATATGTTAGTCGCACAAACTATTTATCTTGTATGAAATCATGTTAGGAAATTTAAAGGAGGATAAGTTTTTCTTTAATTTGATGGAGCTTGAACACTTCCTTTTCTTTTAAAAAGGAAAAATGGAGGTACGGGGATGGAATTTACAAGATAGAAGAGCAACCAACTGAACTACCACGTGTGAATGTAAAATATTGAAAATAGCTATTGGGTAGGGTCCATCCATAAGGTGTGCTACTTTATCATTTGCCCATTAACCCTAATCCTTAGATAGAGTACGTTTAATTCACCAATACAGGTGAAACAATATGAGTTTTTGCATATTAATATGAAGAATAGAGTCTATAAAGAAACAATGTTTGCATCTCTATAAAGAGAATTGTTAGGCTATGAAAATATGGGGATTAATTCATCGTGATTACTTGGTGATACAAGTCGTGATTACTATAAATCTGCTTTTCAACAAAGAACAACTCATAAGTTTTTTGAACTAGTATTTACTTGATAAAATACTACTATTGATTTACTGTAACTTCAGCCAAATAGAAGCTTATTGAAGAAAAGGTCAAGAAAAATGAAGAATATTCCCCACAGATTTTGGAGCTTAGTCCTTATTAGATTTAAAGATATCTGAACATCATTTTTTTATATTAC
Source organism: Capsicum annuum (assembly GCF_002878395.1). Lineage (NCBI taxonomy): Eukaryota > Viridiplantae > Streptophyta > Magnoliopsida > Solanales > Solanaceae > Capsicum > Capsicum annuum. Next base: position 34,229,957 of record NC_061117.1, read on the forward strand.
ACCTTTAACGTTGGGACAAAATTTCACAATTGTAAGTGGATTAGTAGCTTACTTTTATTAATACCTGATTTAATTAATTAAAACTTAGTAAAATCTTAATTAAGTAGTTTATCACTAAAAGATTATTTTACTTTTAGAAAAATCTAGGTGTTGTTTGAAAAATTACATCAGATATGAATTTGAGTTTTACCTAACTCTAGGCCAGATGCACTAGTACTCTACGTCTAATGAGTAAAATGTCTAATCTACCTATTGTGAAAGTTAAAGATTATGGATGTGCATTATTCAAATTAATGTGAGAAATCAAATCGAATTTCTTTAATTACTTGGTTTGGTGTTTTGATTTCGAATTTGAAATTTAAATTTTTTAGATTTTTGGCTTGTTATGTTTATTTATTGAAGGATTATTCTTTCTTAATTTATGCAAAGAATAAAATCATCTTGTAATTCTTTGTAATAAATTTGTGTAAATATTTGTTAATCATAAGAGTTCGTAGAATGAGAGAGTTACCACTTCATAAATGTTACAAATTCATTCAAATGATTGTTTTTGATAAATGTAACTTTGTGTATGAAACGAGAATATAAGTCTCGAAAGTTACTTGGCTTTACGACTTTGCCATTAATTCAAGAGTAATGTTACATTACATACATTAACTCTATTTGTCTTTTTTCAATCTTTTGATGAGTGAAACTTAAATGATATGCCTATTTTAGGAGTATTATTTGAGAACTAAAGATGCAGGAAAACATAGAGAACAAATGGGAAAATTATCCGAATTAGTCATTATTGGGATTTTATTATCATTTAAAGCCTAATTTTCAATTAATTACAATTCATAACCCCCTCTTGCATATTAATTATTCCTAATTACAATTCATAGTATTTCTTATGTATTTTCTTTCTTTTTCCATTTTGTATTATTCTCTTCTGTTGTTACCTTTTTTAGTTTTTTTCTTCAGTTTTTCTTTTCCTTTTGTTGTTGCTTTTTCTTTAGTTTTTCTTTTTTCACTTTTTCTTCTTTCTTTTTATTTTTTATTCATTTTTTTTCTTTTTTTTTTTTTTTTTTTTCTTTTTCTCTCCCTTTTTTTTTTTTAATATATTTTTTCCTCTTTCTTTTTCTCTTATTTTTCTCGTTCTTTTTTTTTTCTTTTCAATTTTTCTCCTTCTTTTCATTTGTGAGAACTAGCAAACACAAATACAAGTGCTAACTATAAAATACAAATACCACTGCGAACTATAACATACAAATACAAGTGCGAACTATAAAATACAAATACAAATGCAAACTATAACATATAAATACAAGTGCGACCTATAAAATACAAATACAAATGCGAACTATAACATATAAATATAAGTGTCAACTATAAAATACAAATACAAATACAAATACGATCTATAATATATAAATACAAGTGTGAACTATCATTTGTATTTTTTAATTATTGAAAAGGAACGATTTATTTTATTTCCCCGAATACTTGTTTGTATTTATTGATACGAGTTGTATTTATTGACACAAATAAATACAACTTAAATTTTTATACAAATACAATATATACAAATACATATTGTATTTGTAAAATCAATTATTTCATTTGTTTGTCATTGTATTTGTATCAAGTGATATTTGTGTATTTACAAATATGAATAATAATTTTGATATACAAATACAAAATGGTACATTTGTATCAAATGATACATTACACATTTATATATTTTAGAATCAACAAAATACAATTAATGCACTTACTTATTTGTATACAAATGATAAATTGTACATAGTCACTACTAAATACAATATGCAATCAACTTACAAATACAAAATAATTTCTTAAAAATAAAAAGGTAATGAAGAAAATAGAATACAAATACAAGTATAATCCAAATATAATCTGAATATACAAACACGATAAAACCATAATATAAATATAATCCAGTATAATATGCAATCAATTATAAAATACAAATACAAAATCATTCTTTAAAATACAAGTGTGAATTATATAAAATATAAGTGATGGCACAAACTAACAAATACAAATACAAGTGCGAACTATTAAATACTAATAGAAATACAAACTATAAAAAATAAATACAAGTGCAAACTTTAAAATGCAAATACAAATATAGTTGTATCAATAAATACAAAAATATAAAATGGCAGTATGACTACAAATATGATAAACAATTATGGTATTTACGTTATCATCCATGACTTGTGCTCGACTAGTCATATTTTTTGAAAATACAAAAAATATAAAATAGAATAAAAAAATTAATAAAGAAAATAAGTATAAAAAAGAAAATAAAAAAAAATCAAAGAAGAAAGAGAAATAGAAGTTAGAGATTAAAGAGAGAAAAAAAAAAGAAAAAAACAGAAAGAAACAAAAAAAATAGAAAAAAATTAAGAAAAACAAAAAAAACACAAAAAATAAAAAAATATAGAAAAAGATAATGGTAGTGTTAGGCAAGAAAATATTCAGTTCAACGAGATAAGCGTGATTGTGATTTTTTTCTTTTTTAAAAATATTGAATTCCATTTTTGGCGCGACTAAATAGGGATTGTATTCATATTTATATGAATACATACAATCTGTAAAACCGAATACAGCGGTCATAAATCAAATATAGTTGCTATAAATGGTAATTATGTAAAATATGGCTATGGAAAGTGGGTTTTATAGTAAAATACTGCTATTTTTGAAAGATCCCCAAAACAAAATACTCTCTCTTTTATTAATTCTCTGCCTTAATCTTGACTTTCTATTCTATGTCAACTTTTGGACAATTGATTTGGATAACCTCCAAACTTTCAGACATAAGTGCACATGTTTGGAAGTAGCCGATGAACCTTGGGAGCGATCGACTAGAAGGATTTGCATCGGAGTCGCGTCAAGATTGCTTTCAAGACAATGGCTTGCCATGACAGAGTATTTGTCACTACTCTTTTACTATTATTAATTTTAATTTTATATCAATATTGCAGTAAGTTTTTCAATGATTGAAAGCGATTTTTCTTACATACAATATTGTTAAATGACTATTTCTTTGAATAATTTTTTTTCTGATTTGTCAAAACTTGCACCATTAGACGAAAATAATTTAAACCACTTGTCACAAAAAAACTTAGTTTTAATTGAATAATTAGAAGTTGGTTATATTTTATTTAATGAACTCCCTATTGATGGTTCTAACATTATTACTAGCTCTAACACTGTTGTGGCTGTCGGTGATGCTGCCAAAAAGAAATTTGAAAAAGATAACAAAACAGTTAGAGGACGTTTATTGAATTATATATCATTAATCCTTTGTTTGATTTATTTGTCACTTATAAATTTGCTAAATATGTTATAGTTTGTAAAACTGAAAACATGGAGATAAAATGATGTCCAAGTTCAACTTGTTGAGAATGATGAAGTGATTGTTGCAGTAATCGTCAAGGCGAATGTAGTAGCTAACAAGACTGATTGGATATTGAATACAGGTGCTTCAAGGCAATTTTGCCTCAATAAGAGTTGTTCCGTGACTTTGTAGAGTCCACTAATGACGAGTGTGTCTACATGGGTAACTCCACTACTACTACAATTATGGGTAAAGAAATTTTTTTTCTTAAAGTATCTTCTGGTAAAATATTAGTCTTGAACAATTTTCTATATATGTTTCCTCCCTTCGTACAAACTTAATTTCTGAAGCACTTCTCAATAAAGTAGACCTTAAACTTATTTTTGAAATTGATAAAATAATTATCATGGAGGAGACTTTGTTGGGAAGGAATACCTTCGTGGGTATTTATTTATACTGAACACTGTTCAAAAGATTTCCAAGAATGCAAGTATTTTCAATAATACTTATATTGTTGAGTCTATTAATTTGTGGGATGATAGAATAGGACACGTTAATATTGCTTCTATTAAAAGACTTAAAAAATAAAATTAATTCCTACAGTAAATATTAATGATATTTCTAATTGTCTAGTGCATTTTGAAGCAAAGCATGTAAAGAAACCTTTTAAATATGTTATTAGTAGAAAGATCAAATTGCTTGAATTAGTACATTCTGACTTAGTAGATTCCAAGAAGATTGTTAGCAAAGGTGAAAAGAAGTATTACGTTATTTTTGTTGATGACTTTCTAAATATACTAAGTATATCTCCTTAAGTCTAAAGATGAGGCTGAAAGCATGCTTTTGAAATTCAGGTAGAAGTAGAAAATTAACTAGATAGGAAAATCAAGAGATTTAGATCTAATAGGGGTGGTGAATATAATACTAAAACTCTAGAAGAATTTTGTGAGAAAATGATACTATCAATTAGTTTAATACTCTCTATACTCCTCAACAAAATGGTGTAGCAGAACAGAAAAATAAAACCTTTAAGGAAATAACGAATTCAGTGTTTTAAAGTTCGGATCTATCAAATTATATATGGGGGGAAAAACTATCATGTTTGCATAATATATTTTTAACAAAGTCCTTCATAAAAAGTTAGACAAGACCTCATATAAGTTGTGAAAAGAATTTGCTCCTAACTTACAATTTTTAAAAGCATGGGGTGTCTGGCTAAGATTAGTCTACCTGATTTTAAATGTGTAAATATAGGCGCTAAGACTTTTGACACTGTCTTTTGCTCAAAATAATTTTTCATATAGATTTATGTCATTAAATAATTATTCTATTTGTGAATCTAGAGATGCAGAATTTTTTGAGCATGTTTTTTCTTTGAAAAATGATGTACCTAGTGATGTGCAAAATAATAATTCTATATCTATGTCTGTTAACACTCATGTTATATCTATATCTGATGTTATTACTAATGAGGATGCAAATAACTTAGAAGGAGTAAAAGACGTCGAATTGAAATTAGTTTTTGTCTTCATTTTATCACCATCTTCTTTACTGAGAATTTTGATATTGATACTTTAAATGATGAATTAGTGTCTATCTACTTAACAGTTGAAGACCCTAATACTTATGATGAAGCAATAAATTCAAAATAAATATAGTATTTTGGAAAGAGGCTATTAAAAGAGAATTAAATTCTATAATCTCTAATCATACCTGAGGCTTATGATTTGCCTAAAGGTTGTAAATCCACAAATAGCAAGTAGATATTTAAGAAGAAATTGAGGTCTGATGGTACCACTATTAAATACAAGGTTAGATTTGTGATTATGGACTTTAGATTTGTGATTATGGACTTTAACCGAAAGAATATTGATTACTTTGATGTTTATTCTCCTGTAACTAAAATAGCGATCACTAGGACTCTTATTACTCTATCCGCAGTTCACAATTTAGTGGTACGCCAAATGATTGTCAAAACAACATTCTTAAATGGTGATTTAGAAGAAAAGATCTATATGACTCAATCTGAGGGTTTTATTGTCCCAAAATAAGAGAATACGTTATACAAATTAAGAAAGTCCTTATTTGAACTTAAGCAAATGCCTAAGCAGTGGTATGAAAAATTTAATTTCACATTAATGGATAATGGCTTTGTTGTTAATCCATCTGTCACCTGTATTTATTCTAAAATAATAGAATCCGATTGTATTATTATATGTTTATATGTGGATATATATTAATTTTTGGCCCTAATGTGAATGTTGTAAATGAGACTAAGAAATTTTTATTTTTTAAAGTTGAAATGGAAGATTTTGGAGGAGCTGATGTAATTTTAGGGATTAAAATCAAAAGAACTGTTAATGATTTTTTTTTTGTCAGTCTTATTATATTGAAAAGATGTTGAAAAGGTTTGATTGTTTTGATGTAGTTTTAATGAGAACTCCTTATGATCCTACTAAAAAAAATAAAAATTCTAGCATTTCTCAAACTGAATATGCTAAAATAATTGGGAGTGTAATGTTTCGTATAATCTATACTCGACCCGATATAACTTATATTGTTAGCAGATTGAATAAATATACTCATATTCTTAGTAGTGATCATTGAAATGCTCTTCATTGCTTGTTAAAATATCTGAGAAGTACTATGAATTTTAAAAATTTTCAAAATTTTCTATTGTTTTAGATAATTTTTGTGATGCAAACTGGGTAACAAACAATGATAAATTTATCTCCGTTAGTGGCTATGTATTTACTTTGAGTGCAAGTGTTATTTCATAAAAGTCTTCAAAGCAGACTTATATAGCACGTTGTATCATGAAATTTGAATTCATTGCTCTCAAACTGACAGGGTAAGAAGTAGAGTGACTGAGAAATCTTTTGGCACATGTGCTATTATGGGGACTATAAGTGTTATCAATTTCTTTACAATGTGACTCACACAAAGTAATTGAGATTGCTAAAAATAGTGTATACAATAAAAAAAAAAGACATATTCGCATCTGACATGATGCAATTAAATAAATATGGTGTTATTTTCTTGAAATATGTAAGCTCTGAAAGAAATTTGGTGGATTTTATGACCAAGATTTTGACCAGAAAAATAGTCCTTGAATCATTGAGGGGGATGACGCTAAAGCATATGCATTGTGGTAGTATGATAAATACCTATTTATGATCAAACAAAGCCATATAAGCCCTCAATTTGCACTATAATTTCTATCCGTATGATGCAAGGTAGTGTATCATAAGATTGAGCTTAATTTGCTCTTAGTGATTAATAGCCTTAAGGTGGTGATAGACTTGATGGATCATCTACATGAGCGTAAAGGGTTGGTCTACTTTTATGAAAAACTTGGATCATCTTTATAAAGCACTCATGAGACCCAAGGTTTGTGTGTAGAACCATAAAAACACTTTGAAGTATTGTAGAGGTTGCTTAGAATCAAGGATATGATATATGTTGTGTGATCTCAATTTAATCCATCTAGTTCAAGAGTACTTCACTTTTGGATATTTGTTGTTGTGTCATATCTCTATATGTCAATTCAACTCGAAAGATATTGACACTTAGATACAAGTTTTTTTTTTTTTTTTTTTTTTTGAAAATTAATTCATTCTTTATATTTGCATTAGTGAGGGATTGAAGAATTATTCCTTCTTTATTAATGCAAAAAATAAAATCATTTTGTAAATCTCTATAATAAATCTGTCTGAATATCCATAAGTCATAAGAGGTTGTAGAATGAAAAAGTTACCACTTCATAAATGTTACACATTCATTCAAATAACTGCTTTTGATAAATATAATTTTGTAAATGAAAAGACATTCAGAATTTTTGAAAATTACTTGCCTATATGACTTTTTCATTAATTCAAGAGTAACGTTACATTACGTTCATTAACTTTGTTTTTCTTCTTTCACTCTTTGACTTTTTCATTAATTCAAGAGTAACGTTACATTACGTTCATTAACTTTGTTTTTCTTCTTTCACTCTTTTAATGAATGAAACGTAAATGATATACCTATTTAAGGAGCATCATTTGAGAACTAAAGATGCAGAAAACATAGAAACAAAATACTCTCTCCATCATCAATTCTCTGCCTCAATCTTTGCTTCCTATTCTTTGTCAAATTTTGGGCAATTGATTTGGAAAAACTCCAGACTTTCAATCACGAGTGCACGTTTTTGAAAGTAGTTATGAAACCTTAAGGAGTGATCGACTAGAAGTATTTGCATCAAAGTCAGACCGAACTTGATTTTAAGACAACGACTTGCTACGACATAGTATTTGTGATTATTCGTTTATTATTATTAATTCAGTTTTATATCAGTATTATAATAATTTTTTCAATACGTATAATATATTTCATTCTTGATATATGATCAACGACAAAATCATTTGATATTATATAATATTTATAGTTTGTTTTGATCATGATACTAGATGCGCAAGTTTATTCTTGTTGATCTGTTCCACTATGCTTTTTAGGAGTACATCAAATATAATATTATCATGGTATAATGCATAAAGAAAACCCTTTAACTTGGTCTCCGTTCATATCTATGACCTTCAATTTTGAATGTGTACAAGTAGACACTTAAACTTTTAAACACTTGAACAAGTAGACACACACGTCCTATGTGGCATAATACATGTAGGACGGCGCGTAGGATGCGAACTAGCCACGTAGCATACCACATACGACACATGTGTCTGTTTGTTCAGCTTTATGCAAGTTTAAATATCTAATTGTTCACACTCAAAATTGGAGGACATAAATGTAAGTTGAAATCAAGTTAAAAGTCTCATTTATGTATTATCCCTATTATTATATTGTCTATTATGTCCATTATTTCAATCATGTGCTTGATTTTTTTTCAAAAAAAATATTTAGGTGTTTTGACATTGCCACTTTCTCATTCTTTGTAATAATTATTCTTTTTTTCATCATTCAAATATAACTACCCGAAATTAGATCCTAATTTTCTTATATGGCATCTAATTACTAAAAAATCAAATTTAAAAATGTCGAATTGATCAAAAAAGAAAAATCAAACCAAGTTTATGTTGATTCAATTGGATGTCATTTTTTCAAAACCAAACATTGAAAAATCAAAACCAAATAATACAAAATAAAATCAAAAAAAATCAAATGCACATCATTATAGTTAAGATTGCATCATTAAATTCAAAAGCAAAACGAGGTTGATAAATTCAAACCAACTTTTAGAGGAAACAAATACTAGTTGATTTTGATGCTTTTTTTTCAAAACTTCATGGCCATTTTTCATAGAAATGTCAAAAATCAGACTATAATATCTTAATGAATGCATAGATTAAATACTCCAACTAATTTGATCTTCTGGAAGAAGTTAACGACTGATTATGTCTAAACGTTACGCTCTGAGAGTTGCACTCTTGTACGCGATGCATTCATGTAAAAATTTACTCGTACCAATTATATACATCAAACCATATCAATAAGAGATTTAATAAGGTGAAATTATACATTAATTAGCTAATAGTTAAGCAAGATAAATGTTACACATCTATATTAGTTTGGTGTAAACATGGAGATTAGTTTTACCAATTGCTTCCCGTATATCTCAAATGTTCATGAGATTATGAGTCTACACAAAATCCACCTTATTCGATAAGGTTTGTTGAAGAATAAATATGACTACAAGTTGTAGGGGCTCTATAATTAAAAGTGACTTTTTAATACTATTACTATTACTTGAGTACTTGAGTGACTATTGAAGAAATCAACTCCATTTAAACTACATCAAGTCATAAATAGTTATAACATCATATCAACATATCCAAAACACAATTTAATGCAAAGGCGTAAATTGAGGGGTCGGGCTAATATAGTTATGAGATTGAGTAGTTTAACTTATATCCACCATTAGTGGAAGCTTTGTTTTACACAATCAAGTATTTTAAAGTCTAATATAGGTAAGTTTTAATTATTTTAATTTTTTAATCTTAAAATTATAAACAATGAAAATAGTTGTAGAAGGTGGATTCTATATTCACTCTATCAATATTTTTTATAGCACTATAGCTTTGTTATTAAAATTACGAAGGATTAATCGTGTCTTATTTTTATTGATCGTTAATATCTACTTTATTATTATTCAAGATCACCTAATTTGGATTAATTAGTAGTATCAACTTTCAAAGCAATCACCATCTAATTTGGATCAATTAGAAGCATCAACTTTCAATTTTTATGAGACTTTTTACTTTTCGAGATTCAAATTTTTTAAGATTGACCCATTTGGGATTATAAAAGTTATAATAAAAAGTAAACTATTTTAATTTTGACGGTAAACTATATCACTTTTTAACAGACTTGTAAAAAAATTGTAATAAAAAGTTAACTCGTTTAACTCTCAAAATCCAAACATCAATAACTAAATCGAGACTAAAAGATTTTATAAGCTTGATTTTAATTGATTGTAACATTACCGGTAGAAGAAATTTTTGAGATAAAAATGGGTACAACAATTATTTTTTTTCGAATCAATAAAAAGTGTAAGGAGAAAACGTGTATAAGATAAATTACCAAGTTCTAAAATTAAGGAATAGAGAGATAAAACATCAAGTTATTAAGGAAATGATTTTATCTGTTACCTATAAAATTATGCTTGTGTAAATCAAAATTTCCACTGACGGTGGAAATAAGTTAAACTCAATGAGATTTTGGTTGAAAATCATTTTCTGCCTCAACTATAAACCTTAGCCCCCTCCTCCCTTCCTCCTCATTTTTAAACCTTAAACAATAGGGAAAAGTACATAAATAGCTATTCGATCGAAATTAATTTCACGAAAATGATCATGGAATTAAAATTTCATTTGTTAGTCATTTTAATTTGTTGGCTTGTTCTATACAATTTCTATATATATCTTATATAGTTTCCACGCATATCTTGTACATATAAATATTCTATACAAAAATTATATATTTTTGATACACAATTATACAATAATTGTACAGTTGTTTTGTACACATTTTATACAAGAATTATATAATTTATATATATTTTAATATATATTTTATACATAAACATATTTGATACAATTTCTATACATATATCTTATATAGATACATATTCTATATAACAATTATATCATTTTTATACAATTATATTTTATTATTACTTTTAAACAACAAAAACAAAGTAAAATATTTTTCAGTTAAAAAATTTGAAGCAAAAAAAACTGAAATATTTTTAGAAAAGGGCCAAATGGCCCAAGATGGAAAAAGCTACTTTATCTTTTTTAAGAACTGTATCAGTATATGAACTATATCAATATAATATATAAATTATCTGAACAACATAGGCCAAAATGACCCAAATTTGTATGGCTATAATGTGAAAATAGTTTAGCCGACCGGCTATTTTTAGTCAAAATGTCAAATGCTGGCCATTTATTCTAAAAATGGTCAGTGGGTGTCCTTTCCCCTAAATAATAAGCATCACCCCCTCCCCTCCCTTCTTTATGTTGCCAATGTTTGTCTTGACGTTGACATTATCCTCTACTTATATAAAATCTTTCTTTATTATATATTATTTATTTTATGGCAAAGTGTCTAAAATGCCTTTCAACTATGTAAAATGGTGCAAAAATGTCCTCTATCTACACATTAGACCTAAAATGCCCTTTCTATCTACCTATTGGGCCTAAAATGTCCTTTCCACCTACCTATTGAGACTATTTTGCCCTTTTATTTAACAGATCAATACTATTTTGCCCTTTTATTTAACAAATCAATTTGAAGCTAAGCGTAATTATTTGGTTGATAGTATTATTAGTGGCTAATAATATGCAATACTTGCTAAACCATTTTCATAGAAACATATGACAATAACATCTGGATCGACGGAAACTCACTCCTATGCTCGTCTACTGGGGCACCATGCTGAATTTTCTATTTCTGAGGTAAGCTTGAGACATGAACTCTATGTTATGGCCAAGGCCATTGCTTCCAACAATCTGCATGGAGTCAGCAGCTGGAGGGTATTTATCCTAGAAAACCTGTTCCTAAAAGACTAATTATACAAAAATTCCTCCAACTCACTTTTCTTCGGTTGGATCATAGAAAAATCCAAGAACGACACCTTAGACAACCAACAAAATTGAGGTTGAGATGTATACACAGGGAAGCTCTCTTGCCCACATCCTGATGTGACTTACAAACAAAATTAAAATAATCAAACACAAAGACTTATCTCAATCACCCATAACCCTGTATCTAAAAATACAAGAAAATGATGAGCCAAAGACTACAAATGACATTATATGTTTTACCTCAAAGGTGAGCAAGAAAGCATAATCGTGGACTAATACTTGAACTAAGGGGTCGTTTGGTAAGAGGGATATTGATAATTAATTCCGAAATTAGTTTAGAAGATGAGTTTATCCCATGTTTTGCTGAGACAAACTGAATGGAATAGCTAATCCCGTAATTAGTTATCCTGAAATTGTAGCATTTTTCTTATCCTTCCGTGAGGGTCGGATTGGGTTATTACATTTGATGGATTGAAATTTTACGGAAAAATTAATTATTAGTTGACCAATGAAAAACTATGTCATTGATGAATTGGAGCTGACCAGTTAAATAAAAAAGGACAAAATAGCCTTAATAGATAGACGGAAAGAATATTTTAGACCCAATAGGTAGACAAAGGATATTTTTGCACCATTTCACATAGTTGAAGGATATTTTAGGCCCTTTTCCGTTTATTTTATTCAAGTATTTATATTGTTTTATCCCTTTTTGATTCAAAGGGTTGAAAACCATTTGACTTTGCCTATTTAAACTATTTTAAAACTTAAAAGAAAATTTTGAAATAATTTAATTAATTACAGAGTCGCTAGTTGATTTTTTTTTTTTGAGAAAATATCAAGAAAAAACTATAAATATTACCTAAAAGATTCAAAACAGAAAAAAACTTTCAAGTTTAGAAATTCCGAGTAAGTGGCTTCTATTACTATTTTAGGAAGGTTTTTTAGGCACCTAAAATATCCGTCAACTTGTGGTTATCCGGACTATTTGAAAAACTACCTTTGGCTAATTTTGAAAAAGTGAAGTCGTTTTTTTCAAAAAGAAGTCAAAAAGAAGTTGAGTAAGAAAATATTTTTGAGGTTTATGCAAAATAAGTTTTTTGACGACTTAGTAGGGGATTTAACTAGGCCTTAGGAAACAGCTAACAAACAAACATATCGAAAAAAAGATAAAGGGAAGAGGGAGATCTAGACTCCTTTGGGTCCAAATCTATGAACCTGTCCTAAACTATTCGTTTGGACTTTTAGCCCACCTGCACCTATCCTAAAATAGTCCCTTTGGGCTTTCATCCCACAATGGCTTTATCTGTATTAGTTTAAAACTTTGACTTCAAGGCCACCAAATGAATGGATAAATAAGTAACTAAATATATAAAGAGAAACGAAGCAATAATAAACAAATGAAACTTTTTAAGTCTTTTAGCTACTTTACCAATGGGATTTTGAGCCGTTTCTTTTTCTTCCATCTTCTTACACTCGTACGCCAAGCAATTGACTTTTGGACATAGTCTTTCAAAATCAACTTGGGATTAAATGGGTCTCAATGGCCCATAATAGACATGAAAAGGAAAAAGAGTCCATGTAGGACTCGAGCGCATCCACATACGAAAGAAAAATAAAGTAATTAATATATGTTCAAAGATCGATAATTAAAGATAACTGATGTAGTTAAAAGAGCATTCTCACGCATAAAGACAATAGCAAGCTATGATATGAAAAAGATCCAACTTATCCAACGAAAAGAAAGTTAATCTATCTCTTGAACAAGTTCAAGAATTAAATCAAATGCAATGTGATTAATTCTTGAGGAAAGATAGCATAGACCCATAAATTAAAAAAAAATAACAATAATTTTTTTTAAGGAATGTTTGGATAAAAATTGAACTTATGACTTCTAGAACAGTAAGGGAAGAATAATCATCATCATCATAATACTAATAGAAAAAAGGAAAACAAATTTTATTTGGGATCAAGTCCAGTTCCCTTTAAACTATATATTGCTGTGAATTATAAAAGCAATAGATTCTCTCTTTTGCATAACAACAAATGTAAACACCAAAATTTTCATATACAAATTCTACTATGCAACTATGCAAAAGTATTAACCTTAGCTGATTCGCCTTTAATTTTAAACCATTAATAAAATTCCATCAAGGTCATTAAAGGTGCTAATATGTGTACCACATATTCATAATCAAAGTAGGGGCGGTATACGATTACAAACAAATAGCAGTTAACAAAACAATCCAACCAGTGAACTATGATTTGAACACTCCTTTACATCTAATAAGGTAAAACGGATACTACCTTAAGCTAGTATTATTGCTAATCCTTTCCTTTCTTACCATATGAAACTACAAACCATGAACTTCATTAGGTTGATAAATACACATTTTTTAACGACTAACTTACCATTTGATCAAAAAGACTCTATAAACTATGTTCAAATCATACAAAGCTCGATTTAATCAACTCCCTAAATAAAAAATAAAGTCAAATTAAAGATAGATTTAAAAAAAGAATATTTCAAAATTGAACTAACACTTGGTTCATCCTTGCCTTCTCTCGAAAAGTTCCGAGAACTTTGAGTCGACATGTGTCCTTGAAGGGTCAGGAGATGATACGAGAGAAATATAACATATCCTTTGTCCCTTCATGACATTTTTGTCAATAAGAGCTTTAGGACTGTTCGTAGTTGACCATGAAAATCTGAAGACGAACGGGAAACAAAGAATGGAAAAGGCGAACCACTAACAACATCGAACTAAAGCCATAAATGAAAACTAAGACAACTAAAGTTTGACTAAATAATTAACAAGTTAGACTACCCTGCTCCAATTTGAAAGTTATATACTGGTAACTCGCAAAGGTTGATGCTGCAATGATTTCAAAGGCAAACCCAAAACACAAATTACGAGACTAATGCATTGAACTTATGGCTGAATAAAGAACAATAAATTGAAAGAATACTATGCATCAAACCTTTAAAAAATTCAATATGGAAACAATAGTGTAAATCTCGCAACGAAAAAAAATATTGAGTCACAACAGTGAACCAAACAAAGGAAAAACAAAATATTCATAATAGGTGCTTGAAAGGAACATTAACAGCTAATCAACAAGGTTGACACGAGGCAGTCAGTCCACGACAACAAAATCTAAATATACGAAATTGATAATGAAGCAAATAGTGTAATTTAAACATTGATCCAGAGAAACAACATAACAACAAATATTTCAAGACAATCCTATGGCCATTGAAGCCCTCTACAATGAACAATCCCAACACGTTAGTATGATTACAACTAAACAATCAACTATCGCTATGGAGAAAAAGGGATGAAGAAGAAATTAATGATAAAATTAAAAGGGGAAAGGTATGTTTACCTCTTTCGAGGTAGCAAAACAAAACTTTGAGCTACCGTCAGACTCCACTACCACTGAAAATCATCATCGTCAACACGGAAACCTCGATTAGCCTACGAATTTCACGAAACAAAATTTTTACTAGAAAAATGGACTGTTCTTGTTTACTCAAATTTTTTTTCAACCCTCAAGACTTGCCCCCTTTGTCTCTAATAGGAGCTTTATACAGAAAACCAAATTGGTGTATGACTTTGATTTCTATTGATATGGGATTTTTGGGGTAAAAATCCAAATTCCAGGGCTAAGAAGCAATTTTCACAAAATGGATAATGGAGATTGGATTTCAGTCCTTGCTCGTATCGGCGGCAAATGAGAAGAGCAAAAGTACAAATCCTTGGAATATTCCACAAAATCCATGGGTTTAGGGAGGGGGGATTTGGTTTTTGATTTTTGAATTTCAAACCAAAAACTTAGGGATTAAGGTAATGAGAGCCACGTATGGTACTAATATAGTACGAATTTGGACACCTAAGGTCAAATCTATAAGCTTCTAGACTGATTTTGTGCTAAAAACAGTGTTGATCACATGAGGGTGGAGAGAGGGATAGGCGTTTGGATGAGAACGAGTTGTTCGGGCTTTTGTTAGGTCGATTCACGTTAGATCCCGGGTCTCCATTTTAATCGGGTATTGGTTTTGCTGGAATTGTTCTTGGTTTGATATTATCGATGATATTGCTGTTTTATGGTCTTGTTGTCATTGATACAATATTGTTGGAGAAAAAGAAGAGTGGGCCAGGTCGGGGAGAATGGTTTGGTGTAAAGTTGAAATTATTATGTGGGCTGCTGATGGGTTGCTAATGAACAACGCTGGAATAGATTATTTTTTGGGATTTGGCCAATTCTACTTAAGTTTTGGCCAAATTGAAAATCAATTGGCCAATTGCATCATAATTGTGATCACTTTGATTTTAATTATGGTTAAATCTAATAGATTGACTAAATTAAATCAAAATTCAAAATAAATTAATACCTCATTTAATTTCAATCTTCTTCATTGTTTAAAATAAAATAAGTATTTTTATCAAATAAATTAATTTTGAGAACAAACTATATTTGGATTAAGATTTTAACCATTTGGATCTATTTTCAAGATAAGCCTTAATTAAAATTTGATGATCTGTAAATTAAATATTTAAGTAACAAAAGTATACAGTTTCATATAATTGAATATGGTAATATATAATCGCTACTTAAAATGGAAAAATTACCCAAATAAATACTTTGAAAAGCTTTTTATCCGGATAAAATAAATATTGTAATTTTATTTTATTTTTTAAAAAACTCAGAATTAAACTTAGTTATGGAGGGTAAAAATTAAGTGTCAACAACAGCCCCCTCCCTTTGGGTAGGGTGGATGCAAGTAACCCCGGGCAAAGGGAGTTTGACGTTCCTAATTTTTGTTTGACCATAAATTTATTTCTGAAAGGGGTTGGCTCTTGCACAAATTTCTTGGAGTTATGGACGGACCCTAATATCAGGTTTTCTACATATCTCAGGTTGCATGAGAATTCATGATACTTTTAGTTCATAAAGCTGGATTCTGAAGCATGATTTTCAAAGAATTTCACGAGTTATTCCAATTTTCACATTTTTGGTGAAACCGAAAAGCTGACGAATAAGGGAATTAAGGGGAGGTTGGAATACAGTCAAGTTTTCAAAATAGATCCTAGCCTAGATATCTCCGAGATTCAGGAAATCAAATGGGTTGTAGTTTGACTCAATCGGTAGAAAGTATAGTCTTTTATTTCAGATGATCTTTGGTTCAAGAGGAGTGACAAGTTGATTGAGTTGTGAAAAATAGGCTTGTAACCTCTTAACCATGAATTTGAGATGCTTCACATCCATAGGAAAGAATTTACCTAGATATAATTTCCATAACTCTAAGTATGTTGTGACTCGAATTTGAAAGAAAGATAAGGTTACCTTGGTATGAGTTTAGAAATATCCCGAAGGTGAAGCTAAAATCAAAATTACCATATACCTTCTAATAGGAGTGTGGTTTGATGGTGTTGGTGATCATTCTTTAGCTCGAGCTCAAAGAGTTTGATGTCCCTCTCTAGACTATGTCCCATTTTGCTGCTAAGAAAGAGTTTCACGTTGTGCTGCGTCCTATCTGGAGGCATCTGCACATGTGGTTTTGATTTGAGATTTTCAGCCTCTCGGATGCTCTCGACAATGTCTCAAACAAAAATTGTTAGTGCTAAACATAATTCAAAAAAGAGGTATATAGTTTTTTACTATATCTCCACGTGAATTTTTGCCTAAAAAGTGAATTCATTATCTCATGTACCTATTTGGAAGGAAATAACTTGCAACAACACGCACAACAACCCTCTTGGTTGTTGAACAATTAGCTTATTTGTCTATTGAATATGTATTGAAAAGGGGTTGGCCATTTTGGACACCGACAATATTTTACGTAGAACGGTCCCTACAACCGGTTAATCTTATGCTGATATGGAAACCCTTTTAGTCACCAATAATTCTCATTGTATATGGAATGAAAACCTCTCAGTTTATTGACAATTATTTTTTGCATGTGGCCTCAGGTAAGTCTTGCGCATTTTTTGTATTGATAAGACTTATAGATTTCCCCTGAATTGATAATCTTTGAATAATCTTGCGCATTACTTGATGTTGGATACGAGATGACTTACAGATATCATTTGAATTTCTAGCTTTTAGGTATTTTGGTACATTATCCAACGTTGGATAAGAGATTACTTACAGATATCCCTCCAATCGGTAGCTCTTAGGTATTTCTTCACATCATCCGACCTTGGATACAATATGACTTATAGATATCTCTCAAATTGGTAGTTTTTGGGTAATCCTGCACATAATTGATCTTGGATATGATGCAACTTATCGAGAACCCTTGGAAGTATCAGTTTGATAATCTCGCATCTTCTTCGGTAAGGATTTAGTTGCGACTTATGGATAGCCTTCGAACTATCAATCTATGGGTAACCTTGCACACTACCCGGTTAGGATGTTGTTGTGGCTTACAGATGAACTGTGGACTATCAACTCATAGGTAATCTTGTACGCTACCCTATTTCAAGTAATATGACTTATAGATGATCCCAAATTGTTAATTTCTAGGAAATCTAATATGTCATCCATCTTCAGATAGCGATTTAAAGATATCCCTTTGAATCAACTGCTTTTGATGCCATCAGATGCTGATTCATGATGAAATATCCCTGATGTCAACATATTTTATCTCCCATGTCAACAAATATTAAATGCTGATGATATCCTCAATGCCAATATATGCTATCTCGCGTGTCAACAGATATTAAATGTTGATGATATCCTCGATGCCAGTGTATTCTATCTCGCCCATCAACAGATATTAAATGCTATGATATCCTCGATTCCAGCATATGCTATCTCGCGTGTCAACAGATATTAAATATATATTCTATCTCGTGTGTCAATAATTATTAAATGATGGTGATATCCTCGACGCCAGCATATGATATCTCACGTGTTAACAAATATTAAATACTTATGATATCCTCGATGTCAATGTATGCTATCTCACATATCAACAGATATTAAATGTTATGATATCCTTGATGCCTGCGTATGCTATCTTACATGTCAACAATATTAAATGCTAATGATATCCTCGACGCCAACATATGTTACCTCGCGTGTCATCAGATATTAAATGCTGGTGATATCCTCGATGCCAGCGTATGCTATCTCGTGTTTCTTCTAATATTAAATACTGATGATATCCTCAACGTCAGTGTATGCTATCTCGCATGCCAACAGATATTAAATGCTGATGATATCCTTGAGCCAGCATAATCATCAACATTTAATATCTCGCGTGTAAACAGATATTAAATACAGATGATATCGACGCCAGCGTATGCTATCTCCCGTGTTATTAAATATTAAATGCTGATGATATCTTTGACGCCAGCGTATGCTATCTCGCCTGTCTTAAAATATTATATATTAATGAAATATTTGACGCCAACATATGCTATCTCGCGTGTCATTTGATAGTAAATATTGATGATATCCTCTACCAGTGCATGCTATCTCGCGTGTCATCAGATATTAAATACTAATGATATCCTCGACGCCAGTGTATGTTATCTCACGTGTCATCAGATATTAAATACTGATGATATCCTCGATGCCAGTGTATGCTATCTCGCGTGTCATCAGATATTAAATACGGATGATATCCTCAACACCAGCATATGTTATCTCGCATGTCATCAGATATTAAATGCAATGGCCTTCTTGGCAATGAAAATTGTTTCATCTGAGTCCATTTGTCTGTGTTTTTGCTTTATACATGTACCATTTGTGTTTCCTCATGGCTAATTTAGGGATAACCTTTTTGGCTTTTCCTTCTCTTGAGAAATCCTTTTAGTGTGGCCTTATAGGCCTATCTCTTTTGACCATACATGCACTCAAGGTAAATATTTAGTAGACACAAAGTCTCTTTTGCTAACGACTATTTTTTTAGAACAATTCTAAATACAATATTTATAAAGAAGATAAGGCGCATTTTTTTTGTCTTTTATGGTTTCAAGAAATAAGATAGACAATTCAAAAGGTCTTCGATAAATGGGTATCAAACACGTCTTTGGGGCTACCCAAAAACATCATTCTTGAGCATTATATGCTTTGGTGTGGCTCCTAACTCGCTTGGGGATTTTTGAAAAAGATTCTCATTTGTGTATTGATCCCTGCATCTACAGAAAAATGATTAGTTTTGAGTGAAACTACTCCGTGTTAACCTCCCCTGATCCTTGGTTTGCTCCTGCCATATTTCGGGTGCTTCATTATATTGGGACTTCCACCCTGACTCCCCATTCCCCTAGATGCCTAGGCAATCACTAAGTAAAAATATTTATATAGATTTTGGAAAGTAGTCTTAATTTTTAGAAAACTAGTTTCAAAAAATTTTGTAGAAGCTTTAGAAAATCTCTGCCTATCATGTCATATACTAGCTCAATAAACGTCTTCTTCCTGAGGTTCAACTATGTTCGACATCCGACGGAGGATTTCCAAACTTATCATTATTGTTGGAGAGTTCTTCAGTAAGTCTTTCATAACAAGAGATTTAGTCTATCTAGACTTTGTCGCAACTAGTAATTTCTAAAACTGGACTTTTACCTTCTAGTATTGGGGGATTTGAAATGTATTCCAATATACTAGTGGAAATTTTGAGGACTTCCTCAAAATTTCTACTCCAGTTTAATACCACTAGAGATGATTTTGGCTTGAGAGGATCTTTAGTCTTTGCGGGTCTTTATCTTGTTTATTAGATGATGATCTTCCTCTTGTGAATTTTAAAAATTCCATCTCAAAAATTTGCCTTATCTTCCATTTTCTAGGGTTATGTGACCGAACCGTTAGGGTACCTACGTGTCCCGTTGAAGGAGTAATCAGGTCAAACATAGCTCAGGACTACGCCAAAGATATATGGAAAAGATTAATGGGTTGACTAAAGCTGACATAGACCGACTACTTATCCCTTTCTAGGTAATTCAGGTCATCACGTATTTCATACTTAAAAGGAAAGGATAAATTCTCCTAAGGGATTGACCGAAGTCGACATAGGCCGCCTATGTATCCCTTTCTTAGGAATACAGCTCAAACATAGTTTGTACTTAAAAGGAGCGGGATTCTAGGCAATTACACATAATAAAAAAAATATTATCTTAAAGGTGATTACAAATAAACCAATGAAACAAAACTAAAAACAACATTCAAACATAGCATCTCTTTACCGCATCGAAATTGATTAGTTTTGTCCACTCTTGACCATCCATCTCAAATAAAATTAGAGCTCCTTCGGATAGTACCTTGCGAACTATGTATGGTCCTTGCCAGTTAGGAACGAACATGACATTGTTCTCTTCTTGGTGAGAAAATATGCTCTTGAGAACTAATTGGCCAACTTCAAATGTTCAAGCTCTTACTTTCTTGTTGAAGGCATAGATTATCCTGTGTTGGTACAACTGACCATGACATACAATAACCATTCTTTTCTTATCAATTAATATGAGTTTTTCATAATGGGCGTGAAACTATTCTTTGTCACTTAATCCGACTTCTTGAATAATCCTTAAGGAAGGTATTTCAACCTCAGCAAGTATTACCATTTCATTCCTATAAACAAGCAGATGAGAAGTTGCCTAGTGGAGGTTTGAACTATTGTGCGATACCCTAGTAAAGTATAGGGAAACATCTCATGCCATGATCTATCATTTTTTTATCGTTTCTCTCAAGATATTCTTGATATTCTTATTGGCGGCTTCCACGGTTCCATTCATCAGTGGACGATATGGGGTCGAGTTGCGATGAACAATATTGAATTGATCACAAATCTCACTCATCAAGTGACTACTTAAGTTATCTCCATTATCAGTAGCGATCAATTATGGCACTCTAAATTGGTAGATCAAGTTATTCCTGACAAAATCTGTAACTACCTTATTGGTGATAGCTTTATATAAAATAGCTTCAACCCACTTCGTAAAGTAATCAATAGCAACAAAAATGAATCTATTCCTATTTGATGCTGGTGGCTCTATTGTCCCGATAACATCCATACCCCAAAGCACGATAGGCTATGGTGAACTCATTGCATAAAGTTTATGTAGAGGCATTCGGATCAAATCTTTGTGTACCTTCATTTTGGGCACTTCTGCACATACTTGCTACAATCATTTTCCATAGTCATCCAGAAGTAACCAGTTCTCAGAATCTTTCTAACAAGGAAAACCTATTCATATGGGTGCCATAAACTCCTGGATGTAATTCTTTTATTAATTTTGTGGCTTTCACGACATCGATACATCTTAAGAATCCTAAGTCTCGAGTTTCCCCATTTGGAATATAATTCTTTGCCAAACGCCAGATTGTATTTTTCTGATTTTTGCTTGCCTCTTCAAGATACGTTTCAGATTCTAAATACCTTTTAATATCATAGTACCATGGATTTCTGTTAGCTCCTCTTCGACGTACATATAATGTTTGGGTTGTTTCTTCAAACTTATTTCTAAAGGATCAATGTAACTCTAATTTGGGTGCTGAATCATGGAGAATATAGTAGCCAAAGTATCAACAAACTCATTCTATATCCTCGAGATATGTCAAAAATCAACTTCCTTGAATATTCCACACAAATTTTGTACTAAATCTACATAAGGTGTAATATTGGAGTTCTTTACGGCCCATTCTCCCTGTACTTGGTGAGTTAGCAAATCTGAATCTCTAATGACAAGTAATTCACAAACACCCATATCAAGTGCTAACTTGAGACCTAGAATTTAAGCCTCATATTTAGAAATGTTATTGGTACATGGGAAGTATAATTTAGTAGTTGTTGGATAGTGTTGGCCTATTTTTGACACTTAAATTGCTCTGATTCCTGAGCCTTTGAAGTTGACCGCTCCATCAAAGAACAATCTCCATCCAGGGTACATCTCTGCAATGCCTTTTACGACGAATAAAATCTCCTCATCTAGGAAGTAAGTTCGAAGTGGCTCGTACTCATTATCAACCAGACTCTTACACAAATGATCCACTAAGTCTTGACTCTTGATTTCCTTTTGGGTCATTTACACGATGTCGAACTTACTTTACAACATTAGCAACTTGGCTAACTTTCCTGTAGGCATGGCTTTCTGGAATGTATACTTCAATGGATCCATTCTTGACACGCCCCAAAACTAATCCATGTAATATGGGAATCTCAAGCCCATATAAACCAGAGGTCGCCCCAATAACGCATCACAATCATCACAATGATCCCGAGGGTCGGGTGAATCCCGACCATAAAATGAGATAGTGGAAAACTCACCACAAGTCATAACTTAAACAATGTCTAACCACTTCATTAGGTTCATCAACTAACCAATATACCCAAGTCCAGAGTCATCCACAATACCTCTATACAAACCAGAGTTTAGAAATGTATATGTCGGGACAAGCCCCCGAGTCTCAACAATAGCCAAACCAAGTAAAAAATGACTATGTCTAAAGATAGGAGACCAAGGTTGAGTGCCTTCCGAAGAAAGAAAGCTCACCACTACAAAGGCAAATGTATGAACTGCTTTGATTGTCTAATCACTACACAGGAAGAGAAAAAGATATTCCGGCCCCTATATCTTATGGGGACATAGCGTCTGGAGATGGTTAGTGGTTGGAACGATAGCATGTAACTCAAGGATAAGGATAAAATAACATCATCATTCAATAACAAGAAATATATCATATTCATTCACATTCATAACCTTATCCATATATATATATATATATATATATATATATTGACATATCACATACCATTCAAAGTGGCAAGATTTATCAACACTTTGGAAACACTCATTCATCATACATGCAATCGAGGACTCCAACCTTCCACACATATAGGTTTAAGCATTTCTCATTAGGATAGGACTTTAATAGTATTCATATATCATCAAGTAAGGGACTCTAACCACATACATATCCATTTAAGTAAGGGACTCTAACCACTCACACACATTCATATAAGTGAGGGACTCTAACCACTCACACACATTTATATATGTGAGGGACTCTAACCACTTACACATATTTATTCAAGAAAGGGACTCTAACCATATGTTTATATATTTGGCAAGGAAATCTAACCTCATGCCACATTAGATATGGGACTCAAACCCTAAGCCAATTCATTTGGCGAGGCACTTCGACCTCATAAGATCTCATTATGCAAGGGAATTTAACCGCAAGAGATTTCACTAGGTAGAAGAAACCTCAAGAAAACACGTCTATTATTAGTCAAAATTGGGACTCTAATCCTTTGCCCATGCATCCACATACATTTAATTCACACATAAGGACTTTAACCTATTTAGCCAATTCAAAATCATAAATGACCACATGGTCCTCATGGGAGCCTTCATTGCCTAACCATTTCAATAGGAAAATATCTTCATTGAACTTATCATACAATTCAAACTATGGTCTTCAAGACCCTTATGAGCCATTCACACTTCACTAGTAATTCTATACCACAATCTAGTTCAACACACAATTCAAGTTAATTTTCATGTTAGGGACTTTAACCCCCTTCTTATTCATCAACCATCAAGGTCATCAATTACACAATGCATGATTTATTTTACCTTTACAATATCATTTTTCAAGTATTCATACATATTGGTCCATTTCCTAAGTTCAAAACATCACCAACATTTGACTTGACAATTAACTTAGACATCTTCACAAACACCTTGTGTACTTACCTTTATCAAGGTCATTTTATGGTAGAATTCTTCAAGATTAGGGTTACTTATGAACCACATGTTAGACCACATAAAACAAGCATCCACATATGCAAATCATCATAAATAATATGAATAAACACAAGTCTAAGTAGGAATCATCATTGTTCAGCATTTAAAAACAAAACCCTTTTGATTTAATTTCAAAACCACCATGTACACTTACTAATTCAAGTGTCAAATACATGGGTTTTAGTGTTATTTAAGAAGGGGAAGAGATACATGTATTAAACAACTTGAATCACTAATATTATTAACTCCTGTTTTGCCTATTGAAGATCACCCTCCAAACCCTAGCCTCCAATCTTGTTTCAGGAGAATTTAAGAGTGATTTGGAGTGTTTGTGTCTGGTAAAATGAGGGCTTAGAAGGCTATAATTAATTATATAGTGAAGTTACTTTGGGTTTTAGGCATGGGAAATGACCACCAGGCCCTCAGTTAAAAGCTGGAAAATGACCTCATCCAGGGGTACGAATCCCCCATACAACTCCCTAAGTAATCGTACCCTAGGGTACGAGTGGTACCCTTACTCGTAACCTAGGATCTTCCTAGGTTATCTATACTGTTAAGGGTATGAGTGGACACCCTTGAGTCATAACCAAAGGGTACAACTCAACTCCTAACTCATAAGATTCATCTGTATAGAAAATAGTCCACTAAATTTGAAACTTTACTCCATACGATTAAGTAGTATACGACTCGTATGTATTGGTTATGACCAAGGGGAGGCCATGTCGTATAGTGGATAGTGTGTTAACCCCATGGACTAATCAAGGTACGATGGGGGAGGGAAAGGTGGGTGCGACCCGTGTCCATGTGTATGATTCAAGTCCCTAGTCTTACCCAACTCAGAGACATCGAATGATAAAGTTCTTCTCATGGTTCAAAGCCTAGGTGTTTCAATTATCCCCCACTTGGATCATTCGTCCTCGAATGAGGGATAAGGCAAGCAATAAACACAAGACAACATGTCATCACACATCAAAATGACCTTCAAGTAAGTTAGAACAAGCATACAATAGGGATATAACACATATCATGCTCATTTTCAAACAATCATTCACGTCATTATCATCGGGACTCAAACCCATTATTTATCAAGACACTTGATCATTTCAAAGCTTAGGGGCTTAAACCCTTGCTTATCAGTACTTAATCATTTTACAACTTAGGGATTTCAACCCGTCAACTTATCAAGGATACTTACTCAATTTAAGGATTATGGACTTGAACCCATCATTTACCAAAATCATGAATCAACTCAAGATACTAGGGACTTAAACCCATCACAATTATGTCACAAATCACTCAACACATTGGGGACTTTAACCCATTGTCTATCAAGGAAATAAATCAAAGCAATGAGATTAACACATACCTCCATCCCAAGTTTCTAGAATAGGAAACAAGTTTGGATACTTAGACTTTATGTCCTCTTTTGCTTCCCATATAGCTTCCTCGGACTTTTGGTTCCTCCATAGAACCTTTACCAAATCCACCTCTTTCATTCATAACCGGCATACTTGCCAATCCAAGATCCTCACGGAGATATCCTCATAGGAAAAAGAGTCTAAAATACCAACATCATTCAAAGGAACAACCTAAGAAGAACCATTCACACATTTCCGTAATATAGAGACATGGAAAGCCAGGTGAATGGAGTTCATACTAGAAGGAAACTCCAACTCATAGGCAACATTGCCAATCCTCTTCACTATCAACTAGGGACCAACATATTAGGGACTAAGCTTCCCCTTTTTACCAAACCGCATCACTTCTTTCATGGGAGACACTTTCAAGAATACCCAATCGCCAACACTAAACTCTAAGTACCTATGCTTCATATCCACATAGTACTTTTGGCGACTTTGAGCGACTTTCAATCAATAATGAATCACATTCACCTTCTCTATGGATTAGTGGATTAAGTTAGGGCCAAATAATTTACCCTCTCCAACCTTGTACCACCTAATTAGAGATCGAAATCCCCTACCATACATGTCTCAAAAGGTGAAATGCCAATACTAGAGTGGTAACTATTATTATAGGCAAATTCAAAGGCAAGTGGTCATACCAACTACCACCATAATCAATCACACAAACCCACAACATATCCTCTAATGTTTAGATGATCCTTTCTGCTTGACCATCTGTTTGCGGGTGGAAAAAAGTACAAAGGCACACTTTAGTACCCAAGCCCTTTTGGAATAACTCTAAAAGTGGGATGATAATGGAGGACCACGATCCAAAATAATAGAAACCCGATACTTTAGTACCCAAGACATTTTGGAATAACTTCCAAAAGTAGGATGAAAATGGAGGACCATGATCTAAAATAATAGAAATTAGAGCATCGTGCAACCTTATGATCTCCGCAAGATACAACTTAGCATAATCTTTCACCGAGAAATTAGTCCTCACGGGCAAAAAGTGAGCGAACTTGGTCATTCTATCAACAATGATCCAAATAGAATCACATTGATTCTAGTATCTAGGAAGACCGGTAACGAAATCCATATTAATTGCCTCCCACTTCCATTTGGGTAATGGGATCTCTTGATACAAGCCCCCTGACCTCATGTGCTCAACTTTCACTTATTGAAACACCATACACTTGGCTATATAGCTAGCCACATCACGCTTCATATTACCCCACCAATAGAACCCTCTAAGTGCATGATACATCTTGGTGGAACCGGGATGAATGGCATACCGAGATTCATAAGCCTCGGCCATGACCCTTTTCCTTTATCTATTGACGTTGGGAACACATAGCCTACTTGGTATCTCAAGACACCATCACCCCCAATCACAATGTACATAACCTTGTCTTGACCTATATTACTCTTGATCTTCATATAGTCGGGGTACAATGGTTGCTTTTCCTTTATCTCGACAACAAGAGATGACTGAGATATAGGAAAAATAATACAGTACCATCCTCAAAGTCCGCAAGTCGAACTCCAAGATTAGCTAAACGATGAATGTCCTTCACCAATTCCCACTTATCCTCATCTACATGGGTCAAACTCCCTAAGAAAAAACTACTAAGAACATCAGTGAATATATTTTCCTTACCGAGATAGTAATGAAGACTCATATCATAGTCTTTCAATAACTCGAGCCACCTTCTTTGTTAGATATTTAAATCTTTTTGAGTAAATACATATTCGAGGCTCTTATGATTAAAAAAGATATCAACATGAACCCCATATAGGTAATGTCTCCAAATCTTTAATGCAAAGACCACGGCTAATAACTCTATGTCATGGGTAGGGTAGTTTTTCTAATGGGCGTCTTAGGGATATCCACATCCCTAATATTAAGCTGATGATAACCTGATCTGTGATTAATTTTACAGAAACACTTCGCACCCTGAAGTTGATCAATCAAATCATCGATCCTAGGAAGAGGATATTTATTATTTACGGTCACTTTGTTCAACTAATGATAATCAATGCATATACGAAGAGAACCATCCTTCTCGCGCATGAACAACATGGGAGGCACCCCTTAGAGATATACTAGGATAGATAAAACTTTTATATAAGAGGTCTTTCAATTACTCCATAAGCTTTTTTAGTTTCGCCAAAGCCATTTTATAAGGAGGGATAGAAATCGGGCGTGTCCGAAACAAGATCAGTCCCAAAATTAATTTCCCTATCGGGAGAAACACCGAGAAGATCATTGGGGAACACCTCAGGAAACTCATTAACCACAAGAATGGATTCTAGAGAAGGCTTTTCCAAGATAGAATCCTTAACTCGGACCAAATGATATAAACACCCCTTTGAAATCAACTTTTGGGCCTTTAGATAAGAAATAAACCTTTTCTTAGGCACTAGGGAACCACCTTCCCATACAATGACTGGCTTATTAGGGAATTTGAACATGACCCTATGGGTTCAATAATCTAGGGAAGCATACCAAGAGTGCAACCAATCCATCCCTAGAATGACATCGAAATCAACCATGTCCAACTCTATTAAGTCTACAAGAGTATCCCTACCACCAATTGATATCACACACCTCTCATAGACCCTTCTAACAACCACAGGGTCTCAGATCAAGCTAGAAATAGAAAAAAAAGAATCGACAGACTCTCGAGACGACAATCAAGATGCACAACCACATACGGGGTCACATAATAAAGAGTAGACCCTAGATCAAGTAAACAATACACATCACGGGAGAAAAGTCTCAATATACCAGTGACAATATCGGGAGATACCTCAGAATCTTGGTGAATAGCAAGTGCATACAAATAGTTTCGACTAGCACCTATGCCAAAAATAGAAGCAGAGGCAGACATAGCTGATGTTCCAGTGTTTTACGGAATATTTAACATCATTTTCTTAGTAATATTGTATGTTTTCAAGAAACCAAAGTGATATTTTATGAAGGTTTTTAGTTTTTCAATGAAAGGAGATAACCACAGAAGAAAACTGGAAAAATTAGCAGAAAAAGGGAATTGATGGTTAAAATAATGAACCGTCAGTTTTACGACAGACCGCCATATATATCGTCAAGTTAAACCAAAACAAAGCCTCCAGAGGAGTCGAGTGATAGACAATATAGTGGACTGTTATACATGGGATGGACCACCATATTGATCGTCAGCTGTTATCCAGAAGCTGCCTTCCAAAAGAACTCCGCGATGGTAAAGATGTCGGACCATCAGTCCATTGACGGACCGCTAGGTGTACCATCAGTTCTTATCCTGAAGCTTCCTTCCAAAAGGACTCCATAATGGTAAAGATGGTGGACCGTCAGTCCATTAACGGACCCCCAGGTGTACCGACAGATGTTATCCAGAAACTGCCATTTGGATGAATCGAGTGACTAGAAAGATAGTGGACCATTAGATCTTTGACGGTCCGTCATATGGACCATCAAATGGGATGCGTTTTTTCTATTTTAAAATTTTAAATTATTTTTTAGCTGGGATATATAAATACCAACTTTTAGGGTTAATAACACATCTTTTACCTTTTACAAAATTTCTTTTCATCTATTGAACTTCTTGGTATCCAAGTACTTTGGGGAATTTTAGTATCAAATAACTAATCATTGAAGATTCAAGAACTGATTCTCGGGATTGTTTGTAAGTAGACATTCCATTTATTTATGAATAATACAAGATTGAATTCTTTATCTTCTATGGAGTGTTGTGGATAAATCTCATAACTAGGGTTATGGGATACTTAATGAGAAATTCACCTATGGGTTGGGAATCAATTTGAGTTCCATAATTGAATAAACCTTTCTTCAATTTCAAGACTTTTCTTGGTTGCAAACTTGAAGAGTAAGCCCTAGAACACCACTTGTCTGAGAGGAAAGTGTTTGTGGGGAAAAGAAGGTGTTTACATGAATTCTAAGGGCCTTAACCTTTAGAGTAATAGCTAATTCCCTAATAGGATTAGCTTACATGAGAACTAGGTTGAAAGAATAAGGCATCCTATGAGTTTGAGAGAATTATAGGATAATATATCCATTTAGGTTGAGAAACTAATGGATATAGAATAGGATTTAACCTTTCTTGCAATTGAATTTGTTAAGTGGAACTCATAAATAATTCATAACCCAAATGATGCTGGCATTTTGGTGATCATAACCCTGGTTTGATTAATCTTATAAAGTTAAAAAATACGGAGAAAATCATTAGTAGAATGAATCTTGTTACAATTTATCATTTTACAAATTAAAGAGAAATCAAACCCCCATTTTGGTTAAGAAACTCTGATCAATAGTCTAATAACAATTGCGACAGTGAGCACAGTATTCCCAGTAGGATTCGACACCCAACTGAGTTGGGTTCTATATTTGACAGGGACCACTTACACTTTCTATTGAGAGTTGTAATTTGGGCGTATCAATAGCACCTTTCGGGGCAGGAATAGATGGAGTAGCAATGGGGGACCTGTTGGCCCAAGAAGCTGCTAGAGAGAGGAAATCATGCTGAATATGCCTAATATAACCATAATAGAAACATTTATTTCTTCTCTTCTCACACTAACCATGATGACTCTGACCACAAAATCTACAAGGAGGGCAAGGTGGAGCAGACTGGGCACCACTAGCCTTGAATTAGGAACCCTGTGCTCGGGACCCACCACTAAACTGAGTCTGATGATCACCAAATAACTTTGGATGAGGAGAGAGAACACTAGCTAGAGAGAAAAAACTCAAGCTCCCCCACTTATTCTATGGCCACTTGCCTCTCACTAAGCTTGTACTCAAAAGGCATAAACTTCTTTCCTTGCCTCTCAGCAAGCTCAACTAACAACTTGCTTCTTTTTCTCTTCTTCTACTTATTGCTAATACACAATCAACCTAGAAATATCCATGTTCTCAATAAACAAAGCCGCCTTTCTTTCAAGGACTAACTCATGGGACAATCTCAAGACAAACTTATGCATTCTAGACCTTATGATAGAAAACATTTCAGGAGCATACCTTGATAATTGATGGAATTTCAAGGAATACTTTTGAATGGACATCCTTCCTTGCTTTAAGTTTTCAAACTCTTCCGCCTTTGTCTCCCTCAACTCTTGAGTAAATAAACGGTCTAAGAAAGCCTCAGAGAAGTCCTCCCACATGGAGAGACTAGCATCAACACCTCTAGACAACTTTCACACCTTGTACCATTAGTACACTACATTTTTCAATTGTTATAAAGCAAACTCGACAGCTTCAATATCTAAAGCATGCATTATTCGAAAGATCTTATCTATTTCATCAACGAAGCCTTGATAATCCTCTTTGACCTTTGTACCAGAGAACATAAGAGGGATCACCTTATAAATTGGCCAATTCTTATGGCCTCAAAAGAAACGGTATTAAGAGGCTACCAATTTAGTCAATAGGTTGATAAAATGATGAAACTCGACATTACTAGCATCCCTTTGAGGTGAAAGAATAGGGTTAGTGGGGGTAGGTGGAAACCTATGAAGATGGTTGAATGTTACAGCCAGGTTCGAGCTCTAAAATTTGGACGATCTTTGTCCATAGGGCCTTTAGAAGGGTTTGTCACGGTATTGTGGACACCCAACTCACCATGAATCTAAGCTCTGGTACCAACTTGACACACCCTAAAATTGGGACATGTCGTATGAGCACCTCAAGCCTACATGAATCAGAGGTCATCCCAATAACCCGTCATAATTATCATAACGATTATGAGGGTTGGGTGAATCCCGACCATAAAATAAGATAGTAGAAAACATACCATAAGTCATAAATTAAATAGTGTCTAATAATTTAATTAGGTTCATAAACTAACCAATATACCTAAGTCCACAGTAATCCACAATACCTCATACAAATTAGAGTTTAGAAATAAATATATCGGGACGAGCCCTCGACAATAGTCAAACCATGTAAAAAATGACTAAGTCTAAAGATTAGAGACCAAGTATGAATGTCTTCCAAAGAAAGTAAGCTCACCACTCCAATGTCAAAAGCATGAACCGCTTTGATCATCTAATCACTGCATAAGAAGAGTAGAAGATACTCCGGCTCCTATGTAACTTGGGGATATATCACTCGGAGATAGTTAGTGGTTGGAACGCTAGTATTTAACCCAAGGATAAGGATAAAATAGCATCATGATTCAACAACAAGAAATATATCATATTCATTCACATTCATAACCTTATCCATATATATATAGACATATCACATGCCATTTAAGGGGGCAATATTTATCAACACTTTGGAAGCACTTATTCATCATACACGCAATGAAGGACTTCAACCTTCCACACTTATAGGTTCAAGAATTTCTCATTAGGTATAGGACTTTAACTGTATTCACATATCATTAAGTAAGGGATTCTAACCACATACACATCCATTTAAGTGAGGGACTCTAATCATTCACACACATTCCTATAAGCGAGGGACTCTAACCACTCACACACATTTATATAGGCGAGGGACTCTAACCACTCACACACATTCATTCAAACAAGGGACTCTAACCATATGTTCATAAATTTGGCAAGGTACTCTAACCTTATGGCATATTAGATAGGGGATTCTAACCCCAAGCCAATTCATTTGGTGAGTCACTTCGACCTCATGAGATCTTATTATGTAAGGGACTTTAACCATAACCAATTTTATTAGGCAAGGGACTTTAACCTCAAGCCATCACGTCTATCATTAGTCGATATTGGGACTCTAACCCTTTGCCCATGCATCAACATATATTTAATTCCACACATAAAGGTCATAAATTACACAATACATGGCTTATTTTACCTTCACAATATTATTTATAAACCATTCATATATATTGGGCCATTTCTGTAGTTCAAAACATCACGAACATGTGACTAGACAATTCACTTAGACATCTTCACACACACCTAGTGTACTTACCTTTATCAAGGTCATTTCTATGGTAAAATTCATCAAGATTAAGGTTACTCACAAACCATATGTTATACCATATATAACAAGTATCTCCATATGCAAATCATCATCAATAACATGAATAAACATAAGTCCAAGTAGGAATCATCATTGTTCATCATTAACAATAATTTCTTTTTGATTTGATTTCAAAACCACCGTGTACACTTACTAATTCAAGTGTCAAATACATGGGTTTTAGAGTTATTTAAGAAGGGTAAGAGATACATGCCTTGAGAAACTTAAATCACTAAGATTATTGACTCCTCTTTTACCTATTTAAGATCACCCTCTAAACCCTAGCCTCCAATCTTATTTCAAGAAACTTTTAGAGTGATTTGGAGTGTTTGGGTCTAGTAAATAAGGGCTTAGGAGGCTACAATACCTAATACAATGAAGGGACTTAGGTTTTTCAGCATGGAAAATGACCATAAGGCCCTTAGTTAAAAATTTAAAAATTACCCCATCCAGGGGTCGACTCCCCCATATAACTCCCTAAGTAATCGTACCCTAGGGTACGAGTGGTACCTTTACTTGTACCCTAGGATCCTCCTTGGTCATCTATACTATTAAGGGTATGAGTGGACATCTTTGAGTCGTATCCAAAGGGTATGAATCAACCCCTAACTCGTAAGCTTTATTTGTATAGAAAATAGTCCACTCAAGTTAAAAATTTACTCCATACGATTGAGTAGTATGTGACTCGTGTGCATTGGTTATGAACAAGGGGAGGCCATGCCATATAATGGATAGTGTGTTGCCCTTATAGACTGATCAAGGTATGAAGGGGGAGGGCAGAGTGGGTACAACTCGTATCCATGGGTACGACTAAAGTCCCTAGTCATACCCTACTTAGAGACATCAAATGGTGAAGCTCTTCTCAAGGTTCAAAGCCTAGGTGTTTCAATTCTAGAAATAAAATATGTTGTGTCTGAGGATAGATAATGCCTCAACTATTGTGCAGCCCAGGTCAAAGTACAACAAGTCCTTTCTACAAGAGTGTAGCGAGCCTCATATGGCTTAAAAGTCTTACTCAATTAGTAGATTGCTTTCTTTTTCTTACCAGTCTCATAGTCTTGTTCGAGGACACACCCAAATTTTTTTTTTGAGTCTGACCAGTAAAGAAATAATGGACTTACTTCCCTTGGTAGACAAAAATAAGCAGAGTGGACAGATATTCCTTGATTCTATCAAAATCTTTCTGACATTCTTTTATCTACCCATTCAATGTATCTTTCTTCAATATCTTGAGAATTGGCTCATATATGATTATTGATTGGGTAATGAACCTGCTTATGTAAGTCAAATGACCCAGGAAACTATTAACCTCTTTCTTGGTCCTTGGTAGCGGTAAATCCTGAATTGTCTTGATCTTTGATGGTTCTAGCTCGATGCCCCTTCTGTTGACTATGAAACCTAATAATTTCCCAACTGGTACATCAAAAGTACACTTAGCAGGATTCAAATTCAGTTGTGCTTTCTTAGTCTATCAAAGAACTTTTCTAGATGATTCAGATGATTTGAACTTTTGGGGGATTTGATAATAACATTATCCACGTACACCTCAATCTATTTATGAATTATATCATAAAAAATAATTACCATAGCCCTCATGTATATTTCAACCGCATTCTTAAGACCAAACAACATCACCCTGTAATGATAAACACCCAGGCCAAAATGAAAGTCGTCTTTTCTGCATCTTCCTCATCCATTAATAACCGATGATACCAGGCGAAAAAATCCATGAATGATTGCATTTCATGCTTTATTCTATTATTGATGAGGATATGGATGTTGGGTAGTGTAAAATTATCTTTAGGACTGGCTCTATTCAAATCTCTATAATCAACACAAATTAGGATCTTGCCGTCTTTTGTTAGCTTTGGGAAAATATTGGCCAGCCATACTGGATATTTTGTGACCTCCACAACCTTAGATTGAATTTTCTTCATCACTTCTTCCTTGATCTTCAAACTTAAATTCGACTTGAATTTCCATATTTTTTACTTAACTGGATCAAACTCAGGATTAATTGGTAACTTATACGACATAATGTTAGTGCTCAATCTCGGCATATCATCATAGGACCAAGAAAATATGTCAGTGTACTCCTGCAGAAAGCAAATGAGTTCTCTTTTTAATGCTTCTGCTAAGTGAACACTAACACTTGTCTTTTTGAGTTCATCATGATCGCCCAGGTTGACTGTTTCAGTTTTCTCCAGGTTGGGCCTCTCTCAATTTTCAAATTCGTATATATCTTCCACTAACCGCTCCTCATCACCTTCTTTCCTTTTATCATCATTCCCCTCGCTTTGTTCATCTAACCCTAGACAAGACATGACATTAGAATTTTTAAATTACTGCTACTGTAATAAACAAAAGAACCAAGTTAGATGATAACAAGACAATAAAATACAATAATACAATTTTATTTCAAAATAACTTCTTAAATAAAGGGAGGCCTTTTCATTGAAATTCGGGAAATAACTTCAAGCTACGGCTTATTACAAACTATGGGAAATTTAGGAAATAATTACAAACCATGCCTTTTTTAAAGCACTAAAACATGAAAAGAAAATTTGAGACATAAAAGGGTGGGTCACGGGGCCTCCTCCGGATCACCACCGATTGTTAAAACTTCTAGTAATTGCCCTTTCATCTACCATGATGGGCGACGAGTTATGAGTAGAGTGGAGGTCCAATTTTTCTTAGCCTCTCCTGGTGCAACCTTCCTTACCCCACTAAACTTCGTGAAATCCTCTGGTATAACATTGCATCCCTCGAAAAGATTTCCTATCCTATCCCCAAGACCATTATCTTTTGACATGTCACACATAGAAAATGGTTGGTTCAGGAGCGACAATGGTTTAGATAGACTCATCTTTGACTTATCTTCAATCTCATCTTTCTTTATTGGCTGGTATCCTAACCCATACTCAGATACATTTTCTAAGACCATAATGGGATCATTAATTCCTTCCAAATTATTAACCAAGCCCCGGATGGGCTCGAACCCACTTCTTATTATCACAGTTGTAATTATTTTGTAGACAGAAGGCATTGCCACTTATGGCATCAGATCTTTCTCCGTAACACTTACAATTTCCACTGTATAGAAACTATTGCCTCTTAGAATATCTTCAATCACAGGCACATAACCATTGGGATGATTCAAATGGCTTTTTTATCCTTGAATAACTATTTTTGGGTGTTCTCAAATAAACTTCAATACTCCCTCCATTTAAAAAAGAATGACCTACTTTCCTTTTTAGTCTATTTAAAAATGAATGACACCTTTTCTTTTTTGGAAATACTTTTATTTCAACTTTCCACATGGCGTGTTTAGGACCACAAGATTAAAAGGCATTTTGGTACATTCTACACAACTTTAATTTAAGGCCACAAGATTTAAAAGTCTTCTTTATTTTCTTAAATTTTGTGCTAAGTCAAAGCAGGTCATTATTTTTTAAACGGAGGGAGTAATTGATAAAGGGTTGATGAAATGCCCTTTGCTCCATGGATCCATGGTCTCCCTAGCAGCAGGTTGTAACTAGGATGGATATCCATAACATGAAATTTAGCCTTAAATTCAGCAGGTCTCACCTGGATGTACAAGTCAAAATCACCTATAGTATCTCTCTGTCCTTCATCTATAGCCCGTACATTAAGGTGGCTTTGGTGATTTTGCCTAATTAGTGGCCCATTTTAACCAAAGTAGAAAGAGGAAAAATGTTCAAACCAGATCCATCATCTATCAATATCGAATTAATCACATAGTCCCGACAACTGACAGTAATATTCAAAGCTTTGTTATACATCACCCCTTCAAATGGAAACTCTTTCTCACTAAATGATAAGAGATGTCTTCCTATAATATTCCCTATTATTGCAGCCAGATTCTCAATGCTCGTGCCTGCGGGAATATATGCTTCATCCAAGACCTTCAATAAAGCTTTTCGGTGGTATTACAAGCTCATTAACAGTGCCCAAATATAAATCTGGGCTGGAATCTTTTCTAAATGCTTGAAAAGTAAGTACTTCTTTGGTTGCATACACCTCCAAAATTCCTCAGCCTCCCCTTCAGTGTTGGCCTTTTCTGCGAATCCATCCTATTGGTCAAATATTTAGAAATATGGTTTCGTCCAGACTGTGTCATACCATGAGTGGCAACAGTCTCTATGATAAAATTATTTCTAAGCGGTGAAGTATATACTTGAGTTGGGGATATCATCACTATAAATAAGGGCCTTTCATTGACACTTAAGACAGCTACAAATCTCTCTATCTTCTTTACTTCTTCTGTCCTTTTGGACTTTTCTGAAACTACTTTAATGGTGGTTTTTCTAGAACTGATCACAATTCTCACTCATCAAGTAACTGTTTAAGTTATCCCCATTATCAGTAACGATCAATTCTGGCACTCCAAATCAGCAGATAAAGTTGTTCCTGACAATATTTGCAACTACCTTCTTGGTGATAGCTCTATATGAAAAAGCTTCAACCCACTAAGTAAAGTAATCAATAGCAACCAAAATAAATCTATGCCCATTTGCCGCTGGAGGCTCTATTGGTTTGATAACATCCATACCCCAAGCTACAAAAGTCCAAGGTAAAGTCATCGCATAAAGCTCATGTGGAGGCATTCGGATCATATTTCCATGAACCTGGCATTTTTGGCACATCTGCCATACTTGCCATAATCATTTTTCCATAGCCATCCAGAAGTAACCAGTCTCAGAATCTTGCTATCAAGGGCAAACCCATTCATATGTGGCCCGTAAACTCATGCATGTACTTTTTTATTAATTTCGTGGCTTTCACGGCATTGGCACATCATAAGAATCCTACGTTTGGAGTCATTCTAAATAGAATTTCCCCTCATTCTAAAAAGAATTTCCCCACTAGGAATATAATTCTTTGTTAACGCCATATTGTCTTTTTCTGATTGTTGTTGGCCTCTTCAGGATATGTTCCACATTCTAAATACCTTTTATTAGCATATTACCATGGGTTTCCATCAGGATCCTCTTTGACGTACACACAATGTGCGAGTTGTTCCTTCAAGCTTATTTCCAAAGGATTAATGTAACCCTGATCTGGGTGCTGAATCATGGAGGATATAGTAGCCAAAGTATTAGAAAACTCATTATGTATCCTTGGGATATGTCTAAAATCATCTTCCTTGAATCTTCTACAAAAATTATACACTACATCTACATAAGGGGTAATCTTAGAGTTCTTTACGGCCCATTCTCCCTATACTTGGTGAACTAGAAAATCTGAATCTCGATGACTAGCAATTCACGAACACCCATATCAAGTGCTAACTTGAGACCTAGAATGTAAGCCTCATATTCAGCCATGTTATTGGTACATGGGAAGCGTAATTTAGTGGTTACTAGATAGTGTTGGCCAATTTCTACCACTAAAACTGCTCTGATTCTAAGTCTTTGAAGTTGACTGCTCCATCAAAGAACAATCTCCATTCGGGGTACATCTCTGCAATGTCTTCTCTGATGAATAAAATCTCCTCATCTGGGAAGTAAGTTAAAAGTAGCTCGTACTCATTATTAATCAGATTCTCAGCCAAATGATCCGCTAAGGCTTGCCTCTTGATTTCCTTTTGAGTCATATACACGATGTCGAACTCACTCAACAACATTAGCCACTTGGCTAACTTTTCCATAGGCATAGTTTCTGGAATATATACTTTAATGGATCCATTGTTGACATGCCCCAAAATCGGGCCACATCGTATACGCACCTCAAGCCTATATGAACTGGAGTTTTCCCCAATAATGCATCACAATCATCACAACAATCACGAGGGTCCAGTGAATCCCGACCATAAAATGAGAAAGCAGAAAACATACCATAAGTCATAGCTTAAACAGTGTGTAACTATTTCATTAGGTTCATCAACTAATCAATATTCCTAATTCCACATTCATCAACAATACCTCTATACAAACTAGATTTTAGAAATGTATATGTCAGGACAAGCCCCCGATAATAGCCAAACTAAGTAAAAAATAACTAATTCAAAAGAAAGGAGACCAAAGATGAATGTCTTCTGAAGAAAGAAAGCTCACCACTTCAAAGTCAAATGCACAAACTACTTCAATCATCTAATCACTGCACAGAAAGAGAAAAAAATGCTCCAGCCCTTATATCACACAGGGACATAGCATTCGAAGACGGTTAATGGTTAGAACGCTAGTATGTAACCCAAAGATAAAAATAAAATAGCATCATCATTCAAAAACAAGCCATATATCATATTCAATTACATTCATAACCTTATCCGTATATATATATATACATATCACATACCATTCGAGGAGGACTCCAACCTCCACACTTATAGGTTTAAGCATTTCTCATTAGGCATAGGACTTTAACCCTATTCACATATTATAAACTAAGGGACTTTAACCGCATACACGTCCATTTAAGTGAGGGACTCTAATTAATCACACACATTTACATAAGTGAGGGACATTAACCACTCACACACATTTATATAGGTGAGGGACTTAAACACTCACACATATTCATTCAAGAAAAGGACTCTAACCACATGATATATTTGGCAAGGAACTCTAACCTCATGCCACATTCGATAGGGGACTCTAACCCCAAGCTAATTTATTTGGCGAGGCTATTCGACCTCATGAGATCTTATTATGCAAAGGACTTTAACCATAAATGATTTCATTAGGCAATGGAATTTAACCACAAGACACCACGTCTATCATTAGTATACATTGGGACTCTAACCCTTTGACCATGCATCCATATACATTTAATTCCACACATAAGGACATTAACCCATTTTGCTAATTCAACATCATACATGACTATGTGGTC
The DNA here is from genome assembly GCF_002878395.1 of Capsicum annuum. NCBI lineage: Eukaryota > Viridiplantae > Streptophyta > Magnoliopsida > Solanales > Solanaceae > Capsicum > Capsicum annuum. Next base: position 34,269,421 of record NC_061117.1, read on the forward strand.
CTCATGGGAGCCTTTATTGCTCAACCATTTCAATAGGACAATGACTTTATTCAAATCATCATATAATTCAAACTATGGTCTTCAAGACCCTCACAAGCCATTCAAACTTCACTAATAATTCTATACCACAATCTAGTTCAACATACAATTCAAGTTCATTTTCATGCTAGGGACTTTAACCCTCTTGTTATTCATCAACCATAAAGTTCATCAATTACACAATACATGGCTCATTTTACCTTCATAATATCATTTATAAACTATTCATACATATTGGGCCATTGCCCTAGATCAAAACATTACCAACATGTGACTAGATAATTCACTTAGACATCTTCACAAACACCTTGTGTACTTACCTTTATCAAGGTCATTTTCATGGTAGAATTCATAAAATTTAGGGTAAATCATGAACCACATGTTAGAACACATACAACAAGCCTCCACATATGCAAATCATCATTAATAACATCAATAAACATAAGTCTGAGTAGGAATCATCATTGTTCATCATTTAACAACAAAACCCTTTTCATTTGATTACAAAACCATCATGTACACTTACTAATTCAGGTGTGAAATACATGGATTTTTGAGTTATTTAAGAAGAGTAAGAGATAAATGATGTGTGAGCTGATGCTAACACATTTAAGGCTTTTAACTGAGAATAATTGCATAGTTTTAAGAAACTTGTAGCATTTTTAAGTGTTTTATCTTTGATTTTGCAGTAGAAGATAAGATGCTAGAGAACCAACAAGGAAGGAAGCAAAAAAGTTGAAATCTGAAGCAAAAAAAAGAGAAGTGTGGTTGACGATATTCTTGATAAGTCGTCAGCCCTGTGATAAGTTATTAGCTTTATCGTTAGCCTTAGACAGAGAATGGACCTCAGCAGAAAGTTGTGGCAATATTTCATGATAAGCCATCAAGGAGTTGATAGGTTGTCAAAATTATCGTTAGTCTAAGGTAGAACATGAGAGCTGAGGTAGATAAGTGATGACATTCATGATAAGTCGTTAAAGATCTGATAGGTCATCACAGTTCATCATCATCCTAAGGCAGCAAATGTCAAAATCAAAGAGGAGCTAATGACATTTATGATAAGTCGTCAGCTTCCTGATAAGGTGTCACGAATGGAATTACCTGTCCAAGAAATTGCTGGACTCGATGATTTTGTTTCCATAATTAGGGTGAACTATTTAAAGCATTTTTTAGGGTTTTCTAAAGAGTTCCGAACATCTTTTGGAGACACATATTTTGTTACTTTTCTCTCTAGTTTCTTATCTTGAAAAACAATTAACTTTAAAGAGATTTCCATCAATACTTTGGGGATTCCTATTGTGATCTAATCTGAGAATCACTAGTTATTATTCATCTTGTGATAAGTTTATATTTCAAATTATGAATTCATCTAGTTGTTCTGATCATTACATCGTGAGTGGCTAAACCTCTCTAACCCGAATTGTGGGATCTATGGGATAAGTTTTTGTAAGATTCTAAGTGTTTAAGATTCAAAAGGTAATAGGACTCCTTGATAATGCCAAGATTTTAAACATTGTCTATTTGGTTGCAAACAATAGATAGCACTAACTTTGATTTTTTTGAGATAAGAAATTAAATTAAGTAGGAAGTGAATTATTGATAGGGACTTGGAAGCCCTAAAAACTTCCATTTAATAATTGACACTGTAACAAGGTTGATTAGCCTTAGGTAAAGTCTGTTCAGTGAATATAAATTCCCTATGTCCGAGAGCATGAGGTAATTAAATGCTTAAGTAGGTCGAGAAATATTTAGGCATAACTTCGATAAAGATAATTTGTTGTCCTAGATATTGTGAGAATCATGAGTCACTATTAGCATCTGTCAAGTACCAAAACCCATAGTGAACATAATTCTGGTTTTCCATAAACTCTTGATTACAAACATTGAAGCTAAAGTGACCAATAATTATTTGTTAAACTCAATACCCCCGATTTCAGGAAACATCCAACTATCAGTTGATTAACTCACAAACGACTTAAGTTCACACCATATTTCCCGTGGGATTTGACCCCAACCTAGTTGGGTTATATATTGAAAATAATTGCTTACATTCTCATTAGAGAGGTGTAGTTTAAGCGTTATCAAAAATGACACCGTTGCCGAGGAATGCAGTTATAAATTGAAGTTTGTGTGCACTAATTAACTGTTAGTCAAGTTTCCTAGTTTTATGTTTATTTGTTATTTTTGTTTATTGTAGGATCTTTGTAGTGTATTCCAAGAACCAGAAGTTCCAAAGAACCATTAGTACCACTTAATATGGAACCACAATGAAGTGGAAGAATGCCAAACCAACAAGAGGCTGACAAATTAGCAGCCTTAGCTATAGCTCAGGTGAATGTGCAGAATGTCGGTTAGCAAGCATGATATCCAAATCCTGAGGATGAAGATTTGGGAGATGAAGAGTTGTTAAGTCTTGGTAACCCAAGGTGTACAGATCAAGTCGCTGCACCAGTACAGTGTAATACTAACAGGAATCGTCCATTCCGAGGAAGGCAAGATTACCAGCCGGTCTAGTATGACCTCAATGATGATAATGATAGAATGGATGGAGCAGGTGAAAGGGGTAAAATTATTCCTCCATCGTTGGCACCTGGAGAAAAATTCAACATTACGAGTACTATGATTAAACTCCTCAATCTGAAGGGGTTGTTTTGTGGCCTTCCTGGGGATGAACCAAACTTGCATATGGTGAACTTTGTCACCATCTGTAAATCTTCTGATAACCTAAGAGTGGGTCAGAATTTTATCCGATTAAGGTTGTTTCCATTGTCTCTATCTGGGGAGGCAACATTGTGGCTTAATGAGCTGACACCTAATTCTATAACCAACTGAAGGCTATTGAAAGGGTCTTTTCTAGACAGGATCTTTTTGCCTTCTATGAGGGTACAACTAAGGGATGAGATCAGAAACTTTAGATAGCTCCCAACTGAAGCCTTGCGTGAAACTTGGGAGAGATTAAAGAAGTAGTTGACATAGTTTCCAAACCACAATATGACGGACATACACTTGATGGAGACTTTGTACAGGGCTCATAACTCTACTACAAAACCAATTGTAGATAATGTTGCTGGTAGTTTGTTTGTTGATCTTATATTCCAAGAGACTTTAGAGATGCTAGAGAGAATGACCAAACAGAGTTGGCCATGGCATACCAGAGACTCTGTGGTACCCAGCCCCACTATTTCTATGGGCATGACTGCAGAACAACACAAAAGAAATGAGGAGCATGACCAAGACATGGCTCACCTAAAAACACAGATGGATTTGCTAACTAAGCATTTGCTATCAGGCAAGACTGAGAAGGTAAAAGCTGTGGGATCTCAAGATTGAGTTGATGTTGATTTAGAAGAAGAGGCAAACTATGTTAATAATCAGGGGATTCCGAGTTGATGGACAAGGGAATCAAGGTCGAAATTATTATGATAAGCCTGGTTATAAATATAAGGAGTAGGGAATTTGGAGGAACAATAATGATAGGAGCGGGCTCTATGTCCCTCCTGGAAATCGTGAGGCTACTACAACAAGTTTTAAAAAGATATCCATGGAGGACATAATGGCTAAGTTGCTGAAGGGAGTGTAGGCTACCAATTCTGGTGTGACTACCATGAAGACCGATTTGTCATCTATTAGTCAGTTGGTAAACTCACACTTCACCGCAATTAAATAGTTGAAGCAGCAGATGAGCCAAATCTCTGCAATAGTTAACCAGAGGAAGAGTGGAACGTTACCAAGTGATACGGTCTATAATCCGCAGAATGATGGTTCATGTATGGTGATTACCACTAGGAGTGGTAAAATGTTACCTGGACCTTCTATGGGCAAAATTTTAGTTGAATATGTGACTGAGGTAGAGGATGAACCCAGAAAAAAATGTCAAGTGGAGTCTGAGAAACGGGATAGTTCTGATTGTCCTCTAGAAAAAGAGAAAGAAAAGGAGAAAGAGGTAGTGTTGTAAACTCTCCCAAAACCACCACCTCCCTTTTCTCAACGATTAAAGAAAAAAATTGATGATGCAAAATTCAGAAAGTTCATGGCAATGCTCAAATAATTGAAGGTGAATATGCCATTCGTTAAGGCGCTTGAGTAAATGCCGGGATACGCAAAGTTTATGAAAGACCTTGTCATGAAGAAATAGAAGGTTATCCATGAGCCAGAGAATAATCTTCATCATCATGGTTCTATCTCTACAAGGTCTTTAGGGCAGAAAAAGGCAGATTCAGAAGCATTTACCAGCCCGTGCACTCTTGGGTCACTGAACTTTACAAAAGTACTATGCAATTTAGGAGCCAGTATAAACCTAATGCCACTCTATATGTACAAGAAATTGGGTTTGGGGGATCCTATCCCGATGAACATGTGATTGATGATGACAGATAGGTCTGTGAAGCGGCCAATGGGCATATTACACAGTGTATTAGTAAAGGTGGCCAACTTTATATTGCCTGCTGATTTTGTAGTCCTAGACTTTGAGGTGGACTTTGAAGTGCCCATCTATCTGGTAGACCATTCCTTGCATGAGAGAGTAATAGTGGATATGGAGCTGAATGAGCTAAAGTTAAGTCTCAACGACAAAGATGCAAGATTCAAAATACACTCATCCATGACATAGAAAAGGGAGATAAGTGTTCTCTCAATCGTGGATGTATTCTATGAAGATGGTAAAGAGGTATCAATAGGTTTTCTTGGAAAAGTCAGAGTAGTCAAGATAACCAAGTCGTGCCGCGATATTAAATCAGGCGCTATTGGGAGGCAACCCAAAATTTTTATGCTCAAGCAAATTATTTATTTTTGTAGTTAGGTTATAAGTTCAAAGAAGGTGGAATCAATGTATCCAGCCAAGTGTTCCTAATGACATATTTGATGGGCTGTCACAATTGTGATAATCCATCAAATTCATCATCATAAACATCAGCTCTGAGGTTGGTTCTGTTAAGGCTAATGACATTTAAGATGAGCTATCATACTTATGATAAGCCATCAGAAAATATCATCAGAAAATCCTAAAATTAGCTATCAGAGAGAGGCCTGATAGTAATGAAGAAAGAAAATCAGAGAAGATGGCACAAGAAAGAAGACTGAAAATGAGAAAATAAAAAAGAAAAGGATCGAGTCTATAGTTGATAATGAGAGATGAGAGGCATACATCGGAGCGAGATCTGCAGGTGCCTCTACTAGTAAGCCTTCAAAAACTGCCAGGCCAGCTGCACCAAAATAAAGCGAGGCTCCTGGTAGAGATAGGGCAGCTATGGATATGGCAGCAGGGTCAGGAACCCATGACCCTCGAGCTTGATCTATCCCAGGTATACCCTAACTCTTAGTTTAGATTTTCTTTGATTTTAAGTTGAGGGTGTAGGATAAATTATTGTTGTAAAATTTTGTAGTCGACTAGGAAAAATACTAGTACTTGAGGCAGTTAACTTACTATTGTAATTTTTGAGCACCTCTCCAATGGACTGAGTAGTTACTTGTGTGAATTGCATCTAAGTGTGGCCACTGTATATCTTTGTATGGCTTTAGTTCTAGTGATGAAATAATCAGTGCTAAACAGCTACATGAACTAAATGAGTAGTAGCTTGTGATATACTTGTGTGCCATGTTTGTGTGAGATCTTACTCAGTCCCCATTATATGTTTAATCCAGAACTTTCCCGGTTAGTCTTACCTAGGTTAAAGAATAGGGGATAGGAAAGGATCATAGGCCATTTTGATATTAGCCCACTGTTAGCCTAAATGACCTTCCCTGTATGTAGAATATCACTTGATCCCTACTTTGAGCCTGATTAGCCTATTTTTTTATGACACCTATCATCTTCTAGTTTATATAATAATGAACCTATTTTGGCCCTGGTCCTCCTTGGACATTGTGCACCTTAACTTCAAATGGCCTAAGTTGAGGGTGCTATCATAGGGGTGCGTGATGTAAAATGAGTAGGAACAAAGGTAGAGTAAAATAAAAGAATAAAAATTTGGGTGCGGTAGAAAGAGCAAGAAAAAGAAAAGTCGTGAAAAAGAAAAAAGTGATTGTAGAAAAGACCGCACCCATCCTAAATAAGTGTGATCAACAAAATAGAAGAATAGAAAAAGGCTAATGAATGAAACCCCAAAAAGCTAGTGTAGTGTCAAGGAGGCTTAGTCACTTTAAGTATCATCGAGTATCATACCATCCCCTAGCCTACATTATAATCCAAAGAGAAGACCTATAGTGATCCTAACTGACCTGTCTGACGATCTGGGTACTGAAAATAAGGGTAAGCCTATGGTATTCGGCATACATTGATTGGAACTTTATTTTGAGAGTGAGTTTCTTATGATTGTCCCCATGGTTATATATGTGATGTCTGATATGAGAAAAGGGGGATTTCTTTGTAGTGAGGGCACACTGGTTACATCGATAGTTACTAACTTATTCGGATAGTGTAAACTTGATGCATGCATGTTTGTTTTGCTGAGTTGGTGCCATATCTTGATTCCTGTGTGTTGCATTGGTGTTCTTCAATAATATACACAGTTGTTCTTGAATTGACTGATCTTGGAGATGGTGAAGATGTTTGAGATGATATAGATGATTGACTGCCAAATGTACTTTGTATTCTCTTAGTTGTGTTTGAGTTGCTTGAGGATAAGCAATTGTTTTAAGTTGAGGGCGTTGATGTGTGAGATAATGCTAACATATTTGAGGATTTTAACTAAGAATAAGTGCAAAGTCTTAAGCAACTTTTGGCATTTTGAGTGTTTTATCTTTGGTTTTCCAGTAAAAGCTAAGATGCTAGAGAATCAACAAGGATGGAAGCAAAAGAGTTAAAATCTGAAGCAAAAAGAAGATAAGTGTGGTTGACGACATTTCTGATAAGTCGTCAGCCCTGTGATAAGCTATCAGCTTCATCATCAGCCTTAGATAGAGAATGGACCTCAGCTGAAAGTTGTGATGACATTTTGTGATAAGCTGTCAAGGAGTTGATAAGTCATCAAAATTATCGTCAATCTAAGATAAAACATGGGAGCTGAGGTAGATAAGTGACGACATTTGTGATAAGTCGCAAAAGATCTGATAGGCCATCACAGTTCATCATCAGCCTAAGGCAACGAATGTCAAAATCAAAGAGGCGATGATGATAATTGTGATAAGTCGTCAGCCTCCTGATAAGGTGTCATGAATGGCGCCAGCTGTCCGAGAAATTGTTGAACTCTATGATTTTGTTTCCATAATTAGGGTTAACTATTTAAAGCATTATTTAGGGTTTTCTAAAGAGTTCCAAACATCTTTTGGAGACACGTATTTTTTTACTTTTCTCTCTAGTTTCTTGGCTTGGAAAAAAATTAAATTTGAAGAGATTTCCATCAATACTTTGGGGATTCCTATTATGATCTAATCTGAGAATCACTAGTTATTATTCATCTTGTGGCAAGTTTATCTTTCAAATTATAAATTCATCTAGTTGTTCCGATCATTACATCATGAGTGGCTAAACACCTCTAACCCAAATTATGGGATCTATGGGTTAAGTTTTGGTAAGATGCTAAGTGTTTAAGATTCAAAAGGTAATAGGGCTCCTTGATAATTCCAAGATTTTAAACATTGTCTTTTGGTTGCAAACAATAGATAGCACCTGCTTTGATTTGCTTGAGATAAGAAATCAAATACAGTAGGAAGTGAATTATTGACAAGGACTTGGAAGCACTAAAACATCCATTTAATAATTGACGCTGTAACAAGGTTGATTAACCTGAGCTAAAGTTTGGTCAGTGAATATAAATTCACTAAGTTCGAGAGGATTAGGCAATTAAATACTTAAGTAGGTCGAGTGATATTTAAGCATAACTTCGATAAAAACAATCTGTTGTCCTATTTACTGTGAGAATCTTGAATCACTATTAGCATTTGTCAAGTACCAAAACCCACAGTGAACATAATTATGGTTTTCCATAAACTCTTGATTACAAACACTGAATCTAAAGTGACTAACAATTATTTGTGAAACTCAAAACCCCCATTTCAGGAAACATCTAACTATCAATTGATTAACTCGCAAATGACTTAAGTTTACACCATATTCCCTGTGGTATTTGACCCCAACCTAGTTGGTTTATATATTGACAATGATCAATTACATTCTCATTAGAGAGGTGTAGTTTGAGCATTATCAAAAATGGCGCCGTTGCCGGGGAATACGGTTGTAAATTGAAGTTTATGTGCACTAATTGACTGTTAGCCAAGTTTCCTAGTTTTATGTTTATTTCTTGTTTTTGTTTATTGCAGGATATTTGTAGTGTATGCCAAGAACCATAAGTTCTAGAGAACCATTAGTACCACTTAATCTGGAACCACAACGAATTGAAAAAATGGCTGACCAACAAAAGGCTGACAGATTATCAGCCTTAGCTAGAGCTCAGGTGAATGTGCATAATGCCGGTCAGCAAGCACGGCATCTAAATCTTGAGGTTGAATACTTGGGAGACGAGAAGTTTCTAAATCCTAGTAACCCAAGGCATGCAGAGTAAGTAGCTGCACCAGTACAACGTAATGCTAATAGGAACCCTCCATTCCAAGGAAGGCAAGATTACCAGTCGGTCCAATATGACCTCAATGATATTGATGATTGAATGGATGGATCAGGTGCAATGGGTGCAATTATTCCTCCACCATCGGCACCTGGAGAAAAATTTAACATTACGAGTAATATGATTCAACTTCTCAATCTGAAGGGGTTGTTTGGTGTCCTTCCTGGGGATAACCCGAACTTGCATCTGGTGAACTTAGTCACCATATATAAATCTTTTAATAACCGAGGAATGGATCAAAATGCTATCTGATTGAGGTTGTTTTTGTTGTCTCTGTCTGTGGAGGCAATATTGTGTCTTAATAAGCTGACACCCGATTCTATAACCAACAGGGGGCAGTTGAAAGAAGCTTTCCTAGAAAGTTTCTTTTCACTTTCAAGGAGGGTACATTTGAGGGATGAGATCAGTAACTTTAGGCAGCTCCCGACTGAAGCCTTGCATGAAACCTGGAAGAGATTTAAGAAGAAGCTAACACAGTATCCAAACCATAATATGATGGACTTACACTTGATGGAGACTTTGTACAGGGCTATTAACTCTGTTACAAAACCAATTGTCAATAATGTTGCTGGTGGTTCTTTTGTTGATCTTACATTCCCATAGGCTTCAGAGATGCTAGAAAGAATAACCAAATAGAGTTGGGCATGGCATATAGAGACTCTGTGGGAGCCATCCCCTCTATTTCTGTGGGCATGACTGTGGAACAATGCAGAACAGATAAGGAGTGTGACCAAGACATAGCTTACCTAAAATACAGATGGATCTACTAACTAAGAACTTGCTATCAGGTAAGACTAAGAAGGTAAAAGATGTGGGATCTCAAGATAGAGTTGATGCAATGCAGAAGAAGAGGCAAACTATATTAATAATCAGGGAGGTTTTTAAGGTAATGGCCAAGGGAATCAAGGTCAGAATTATTATGATAAGCCTCATTGTAAAGATAGGGAGCAGGGAAATTAGAGGAACAATAATGATATAAGTGGGCTCTATGTCCCTCCTGGAAATTGTGAGGATGCTACAACAAGTTCTAAAAAAATGTCCATGTAAGAAATAATGGCTATGTTATTGAAGGGAGTGGAGGCTACCAACTCTGGTGTGACTCCCATGAAGACTGATCTGTCATCTATTAGTCAGTTGGTAAACTCACACTCCACCGCAATCAAATAGTTGGAGCAGCAGATGAGTTAACTCTCCATAAAATTTAACCAGAGGAAGAGTAGAACATTACCAAGTGATATGGTCCAAAATTCGTGGAATGATGGCTCGTGTATGGAGATTACCATTAGGAGTGGTAAGATGTTACCTGGCCCTTCTGTGGGCAAAAGTTTGGTTGAAGATGTGACTGAGGCAGAGGATGAACCCAGAGAAGAATTTCCAGCGGATTCTGAGAAGCTGGATGGTTCTGATGGTCCTCTAGAAAAATAGAAAGGGAAGGAAAAAGAGGTAGTGTTGAAAACTCTCCAAAAACCACCACCTCCCTTTCCTCAATGATTGAAAAATACTGATCATGCAAAATTCAGAAAATTCATGGCAATGCTCAAATAATTGATGGTGAATGTGCCATTCGTTGAGGTACTTGAGCAAATGCCAGGATACACAAAGTTTATGAAAGACTTTGTCATGAAGAAATGGAAGGTTAGGCATGAGCCAGCGAACAATCTCTATCATTGTGGTGCTATCTCCACAAGGTCTTTAGTGTAGAGAAAGGTAGATCCGGGAGCATTTACCATCCTGTGCACTGTGGTGTACCTGAACTTTACAAAAGAACTATGCAATTTAGGAGCCAGTATAAACCTAATTCCATTCTCTGTGTACAAGAAATTAGGTTTGGGGGATCCTACCCCGATGAACATGCGATAGATGATGGCAGATAGGTCTGTGAAGCGGCGAGTGGGCATATTACACGATGTATTGGTAAAGGTGGCCGACTTTATATTACCTACTTATTTTGAAGTCCTAGACTTTGAGGTGAACTTTAAAATGCCCATCATCCTAGGTAGACCATTCCTTGCAACTGGGAGAGTGATAGTGGATGTGGAGCTGAATGAGCTAAAGTTCAGACTCAACAACAAAGAAGCAAGATTCCAAATACACTCATCCATGACACTTAAAAAGGAGATAAGTGTTCTCTCAATCGTGGATGTATTATATGAAGATGGTAAAGCAGTATCAATAGGTTTTCTTGGTGAAGTCTGAGTAGTCAAGATAACCAAGTCATGCCGCGACATTAAATCAGGCGCTATTGGGAGGCAACCTAAAATTTTTATGTTCCAGCAAATTATTTATTTTTTTAGTCAGGTTATCAACTCAAAGAAGGTGGAATCGATGTATCCAGCCAAGTGTTCCTAACAACATATTTGATGGGCTGTCACAATTGTGATAAGCCGTTAGATTCGTCATCAGAGACATTGCTTTGAGGTAGGTTTTGTTAAGGCTGGCGACATTTGTGATGGGCTATCACACTTGTGATAAGCCATCAAAAAATGTCATCAGAAACGTCCCAAAATTAGCTATCAGAAAAGCCTGGGCCCAGGTGAAAAGATCCGATCCAACCCACAATATTGTCTTTCCACCTTCTCGCGTGTTTCCTCTATTTACTTTAAGTTTTAATTTCTTTCCATATTTAGTTTATTTTCTTTCCTTCCAAAAGTGTTTTCAAGTAAAATAAAATAAAACTTTCTTGTGTGTGGGGGGTTTGAAATCAAAATCAAGAATCTTCTTTCCTCTACTTCCTCTTGCTCGTGTAACCAAGTGAAGGCACCTGGTATGCTCAAAACCTAACTTCTCTCTTCCTTTGGTAAGTAATAACTTGATATGAACTAAAGTTCCCAAAAAAATTGATTCATGTGTAGATACCGGGAACTAGGGTTTGACTTGAAAGTTCATCCCAAAAACGAGAATCAATGGAGTTTTAAGAGAAAAAATGGGATAAAAAATTAAGTTAAAATCAAGTTGGGGTTCTATTTAGAGCTGACGACATTCATGATAAGCTATCACATTTGTGATGGCTTATCAAAAATATCATCAGAAGTTGATAAGAATTTTGTGGGTTCTATTTAGAGATGATGACATTTGTGATAAGCTATCACATTTGTGACGGCTTATCAGAAATGTTGTCACACTTGGGATCTGAAGCATAAATAAACCCTTTCAAGGGGTGTGGACTTTTAATGATTCATGTGTTGGTATACTCTTAAATATCGACTAATGGTTTTTTTCTTACTCCAGGTCTTATAATGGCACCCAAAGGAAAGAACTCAAAATCTACAAAGAAAGTGACCAAGGGAAGTGTACCCCGGAGGCTCTTCAATGAGGAATCCGATTATGAGGAAGAAGAACCACTACTCAAAAAGCAAAAAAAGAAGATAATCTCAAAAAAGCCTCCACCACCCCCACCAGTTGAGGTAAAGGAGAGTGAAAAAAGTGATACCGAGCCAACAACGTCTGAGCACACAGCTTCTGACCAGTTGTCCTCTGAGAAACAATAGTCTGAACATGCTGAATCTGAAGTGCATAATTCAGATCATCCTAATTTCGAGGAACATAAGTCTGGGCAACCTAAATCTGAGTGGATCATCAACTGAATCCCCTTCTTCTAAGCCACAAGATAATGAAGAATATCCAATTGGGGGAATGATGGTTGAATGCAAGAATCCTGAAGTCCGAGATGGCATTAGGTGGCAGATTCCCAAAGCTCAAAAAATCTTCTTTGATAGACTTCATAGAACTAACAGAAGAGCCACACAAAATTTAAGGCATTATCTATCTTGTACGAGGATAGATAATGCCTCAACTTTTGTGTGGCTCAGGCCAAAGGAAAACACGTCCTTTCTACAAGAGTGTAGCGAGCATCATATAGCGTAAACTTCTTACTCAAGTAGTAGATTGATTTCTCTTTCTTACCGATCTTGTTGTGGTTCCCGAGGACACACCCAAAAGCATTTTCTGAGACTAACAGGTAAAGCAACAATAGACTTCTTTCCCATGGTGAAACCAAAATAGGTGGAGTTGATAGATATTTCTCAATTCTGTCTAAAGCTTTCTAACATTCTTTTGTCCAGCTATTTAATGCATTTTTCTTCAATAACTTGAGAATTGGCTCACATATGACTGTTGATTGGGAAATGAACCTGCTAATGTAATTTAAACGACCTAGGAAACTCATAACCTCTTTCTTGGTCCTTGGTGGAGGTAAATCATGAATTGTCTTGATCTTTGATGGGTCTAGCTCGATGCCCCTTCTGTTGACTATGAACCGTAGTAATTTCACAGCTGGTACACCGAAAGCACACTTACCAAGATTCAAATTCAAGTTGTACTTTCTTAGTCTATTGAAGAACTTTTCCAGATGGGTCAGATGATCTGAACTCTTGCGGATTTTGATAATTACATCATCCACTTACACCTCAATCTCTTTATGGATCATATCATGGAAAATCATCATCATATCCCTCATGTATATTGCATCCACATTTTTGAGACCAAACAACATCACCCTATAATGATAAACACCCTAGGTCATAATGAAAGCTGCCTTTTCTTATCTTTATCATCCATTAATATTTGATGATACTTGGCAAAAAAATCCATGAAATACTGCATTTTATACTTTGTATAATTATCGATAAGGATATGGATGTTGGGCAGTGGAAAATTATCTTTAGGGCTAGCTCTATTCCAATCTCTATAGTCAACACAAATTCGGATCATGCTAACTTATTTTGACATTGGGACAATATTGGCCAGCTATGTTGGATATTTTGTGACCTCCATAAGCTTACATTGAATTTTCTTCGTCACTTCTTCCTTGATCTTCAAACTTAAATTTGGCTTAAATTTTTGTATTTTTTGCTTAACTTGATTAGACTCAGGATTGATTGGTAACTTATGCAACATGTTGTTGGTGCTCAATCTCAGCTCCATCTAAAGCCCACACATTAACGTGGCTTTGGTGACTTTTTCCTAAGTCATAGCCCATTTGAACAGATGTGGAAAGAGGATAAATGTTTAAACCAGATTTGTCATCTATCAATATTCAATTAATCATATAGTCCCGAAAACTGATCGTAACGTGCAAAGCATTATTATGCATCACCCCCTCAAGCGACAACTCTTTATCACTAAATGATATATGATGTCTTCCTATAACATTCCCTAACATTATGGCTAGATTCTCAATGATCGTGTCTGCGGGAACATATGCTTCATCTAGTACCTTCAATAAATCATATCGGTGGTATTGTCAACTCATTAACAGTGCCCAAATAGAAATCTGGGTTGGAGTCTTTTCTAAATGCTTGACAATTGAGTACTTCTTTGGTTGCATACGCCTCTAAAATTACTTGGCTCCCCTTCAGTGTTGGCCTTTTCTGTAAATCCTTTCTATTGGTTAAACCTTAAAAAATTTAGCATTGTCCAGACTGTGGTATCCCATGAGCGATGAAAATCCCTATAATCAACCCATTTCTAGGTGGTCGAGTATATACCTGAATTGGGGATGTCGTCACTATAAATGGGGTCCTTTTATTTACACTTAAAGCATCTACAACTCTCTATATTCTCCACTTCTTCTATCCTTTTGAACTTTTCTGAACCTAATTTAGTGATGGTCTTGCTAGACAACTATTCGCCCTCTGTTTTGATAATATTACTTGTGTCTCCCCCATGGTTAGGTAATTGATTACTGCTAACATTTGGTGCTGGTGACTGAAGTGTGATAACCTTCTGATCAATCAAATCTTGAATCTTATGTATTAGGCTAACGCAATACTCGATACTGTGTCGCGCTATTCCCAAATGATAGGCATGATTTTTATTGATACAATAAAATTGGGAATTGGTATTGACTCGTTTAGATTGGATAGGCTGTAAATGGCCGATGTCTTTCAATCTTTTGAAGAGTTGGGTACGACTTTCATCCAATGGAATGAAGTTTTGGGGAGGTCTCTTTTTGAGGTTTGGACGTGAGGGTTTATAATGGTTTTGATTAGAAGGATGAGGTACTTGATGATAATTTAGAGATGCTTGGACTTTTATTTGGTTATTTGAAATGGGAGCTTAAATATGAGATTGGTAATTTGGCTGTGGAACTTGATATTTGGGTAAAATATTTGTTTGTTGAGCATGGTATTGGGATTGGATATTTGGAAACGGAGCTTGGTACTGGGATTATATATTTGGAAATAGAGCTTGGTACAAAGATTATAAATTTGGAAGTGGAGCTTGGTATTGAGATTATATATTTGGAAGTGGTTCTTGGTATTGGGGTTGGGTGTAGAATACATGTGGAAAACTTGGTAACGGTGGTAAGGAGAGAATGTTCCTAGGCTTAAATTTCATCTTAAATTTAGCAATAGAATCAGTAGAGACCACACTTACATCTTCTTTTTTCTTTATTGGGAATACAAAAGTCCCAAATGACGTTGAGATTTTGACAATGTTTCCTATTTGAATGCCTTCCTCTAGTGATTCCCTGATTTTTAGCAAATCTATGAAAGTTTTTGTAAGACCCCACAAAATTTTAAGCTTAAATGAGTCCATTAAAGCTTGAAAAGAGGTCCCAAACTTAGAAATTTCAGCTAAGTGTTTATACTTAGAAGTATTTTAGCCTTCATAAGTTGGTGATCCTATTCTATGACCCTTATGACCTTAAAATATTGATTATTTGGTTGATTCATGATCAGGAATGTCTGTAGGTCACTTCTGGTGAGTTTTGGAATTTTTGGACCTCATTTGAACCATGTTTGGGTGACCAAAATAGTAGGTCAACGCTATCTCGATGTGTCGCATCGCCCATAGCATCGACAGATAATATTCCCCTAGCTTTCACTGCAATTCCAGTGAACCACCACGAACTTGATGCGGTGCATTATTCATCGCGTTGATTCCATCAACGCGGTGCACCGGTCTACGCATCACTAGACATGTTTTCAGTCATTAAAACCCGCATCCAAAGGGGTAATTGGGTCATTTTCCACCCATATTCAGCCCCCAAAACATGAGATTAAGTCATTCTTTGGGCTAAAACACTTATTATTCTCAAAATTACTCAAGAAACAAAATCCTATGGCCTCCAATTCAGGATTCAAGCTTCAAGAAATTCTCCACAACTTTCAGAGAATTAACAACCAACGTATGTTAGGTGTTCATCCAAGAGTTTCCTTCCACGTTTGGAGTTCAAGAACCTCTTTTAAAAGTTTAAGTTTATTGAATTCATAAATTCCATGTTGGGTTTGAATGTATTCATGATTATGATGTTAATTGGGTTTCTAATTCATGATTTATTACAAGATTCATGTAAATTTATTGGACATATGTGTAGTGTTATGTGAATTCATGTTAAAGCCCTTGAAGTAAGTTGGGATTGGAAATCATGATGCCTATATATTTATTCGTATTATGTGCATAGATTATGTTCCCCAACTGTTTGATAAATTGCAAGGGTGAATTAAATGGGGAAATCATGACATACTAGCATATGTACAAGGTTATATCTTACAAGTGTTTGATAAAATGTCTCTATGAATGAGTTATGAGCATTGTAATGCTTTTCAAGGTCATTCTATGCTTTACTTTTCATGTTATTGAGTCCTGGGGGTAACTAATACCCAACAATCCAGTTGTTTACCTAGAATTATAGTAGCTTTAGAATAGTCTTGGTAATGTCATGTATAGTAGCATTTAGTCAGTACAGAACTCAATATATCTAATCAGCAAATAGAACTCAAAACACTCAATCAGTTATAGTATTTAGTGAACTCAGTCTAGTTCAGTCAGTTAACATGATTAGCAATAGTTCAGTCTAGGCTAGAACAGTTTAGAAATCAGTTCAGTTGGGAGTAGGATTCAGCACCGAGTAAATCCAAGGAAGGGGACTCACCTGCCAGTAGAGGGTATGATCCTTAGAAGCAGTCTTGGCATTCCAGAACTACGTAGCCAGCATAGGTTGAGACATCAACATGCCAGTTGAGGGTTGATGAGGTGTTCTACCTGCCAGTTGAGGGTATCGCCATTCTTATTCAGAGCACCTATTAGATAAGGGTGACTTAGCACTTATCTTTATTCATGGCATGGTACTGAGACACTTCCAGCTGGGGTTACAAGTTGGGCCCCAATCAGTTTAGAGAGAGGAATGTCAGTTAGATTATTATCTCCCACAGTTTCAGTTTCAGTCTCAATATAGATCTTAGTTCAGTTCTACAGAATTAGCACTATCAGAAATAGTCACCCAATTATTAGTAATACAGATATCTTTAAACTCAGCTATCAGTCATTCAGTTATTAGAACTCAGTATTCAGTGTTACTATGATCGCAGATACAACATATGTAGATATGTGCACAGTATTGTATAAACAGTGTTTCATCAGTTTCAGTTATACATGTACTCTCATTCGGTTGTATTCATGTTATTTAGTTAGTTATTGTCCATGCATATAAACCCTTTTATATTAGTCTACCTAACTTAGCATACTAGTACATTCAAAGTACTGATGCATACCTTTTCTTTTGCGCGATAATGTTTTATATCATAGGTTCAGACGCACGAGCTTCTGACCAAACTTAGTAGCCCAGACTATCAGTAGCAGACCTAGCGGTGAGTTCTCATAGATAGAGGAAAAAGTTATCATATCATTTCATTATTTTAGTATTTAGTTTATTTCAGTAGTCGGAGTTAGTTGGGGACTTGTCCCATCAACTCCATATTCAGATAGATAGAGGCTTTCAGAACAGACTTTCAGACAGTATTCAGTTGTTCAAATTATTATTACAGTTGGTATTCTTTATTAGTATTTCAAGTTTTGAACCTTATTGTATTTCAACCTATTTTTCCTCATTTATTACAGTATTATTACTCAGTGCCCACAACAAATATTAGTCATGGATTAACTTATGGTCCTTTGTATTTGAAAGTATCGTGTGACATCTGAGGTTCAAAATTGAGGCGTTACAGTTGCCCTGAACGCGAATACCATCCTAGTGTAAGATTCTTCCTCTTGAGCATGCAAGAACATCGTCATTATTAACTCTTCAGACATGGGAGGTTGTACCTTAACAACTTTTTTTCTCCAACTAAAGGCATAGTCTCAAAAATATTCATCACTTTTCTGCCTAATCTAATCTAATGACTGTCTATCAGGTACTATTTCAATGTTATACGCAAACCTAATGAAAAAGTTTACCCAAAACCTTCCAGCCAGACTATCTTCTCAGATCCTGAGCCGTCAACCAATCCAAAGATTCACCACTCAAGCTTTAACTGAATAGGTGCATTAGTAGTGCCTCATTTCTCACTATCCCGACTATTTGATTGCAATACCTTTTTAAATAAGCCATGGAATTCCTGGTGCCATTGAACACTTCAAACTTAAGGACCTTATACCCTTCTAGAAAATCTACTTTTGGGTGCACACATAGATCATCGTACCCCAAAGCATCATATCCCCTTACTCGTGAGATTCTTTGATCCTTATAATCTCTTAATTCATGGCCAGCAACTTCTTTTATGCTCAGTCCTCCACTCTTTTTTCTTCTTCTCGTAATTATCTACCTTAGGATTTAGGAAGAAATCTAGATGTCAGGGGATATGTTGATAGGAGAAAAATTTGGAAGGGTCGCTTGATTTTGAGGGTGAGAGGATGTTGGGTTGTAAGTAGGGAGGACGTTTTAGAAATTGAGAACATTTTGTGGAATTCGAGAGAGTTTCATGGAATCTAAGAGGGATTTTGAGGATTTGGAAATGAGTTTTGTGGATTTGGGGATGGATTTTATGGATTTGGGAGTGAATTTTTGTGGATTTAGGAGAAGATATTTTGGGTTTGAAAATAGGTTTTCGGGATTTGGAAATGAATTTTATGGATTTGGAGATGAATTTTTTGGGGTTAGGGATAGATTTTATGGATGGTAAGCATCAGGGTTATTTTCTCGACTGGGTTTTGGACAACTTAAATTTGAAGATTATTGATTAAGGGATCTGCGGGTAATTGGGAAGTGGAGCCGGACGATATGTTAGTTGGATGATTCCCGAGAATAGGAGTATTAAGGGATGGAATTTAGAGAGGAGTCCCATGTCCTCCCGGGGCGAGAGCGTTGATGGAGATGGCCAGATTAGACAAATCTCTCATACGCTTCATCTCCTCTTGAAGCATTTCTAATTTCCTTACAAGTTTAGCAATCATCTCGCTTTGTTTTGCTATAGCATTATCCCTAATGGTCAATACATTATCTTAATCGCTTCCAGTCATATTTGAATGATGGTTATGGTATGAGATTTTTTGAACTTTTGACCAGGTGGAGTAGCAATGTTCTACCAATTTGTTACAATACGAAATAGTTTTCTGTTTTCTGTAAAGTAAAATAACTTAAAGGCAGATGTGTTAGTTCCCATATGTGATAAGTAATGCAAGATATTTGACAAATAGTAACCACATAGAGTTGTTTGCATCATAGGCAAATAGATCCACATGAGCATAGTGGATAAATTTTGTCTTTGATTAAACAAATGCACATAAACGCATACGGCAGTTATATCACATAATAACATTATAATAAATGCATATCCTGGTTGGGGTGACCCTTTTAAGCCAAGGGCTGGCCTAACGAATTTTGAAGAAAATATATGTCTTTTTAAATATGTAAAAAGGGCATAAACGTTTACAAAATTAGCATAATAGGGAAAAAACTTTTGGGAAAAGGCAAATTTCGGCAGAGGATTAGGGCCAGTTTGGGTCACTAGTGTAGGGAATTACTTGGTGGGGGTTTTATTCCTGTTATGATTCCGTGTTCCGTATTCCATATTTTATTACGAATCTGTGTGCTTTTCTCTGCTTTCCTCTGTTTTATATTACTTATGGGTGCCGTATTTATGTTATGTAATCTGCTTCTGTGCTTTACTATGTGTTTGTATGGTATCTCGTGCCTTGAGCCGGGGGTCTATCGGAAACAGCCTTTCTACTTCATCAGAGGTAGAGGTATGGACTGCTTACATCTTACCCCCCCCCCCCCAGACCCCACTAGGTGGGAATACACTGGGTTTGTTGTTGTTGTTGTTGTTGTTGCAAATAATGAAAAAAAGAACAAGGTCCCACACAGGGGATAAATAAACTAATTCCTAGATGCTTCTTCGTTGATCTTTGCCTTCTTAGCCTTCTTTACCTCTTGCCATAGGTGATATTTGTTGATCATCAGTTGACTCCCGCATAATTATGCTTTGTTATTGTAGTTCATATTTCTATTCTATTGATCTGAGAAACCATGCAATCATCCAAATCGATCAGACACAACCTAGAATCATCAGGCTCTTTTCTGTTTCGCTTTAACTCTTCTCTCAATATGCATATAGTTAAGGCATCCTCTTTATAAATCTGTTGGTGTGCGATCTCTCTACCTATGAATTCATCTTGAAGCCTGTAGTGTCGAATCTGATGTTCTGATTCAATATCAACAATTTTTGAGAGGGTACATTCGGCCCTGGGAACAATGTTCTGGCAAGATTCTTGTTTAACCACTCCTTGTAAGTATCACTGACTTTGGGTTCATACACGATACAAAAATAGACTTCCCATATCTTGTTTCTCCTCCACCCATCTATCATCTATCATGTAGTCTTTGAGCGGGGTTTCACCTTAGTCATACTCGGTGATGAATCTAAGCATAGGCGCAGTTTGAGGTGTCTCCTGCTTAATTTTGAATTGCCTAAGGACTCTGCCAGGGTTATAAGGACGAGTCCCCCTGAGATCTGGAAGTACTAGAAAAGGTCATTCGCCCTCTCGAGTGATGTGCTTCCCTGGCCAAAGATATTTGATGGACTACTAGATGTTGTCATCTTTTAATTCCCCCAAAACCTTCAACCAAAATTCTTGAGATGCCTTTCTCTTAATCTTGTGTAGGAACAACCACATGTCATGCGATGATAGAAGATCTACTCTTGTCAGAGAGTTTGGCTGCTCCATTCTAGGATTTTTCACTAAGTGTGTCATTATCCACCATTGCAAAATGAGGTTGCAACCTTGAAAGAAGGGGTTCTTGGTTTAACACCTTCCCAAAGCCTGATATATTTCATTCCATAGAAGAGCGCGTGTGTCACCATAACGACTCTTGGATGAATGGTGCTATTTTCTCCTTGTAGAAACACCATAGTTTCAAGTAGAACTACCATAAATGCAAATGTTCTTTTCTCTTTCAGATCAAGTTATTCCTGACAAAAGCTGCAACTACCTTATTGGTGATAGATCTATATGAAATAGCTTTGACCCACTTCATAAAGTAATCAATAGAAACCAAAATGAATCTATTTCCATTTGATATTGGTGGATCTATTGGCCCGATAACATCTATACCCCAAGCTATGATAGGCTACGGTGAACTCATTGTATAAAGTTTATGTAGAGGCATTCGGATCAAATCATCATGTACCTATCATTTTGGGCACTTCTGCACATACTTGCCGTAATGATTTTCCACATCCATCCAGAAGTAACCAGTTCTCAGAATCTTTATAACAAGGCAAACCCGTTCATATGGGCGCCACAAACTCCTAGATATACTTCTTTTATTAATTTCGTGGCTTCCACGACATCGATACATCTTAAGAATCCTAAGTCTGGAGTCCTTCTAAAAAGAATTTCCCCATTTGGAATATAATTCTTTGCCAAACACCAGATTGTATTTTTCTGATTATTGCTTGCCTCTTTAGGATGCGTTCCAGATTCTAAATACCTTTTAATATCATAGTACCATGGCTTTCTGTCAGCTCCTATTTGACGTACACATAATGTTCAGGTTGTTTCTTCAAGATTATTTCCAAAAGATCAATGTAACTCTGATTTGGGTGCTGAATCATGGAGGATATAGTAGCCAAAGTATCAGTAAACTCATTCTATATCTTCGGGATATGTCAGAAACCAACTTCCTTGAATCTTCCACACAAATTCTGTACTAAATCTACATAAGGGGTAATCTTGGAGTTCTTTATGACCCATTCTCCCCGTACATGGTGAGTTAGCAAATCTGAATCTCTGATGACAAGCAATTCACAAACACCCTTCTCAAGTGCTAACTTGAGACCTAGAATGTAAGCCTCATATTTAGCAATGTTATTGGTACACGCGAAGCATAATTTAGTAGTAGCTGGATAGTGTTGGCCTATTTCTGACAATAAAATTGCTCTAACTCCTGAGCCTTTGAAGTTGACCACTCCATCAAAGAACAATCTCCATCAGGGGTACATCTCTGCAATGCCTTCTACGACGAATAAAATCTCCTTATCTAGGAAGTAAGTTCGAAGTGGCTCATACTCATTATCAACAGGATTTGTAGACAAATGATCCTCCAAGTCTTGCCTCTTGATTTCCTTTCGAGTCATTTACACGATGTCGGACTCACTCTACAACATTAGCTACTTGGCTAACTTTCCTGTAGGCATGGCTTTCTGGAATATATACTTCAATGGATCCATTCTTGACACGCCCCAAAAATTGAGCCATGTAATATGGGCACCTCAAGCCCACATGAACCATAGGTCGCCCCAATAATGCATCACAATCATCACAATGATCCCGAGGGTCGGGTGAATCTCGACTATAAAATGAAATAGCGGAAAACACAACACAAGTCATAACTTAAATAGTGTCTAACAATTTCATTAGGTTCATCAACTAACCACTATACTCAAGTCCAGAGTCATCAAAAATACCTCTATACAAACCAGATTTTAGAAATATATGTGTCGGGACAGGCCCCCGAGTCTCGACAATAGTAAAACCAAGTAAAAAATGACTATGTCTAAATATAGGAGACCAAGGATGAGTGTATTCCGAAGAAAAGAATCTCACCACTCCAAAGTCAAATGCACGAACTGCTTTGATTGTCTAATCACTACACAGGGAGAGAAAAAGATGTTCCACTCCATATATCGCATGGGGACATAGCGTCCAGAGATGGTTAGTGGTTGGAACGATAGCATATAAGTCAAGGATAAGGATAAAATAGCATCATCATTCAATAACAAGAAATATATCATATTCAATCACATTTATAACCTTATCCATATATATATATATATATATTGAAATATCAAATAACATTCAAGGGAGCAAGATTTATCAACACTTTGGAAGTATGCATTCATCATACATGCAATCGAGGACTTCAACCTTCCACACGTATAGGTTGAAGCATTTCTCATTAGGCATACGACTTTAACTGTATTTACATATGATTAAGTAAGGGACTCTAACCACATACACATCCATTTAAGTAAGGGACTCTAACCACTCACGCACATTCATATAAGTGAGGGACTCTAACCACTCACACATATTCATATATGTAAGGGACTCTAACCACTTACACACATCCATTCAAGACAGGGACTCTAACCATATTTTTATATATTTTGCAAGGAAATCTAACCTTATGCCACATTAGATAGGGGAATCTAACCCTAAGCCAATTCATTTGGCGAGGCACTTCAACCTTATAAAATCTCATTATGCAATGGACTTTAACCGCAAGAGATTTCACTAGGAAGGGGACTTTAACCTCAAGCCAACACGTCTATTCTTCGTCGACATTGGGACTCTAACTCTTTGCCCATGCATCCACATACATTTAATTCCACACATAAGGACTTTAACTTATTTAGCCAATTCAACATCATACATGACCACATGGTCCCCATGGGAGCCTTCATTGCTCAACCATTTCAATAGGACAATGACTTCATTGAACTTATCATACAATTCAAACTATGGTCTTCAAGACCCTTACGATCTATTCACACCTCACTAGTAATTCTATACCATAATCTAGTTTAACATACAATTCAAGTTTATTTGCATGTTAGGAACTTTAACTCCCTTCTTATTCATCAACCATCAAGGTCATCAATTACACAATGCATGGTTCATATTACCTTCATAATATCATTTTTCAAGCATTCATACATATTGGTCCATTTCCCTAGTTTAAAACATCACCAACATGTAACTAGACAATTAACTTAGACATTTTCACAAATAATATTATCTCCTCTTTTTCCACTTGAAGATCACCCTCCAAACCCTAGCCTCAAATCTTGTTTCAAGAGAATTTTAGAGTGATTTGGAGTGTTTGAATTTTGTAAAATGAGGGATTAGAAGGCTACAATTGCTTATATAGTAAAGGTACTTTGGGTTTTAGGCATGGGAAATGACCACTAGGACCCTCAATTAAAAGCTGGAAAATGACCTCATCCAGGGGTACGACTCCCTAAGTAATCGTACCCTAAGGTACGAGTAGTACCCTTTCTCGTAACCTAGGATCTTTCTAGGTCATCTATACTATTAATGGTATGAGTGGAAACCCTGGAGTCATAACCAAAGGGTACAACTAAACCCCTAGCTCATAAGATTCATCCTTATTGAACACACTCCACTCAATTTGAAACTTTACTCCATACAACTGAGTAGTATACGACTCGTATGCATTAGTTATGACTAAGGGGAGGCCATGTCATATAGTGGATAGTATGTTACCTTCATGGACTAATCAAGGTACGATGGCGGAAGGAAAGGTGGGTGCGACCCGTGTCCATGTGTATGATTCAAGTCCCTAGTCGTACCCAACTCAGAGACATCGAATGGTGAAGTTCTTCTCATGGTTCAAAGCCTAGGTGTTTCAATTATCCCCCACTTGGATCATTCATCCTTGAATGAGGGATAAGGCAAGCAATAAACACAAGCCAACATGTCACTACACATCAAAACAACCTTCAAGCAAGTTAGAACAAGCATACAATAGGGATATAACACATACATGCTCATTTTCAATCAATCATTCACGTCATTATCATCGAGACTCAAACCCATTATTTATCAAGACACTTGATCATTTCAAAGCTTAGGAACTTAAACCCTTGCTTATCAACACTTACTCATTTCATAACTTATCAAGGATACTTACTCAATTTAAGGATTGTGGACTTTAACCCATCATTTACAAAAGTCATGAATCAACCCAAGATACTAGGGACTTAATCCCATCACAAAAAGGACACAAATCACTCAACACATTGAGGACTTTAACCCATTGTCTATCAAAGAAATAAATCAAAGCAATGAGATCAACCCATACCTTTATCCCAAGTTTCTTGAATAGGAAACAAGTGTGGATAATTAGACTTTATGTCCTCTTCTGCTTCCTACATAGCTTTCTTGGACTTTTGGTTCCTCTATAGAACCTTCACCAAATCCACCTCTTTCATTCATAACCAGCATACTTGCCAATCCAAGATCCTCATCGGGATATCCTCATAGGACAAAGAGTCTAAAATACCATCATCATTCAAAGGAACAACCTAAGAACAATCACCCACACATTTCTGCAACATAGAGACATGGAAAACCAGGTGAATGGAGTTCATACTAGAAGGCAACTCTAACCCATAGGCAACATTGCCAACCCTCTTCACAATCAAGTAGGGACCAACATACCAGGGACTAAGCTTCCCCTTTTTACCAAACCACATCACTCCCTTCATGGGAGACACTTTCAAGAATACCCAATCGTCAACACAAAACTCTAAGTACCTAAGCCTCACATCTACATAGTACTTTTGGCGACTTTTAATCTATAACGAATCACCTTCACCTTCTCTAAGGCTTGGCGGATTAAGTCGGGACCAAGCAATTTACCCTCTCTAATCTCGTACCACCCAATAGGAGATCAACATCCCCTACCATACAATGCCTCAAAAGGCTCAATACCAATACTAGAGTGGTATCTATTATTATAGGCAAACTCAAAGGCAATTGGTCATACCAACTACCACCATAATCAATCACACAAGCCCATAAAATATCCTCCAATGTTTGGATAGTCCTTTCCACTTGACCATTTGTTTACGGGTGGAAAGTAGTACAAAGGTACACTCTAGTACCCAAGGCCTTTTGGAATGATTTCAAAAGTAGGATGATAATGGAGGACGACAATCCAAAATAATAGAATCGGACACTCTAGTACCCAAGATATTTTGGAATAACTTCTAAAAGTGGGATGAAAATGGAGGACCATGATCTAAAATAATAGAAATTAGAGCATCGTGCAACCTCATGATCTCCGCACGATACAACTTAGCATAATCTTTCACCGAAAAACTAGTTCTCACGGGTAAAAAGCGAGCAGACTTGGTCATTCTATCAACAATAACCCAAATCGAATCATATTAATTTCGGGATCTAGGAAGACCGATAATGAAATCTATATTAATTGCCTCCCACTTTCATTTGGGTAATGGGATCTCTTGATACAGGCCCCCCGACCTCATGTGCTCAACTTTCACTTATTGACATACCATACACTTGGCAACATAACTAGCCACATCATGCTTTATGTTACCTCACCAATAGAACTCTATAAGAACATGATACATCTTGGTGGAACCGGGATGAATGGCATACCGAGATTCATAAGCCTCGGCCAGGACCCTTTCCCTTAATCTATTGACGTTGAGAACACATAGCCTACTTGGTATCTCAAGACACCATCACCCCTAATCACAAAGTCCACAACCTTCTGTTGACCCATATTACTCTTGATCTTCATTAAGTCGGGGTCCAACGCTTGCTTTTCCTTTATCATGACAACAAGAGATGACAAAGATGCCGGAAACAAAAATACACCACCATCCTTGGAGTCCACAAGTCAAACTCTAAGATTAGCCAAACGATGAATGTCCTTCACCAATTCCCACTTATCCTCATCTACATAGGTCAAAATACCTGTGGAAGACCTACTAAGAGAATTGGTGAATACATTCGCCTTACCGAGATAATAATAAAGACTCATATCATAGTCTTTCAACAACTTGAGCTACCTTATTTGTCGGCGATTTAACTCATTTTGAGTAAACACTTATTGGAGGCTCTTATGATTGGAAAAGATATCAACATGAACCCCATATAGGTAATGTCTCCAAATCTTTAATGCAAAGACCAAGGCTAATAACTCTATGTCATGGGTAGGGTAGTTTCTCTAAAGGTCATCTTAGGGATATCCACATCCCTAATCTTAAGCTGATGATAACCTGATCTAAGATCAATTTTATAGAAATACTTCATGCCCTGAAGTTGATCAAGCAACTCATCGATCCTAAGAAGAGGATACTTATTTTGTATGGTCACTTTGTTCAACTAATGATAATAAATGTACATACGAAGAAAACCATCCTTCTTGCGCATGAATAACATGGGAGGCACCCCTCAGAGATATACTAGGATAGGTTAGACCTTTATTTAAGAGGTCTTTCAATTGCTCCATAAGCTCTTTTAGCTTCACCAAAGCTATTTTATAAGGAGGGATAGAAATCGAGCATGTCCGAAACAAGATCAATCCCAAAATCAATTTCCATATTGGGAGGAACACCGAGAAGATCATTGGGGAACACCTCAGGAAACTCATTAACCACAAGAATGGATTCTAGAGAAGGCTTCTCCATGATAGAAATCCTTAACTCGAACCAAATGATACAAACACCCCTTTGAAATCAACTTTTGGGCCTTTACATGAGAAATGAACCTTTTCTTTGGCACTAAGGGACCACCTTCCCATACAATGACTAGCTTATTAGGGAATTTGAACATGACCCTACAGGATCGACAATCTAAGGAAGTATACCAAAAGTACAACCAGTCCATCCCTAGAATGACATCTAAATCAACCATGTACAACTCTATTAAGTCTACAAGAGTATCCCTACTACTTATTGATATTACACACCCCTTATAGACCCTTCTAACAACCACAGGGTCTCTGATCGAGCTAGAAATAGAAAAAAGAAACTGATAGACTCTCGGGATAACTATCAAGATGCACAGCCATATACGGGGTCACATAATAAAAAGTAGACCCTGGATTAAGCAAACAATACATATCATGGAATAAAAGTCTCAACATACCAGTGAAAATATCGGGAGACGCCTCAGAATCTTGGTGAATAGCAAGTGCATACAAGCAGTTTCGACTAGCAACGGTGCTAGAAATAAAAGCAGAGACAGACATAGCACCCTTCGACGCGGGAGTAGATTGAGTGGCAATGGGGGACCTGTTGGCCCAAGAAGCTGCTAGAGAGGGGCAATCGCACCGAATATGCCTAATATAACCACAATGGAAACATTTATTTCTTCTCTTCTTACACTAAACACGATGACTCTGACCATAAAATCTATAAGGAGGGTGAGGTGGAGAAGAATGGGCACCACTAGCCTTGAATTGGGCATCCTATGCTCGGGACCCACCACTAAACTGAGTCTGACAATCACCAAAAAACTTTGGGTGAGGAGAGAGAACACTAGCTGAATAGAGAAAACTCAAACTCCCCCACTTATTCTGTGGCCACTTGCCTCTCACTAAGCTCGTACTCAGAAGGAATAAACTTCTTTCCTTACCTCTCACCAAGCTTAACTAACAACTTGCATCTTTTTCTCTTCTTTCACTTATTGAAAATACACAATCAACCTAGAAATATCCATGTTCTCAATAAACAAAGTCGCCTTTCTATGAAGGACTAACTCACGGGACAGTCTCAAGACAAACTTATGCATTCTAGACCTTATGCTAGAAACCATCTTGGGAGCATACCTTGATAATTGATGGAATTTCAAGGAATACTTTTGAACCGACATCCTTCCTTACTTTAAGTTTTCAAACTCCTCCTCCTTTGTCTCCCTCAACTCTTGAGGAAAGAAACAGTCTAAGAAAGCCTCGGAGAAGTCCTCCCACATGGAGAGACTAGCGTCAACACCTATAGACAACTATCACCCTCGTACTATTAGTACGCTACATCTTTCAATTGGTATGAAGCAAACTCGACGGCCTCAATCTTCGAAACATGCATTATTCAAAAAATCTTCTTTATTTCATAAATAAAGCCTTAAGAATCCTCCTCAACCTTCATACCAAAGAACATAAGATGGATCAACCTCATAAATTGGCCAATTTTTGTGGCCTCAAAAGAAATAGTATTGAGAGGCTACCAATTCAGTCAATAGGTTGATAAAGAGATTAAACTTGACATTAGTAGTATCCCTCTGAGATGATAGAATAGGAGGGTCACTCTCATAGTCGGGGTTGGTGGGGGTAGGTGGAACCCTACGAAGATGGTTGAATATTATAGCCCTAGCCAAGGTCTGAGCTCCAGAAGTTAGATGAACTTTATCCATAGGGCCCTCAGAAGGTTTTGTCACGGTATTGTGGATACCCAACTCACCATGAACCTAGGCTCTGGTACCAACTTTACACGCCCCAAAATTAGGCCATGTTATATGGGCACTGCAAGCCAACATGAACCATAGGTCGTCCCAATAACCTATCATAATTATCATAACAATTACGTGGGTTGGGTAAATCCCGACCATAAAATGAGATAGTAGAAAACATACCATAAGTTATAACTTAAATAGTGTCTAACAATTTTATTAGGTTCATAAACTAACCAATATACCTAAGTCCACAGTAATCCACAATACCTCAGTACAAATCAGAGTTTAGAAATAAATGTCGGGAAAAGCCCTCGACAGTAGTCAAACCATATAAAAAATGACTAAGTCTAGAGATTTGAGACCAAGTATGAATGTGTTTCGAAGAAAGGAAGATCACCACTCCAAAGTCAAATGCATGAACTGCTTTTATCGTTTAATCACTGCACAAGAAGAGTAGAAGATGCTCTGGCCCCTATGTCACTTGGGGATATATCGCTCGAAGATTGTTAGCGGTTGGAATGCTAGTATTTAACCTAAGGATAAGGATAAAATAGCATCATTATTCAATATCAAGCAATATATCATATTTATTCACATTCATAGCCTTATCCATATATATATAGACATATCACATGCCATTCAAGGGGAAATATTTATCAACACTTTGGAAGCACTCATTCATCATACATGCAATGGAGGACTCCAACCTTCTACACTTATAGGTTCCAAAATTTCTCACTAGGCATATGACTTAACTATATTCACATATCATCAAGTAAGGGACTCTAACCTCACGCACATCCATTTAAGTGAGGGACTCTAATCACTCACACACATTCATATAAGTGAGGGACTTTAACCAGTAACACACATTCATATAGGTGAGGGACTCTAACCACTCACACATATTCATTCAAATAAGGGACTCTAACCACATGTTCATACATCTGGCATGGGACTCTAACCTTATGCCATATTAGACAGAGGACTCTAACCCCAAGCCAATTCATTTAGCGAGGAACTTTGATCTCATGAAATCTCATTATACAAGGGACTTTATCCTCAAGAAATTTTATTAGGCAAGGGACTTTAACCTCAAGCCATCACGTCTATCATTAATCGATATTGGGACTCTAACCCTTTGCCCATGCATCTACATACATTTAATTCCACACATAAAGGTCATCAATTACACAATACATGGCACATTTTACCTTCACAATATTATTTATAAAACATTCATATGTATTGGGCCATTTCCTTAGTTCAAAACATCACCAATATATGACTAGACAATTTACTTAGATATCTTAGCACACACCTAGTGTACTTACCTTTATCAAGGTCATTTCCATGGTACAATTCATTAAGATTAGGGTTCTCACAAACCATATGTTATACCATATACAAAAAGTATCTACATATGCAAATCATCATCAATAACATGAATAAACACAAGTCTAAGTAGAAATCATCATTGTTCATCATTTAATAACAATAACTTTTTTATTTGATTTCAAAACCACCGTGTACGCTTACTAATTCCAATATGAAATACATGGGTTTTAGAGTTATTTAAGCAGGGGAAGAGATACATGCCTTAAACAACTTGAATCACTAAGAATATTGACTCTCTTTTTGCCTCTTTAAGATCACCCTTTAAACCCTAGACTCCAATCTTGTTTCAAGGAACTTTTAGAGTAATTTGGAGTGTTTGGGTTTTGTAAAATGAGGGCTTATGAGGATACAATACCTTATATAGTGAAGGGACTTAGGGTTTTAGGTATGAAAAATGACCATAATGCCCTTAATTAAAAAATTGAAAATAACCCCATCCAGGGGTACGAATCCCCCAACAACTCCCTAAGTAATCGTAACCTAGGGTATGAGTAGTACCCTTACTTGTACCCAAGGCTCCTCCTAGGTCATCTATACTATTAAGGGTACGAGTGCACATCCTTGAGTAATAACCAAAGGGTAAGACTCAACCCCTAACTCATAAGCTTTATTTGTATAGAAAATAGTCTACTCAAGTTAAAAATTTACTCCATACGATTAAGTAGTATATGACTCATATGCATTGGTTATGACCACGGGGAGGCAATACCATATAATGGACAGTGTGTTACCCTTATAGATTGATCAAGGTATGAGGAGGGAGGGCTAGGTGGGTACAACTCATATCCATGGGTAAGACTGAAGTCCCTAGTCGTACCTTACTCAGAGACATCAAATGGTGAAGTTCTTCTCATGGTTCAAAGTCTAGGTGTTTCAATTCTGGAAATGAGATTATGTATGAGGATAAATAATGCTTCAACTTTTGTGCCGCCCAAGTCAAAACACAACAAGTCCTTTCTACAAGAGTGTAGCGAGCCTCATATGGCTTAAACTTCTTATTCAATTAGTAGATTGCTTTCTTTTTCTTACCGGTCTCGTCGTCTTGCCCGAGGACACACCCAAAAGCATTTCTTGAGTCTGAACGGTGAAGCAACAATGGAATTTCATCCCTTGGTAGAACAAAAATAGGCAAAGTGGACAGATATTCCTTGATTCTTACAAATCATTCTGACATTTTTTTGTCCACCCATTCAATGTATCTTTCTTCAATATCCTAAGAATTGTCTCACATATGACTGTTGATTGGGAAATGAACCTGCTTTTGTAATTCAAACAACCCAGGAAACTCATAACCTCTTTCTTTGTCCTTGATAGTGGTAAATCCTAAATTGTCTTGATCTTGGATGTGTCTCATTTGATGCCCCTTCTGTTGGCTATGAACCCTAGTAATTTCCTAGCTGGTACACTAAAAGCACACTTAGCAGGATTTAAATTTAGTTATACTTTCTTAGTCTATCAAAGAATTTTTCCAGATGAGTCAGATGATTTGAACTCTTGTGGGATTTGATAATGAGATCATCCATGTACATCTCAATCTCTTTATGAATTATATCATGAAAATCATCATCATAGCCCTCATGTATCTTCACCGTATAATGATAAACACCCCAGGACAAAATGAAATTCATTTTTTCTGTGTCTTCCTCATCCATTAATATCTGATGATACCAAACGAAACAATCCATGAATGGCTGCATTTCATGCTTTGTTCAATTATTGATGAGGATGTGGATGTTGGGTAGTGTAAAATTATCTTTAGGACTGGCTCTATTCAAATATCTACAGTCAACAGAAATTCGAATTTTGCCATCTTTTATTAGATTTGGGAAAATATTGGCTAGCCATATTGGATATTTTATGACCTCCATAACCTCAGATTGAATTTACTTCATCACTTCTTCCTTGATCTTCAAACTTAAATTCAGCTTGAATTTCCATATTTTTTACTTAACTGGATTAGACTCGGGATTAATTGGTAACTTATTTGACACAATGTTAGTGCTCAATATCGGTATATCATCATAGGACCAAGAAATATGTCAGTGTAAACCCGTAGAAAGTGAATGAGTTCTCTTTTTTGTGCTTATGATAAGTGAATACTAATACTTGTCTCTTTGATTTCATCATGATCGCCCAGGTTGATTGTTTCAGTTTTATCCAGGTTGGGCCTCTCTCAATTTTCAAATTCCTATATATCTTCCACTAATTACTTCTCATCACCTTTTTTCCTTTCATCATCATTCCCCTCGCTTTGTTCATCCAACCCTTGACTAGATATGATATTGGAAGGTTTAAATTACTGCTACTGTAATAAACAAAAAAACCAAGTTAGATTATAACAAGACAATAAAATACAGTAATATATTATATTTCAAAATAACTTCTTAAATAAAGGGAAGCCTTTTCATTGAAATTCGAGTAATAATTTATAACTATGGCTTATTACAAACTATGGGAAATTTAAGAAATAATTACAAACCATGCCTTTTTAAAAGCAGTAAAACACGAAAAGAAAATTTGAGACATAAAAGGGTGGATCACGGGGCCTCCTCCGGATCATTACCAATTTTTAAAACTACTAGTAATTGCCCTTTTATCTATCACGATGGGCAATGGGTTATGAGTAGAATGGAGGTCCAGTTTTTCTCAGCCTCTCCTGGTGCAACCTTCCTCACCCCACTAAACTTCATGAAATCCTCTGGTATAGCATTGCATCCCTCAAAAGATTTCCTATCCTATCCCTAAGACCACCATCTTTTAACATCTCACATATAGAAAATGACTTTTTCAGGAGTGGCAATGGTTTAGATAGACTCATCTTTGACTTATCTTCAATCTCAACTTCTTTTATTTGCTGGTATCCTAACCCATACTCAGATGCATTTTCTAAGACCATATTGGGATCATTAATTCCTTCCAAATTCGTAACCAAGCCCCGGACGATCTTGAACCCACTTCTTAATATCATAGTCATAATTATTTTGTAGACAGAAGGCATTGCCACTTGTGGCAGCAAATCTCTCTCCGCAACACTTACAATTTCCACTGTATAGAAACTACTGCCCCTTAGAATATCTTCAATCACAGGCACATAACCATTGGGATGATTCAAATGGCTTCCTTCTCCTTGAATAACCATTTCAGGGTCTTCCCAAATAAACTTCAATAATCCCTCTGTTTTAAAAAGAATGACCTACTTTTCCTTTTAGTCTGTTTCAAAAAGAATGACCCTTTTCTTTTTTTGGCAATACTTGAATTTCAACTTTCCACATGGCATGTTTAGGACCACAAGATTAAATGGAATTTTGGCACATTTGACACAACTTTAATTTAAGGCCACAAGATTTAAAAGTCTTCTTTATTTTCTTAAATTTTGTGCCAAGTCAAAGTAGGTCATTCTTTTTTAAACGGAGGGAGTAATTGATAAAGGGTTGATGAAATGCCCTTTTCACCATGGATCCATGGTCTCCCTAGTAGCAGGTTGTAACAAGGATGGATATCCATAATATAAAATTAGTCTTAAATTCAGCACGTCCCACCTGGATATATAAGTCAACTTTACCTATAGTATCTCTCTACCCTTCATCTACAGCCCCTACATTAAGGTGGCTTTGGTGAATTTTTCCTAATTAATGGCCCATTTTAACCAATATGGAAAGAGGAAAAATTTTCAAACCATATCTGTCATCTATCAATATCGGATTAATCACATAGTCCTTACAACTGACAATAACGTTCAAAGCTTTGTTATACATCACCCCTTCAAATGGAAACTCATCCTCACTAAATGATATGCGATGTCTTCCCATAACATTCCCTATCATTGTGGCTAGATTCTGAATGCTCATGCCTGCGAGAACATATGCTTTATCCAGGACCTTCAATAAAGCTTGTCGATGGTATTGCAAGCTCATTAACAGTGCCAAAATATAAATCTGGGCTAGAATCTTTTCTAAATGCTTGAAAAGTAAGTACTCCTTTGGTTGCATAAACCTCCAAAATTCCTTTCTGCGAATCCTTCCTATTGTTTAAATATTTAGGAATGTAGCTTTGTCCAGACTGTGTCATCCCATGAACGGCGACAGTCTCTTCAATAAACTTCTTTCTAAGCGGTGGAGTATAAACTTGAGTTGGGTATGTCATCACTATAAATAAGGTCCTTTTATTGACACTTAAGACAGCTACAAATGTCTCTATCTTCCTTACTTCTTCTGTTCGTTTGGACTTTTCTCAACCTACTTTACTGATGGTCTTTCTAGAACTGATCATAATTCTCATTCATCAAGTGACTGTTTAAGTTATCCCCTTTATCAGTAACGATCAATGCTGGCACTCCAAATCAATAGATAAAGTTGTTCCTAACAATATTTTCAACTACCTTCTTAGTGACAGCTCTATATGAAAAAGCTTCGACCCACTAAGTAAAGTAATCAATAGCAACCAAAATAAATCTATGCCCATTTAATGCTGGTAGCTATATTGGCCTAATAACATCCATACCCCAGTGGAGACATAGCATTCCAAAATAAATCTATGCCCATCATCTAATCACTACATAGAAAAAGAAGAAGATGCGCCAGCCCTTATGTCGCATGGGGACATAGCATTCGAAGATGGTTAGTGGTTGGAATGATAGCATGTAACCCAAAGATAAAAATAAAATAGCAACATCATTTAAAAACAAGCAATATATCATATTCAATCACATTCATAACCTTATCCATATGTATATATATACATATCACATGCCATTCGAGGACTCCAACCTCCACACTTATAGGTTCAAGCATTTCTCATTAGGAATAGGACTTTAACCCGATTCACATATCATAAACTAAGGGACTTTAACTACATACACATCCATTTAAGTGAGGGACTCTAATTACTTACACATATTTATATAAGTGAGAGACATTAACTACTCACACACATTTATATAGGTGAGGGGCTTAAATACTCACACATATTCATTCAAGAAAGGGACTCTAACCTCATGCCATATTTGATAGGGGGCTCTAAACCCAAGCCAATTTATTTGGTGAGGCTCTTCGACCTCATGAGATCTCATTATGCAAAAGACTTTAACCACAAGCGGTTTTATTAGGCAAGGGAATTTAACCACAAGCCATCACGTCTATCATTAGTATACATTAGGACTCTAACCATTTGACCATGCATCCACATACATTCAATTACACAAATAAGGACTTTAACCCATTTAGTGAATTCAACATTATAATGACTATATGGTCCTCATGGGAGCCTTCATTTCTCAACCATTTCAATAGGACAATGCCTTCATTCAAATCATAATGCAATTCAAACTATGATCTTCAAGACCCTCATGAGCCATTCACACTCACTAATAATTCTATACCACAATCTAGTTCAACATACAATTCAAGTTCATTTTCATGTTAGGGACTTAAACCCCCTTCTTATTCATCAACCATCAAGGTTATCAATTCCACAATACATGGCTCATTTTACCTTCACAATATTATTTATAAACCATTCATACATATTGGTCCACTTCCCTAGTTCAAAACATTACTACTATGTGACTAGACAATTTACTTAGACATCGTCACAAACACCTTATGTACTTACTTTTATCAAGGTCATTTTCATGGTAGAATTCATCAAAATTAGGGTTACTCATGAACCACATGTTTGAACATACACACCAAGCCTCCAAATATGCAAATCATCATTAATAACATGAATAAACATAAGTCTATGTAGGAATCATCATTGTTCACCATTTAACAACAATACCCTTTTTATTTGATTACAAAACCATCATGTACACTTACTAATTTAGGTGTGAAATACATGGGCTTTAGAGTCATTTAAGAAGAGTAAGAGATAAATGCCTTAAACAACTTGAATCTCTAAGAATATTGACTCCCCTTTTGCCTCTTGAAGATGACCCTCCAAACCCTAGCCTCCAATCTTTTTCCATGAAACCTTTAGAGTGATTTGGAGTGCTTGATTCATGTAAAATATGGGCTTAGGAGGCTACAATTCCTTATATAGTAATGGTACTTAGGGTTTTAGGAATGCAAAATGACTAGAAGGCCCTTAGTTGAAAGCTTGAAAATGACCTCGTCTAGGGGTACGACTCCACCATACGACTCTCTAAGAAATCGTACCCTAGGGAATGAGTGGTATCCTAGATCACCTATACTATTACGGGTTTGACTGGACACCCTTGAGTCCTAAACAAAGGGTATGAATCAACCCTTAATTCATAAGCTTCATCCTCATAGAAAATAATCCACTCAAGTTGAAACTTTTCTCCATACGATTTAGTATACAACTCATATGCATTGGTTACGACCAAGGGGAGGCCATGTGGTGTAGTTGATAGTGTGTTACCCTCATGGACTGATCAAGGTATGAGAGGGCGAGGGCAAGGTGGGTACGACTTGTATCTATGGGTACGACTCAAGTCCCTACTCATACCCAGCTTAGAGACATCAAAGGTGATGTTCTTCTTATTGTTCAAAGACTAGGTATTTAAATTTGGAAAATGAGATATGTCATGTATGAGGATAGATAATGCCTCAACTTTTGAGTGGCTCAGGTCAAAGAACATGTCCTTTCTACAAGAGTGTAGCGATCCTCATATGGCGTAAACTTATTACTCAAGTAGTAGATTCCTTTCTCTTTCTTACCGATCTCGTTGAGTTGCTCGAGGACACACCAAAAAGTTTTTTCTGAGACTGACAGGTAAAGCAACAACGGACTTTCTTACCATGGTGGAACCAAAATAGGTGGAGAGGATAGATATTCCTCGATTCTGTTTAAAGCTTTCAGACATTCTTTTGTCCAGCAATTTAATGCATCTTAATTCAACAACTTGAGAATTGACTCACATATGACTGTTGATTGGGAAATGAACCTGCTAATGTAATTCAAACGACCCAGGGAACTCATAACCTATTTTTTGGTCCTGGGTGGGGTAAATCATAAATTGTCTTGATCTTCAAATGGGTCTAGCTCGATGCCGCTTCTATTGACTATGAACTATAGTAATTTCCCAGTTGGTACACCAAAAGCACACTTAGAAGGATTCAAATTCAAGTTGTACTTTCTTAGTCTGTTGAAGAACTTTTCCAGATGGGTCAGAAGATCTGAACTCTTGTGGAATTTGATAATTACATCATCCACGTACACCTCAATATCTTTAAGAATTATATCATGGAAAATCATCATAGCCCTCATATATGTTGCACCCACATTCTTGAGACCAAGAGGCATCACCCTGTAATGATAAACACCCCAGGGCATAATGAAAGTCGTCTTTTCTTATCTTCCCCATCCATTAATATCTGATAATACTTGGTGAAAAAATCCATGAAAGACTACATTTCATGCTTCGCCCAATTATCGTTGAGGATATAGATGTTGGGTAGTAGAAAATTATATTGAGGTCTACCTTTATTCAAATCTCTACAGTCCTATTTTTTGGTTAAGTTGATTAGACTCGGGATTGATTGGTAACTTATGCAACAAGATGTGGGTGATAAATCTCGGTATATCATCATAGGATCAAGCAAATATATCAATGTACTCCCATAGCAAGCGAATGAGTTCTCTTTTTTGTGCTTCTGATAAGTGAACACTAACTTTTGTCTCTTTGATTTTATCATGATCGCTCAGGTTGATTGTTTTAGTTTTCTTTGGGTTGGGCTTCTCTCGATTTTCAAATTCCTCTATATCTTCCACTAACCACTCCTTATCACCTTTTTTCATTCATCATCATTCCCCTCACTTTGTTTGGCTGACCCTTGATAAGACATGACATTGGTAGGTTTTAAATTACTGCTACTGTAATAAACAAAAGAACCAAGTTAAATGATAATAAGATAATAAAATAAAATAAAATAATATAATCATATTTCAAAATAACTTCTTAAATAAAGGGAGGCTTTTTCATTAAAATTTAGGAAATAATAACAAATGATGGCTTATGACCCATGCAAATACAGGCCTATGCCTTTTTGGAAGTAGTAAATCACGAAAAAAAATTGAGACATAAAATGATGGATCATGAGGCTTCTCACTGATCATCACTGATTGTTAAAACTAGTAGTAATTGCCCTTTCATCTACCACGATGGGCGACAAGTTATGAGTGGAGTGGAGGTCCAATTTTGCAAAGCCACTCTTGGTGCAACCTTTCTCACCCCCCTAAACTTCGAGAAATCCTCTGGTATAGCATTGCATACCTTGAACAGATTTCCACTGTTATACCCAAGACCATTATATTTTGACATCTCACGTAGAGAAAATGATTGGTTTAGGGTAGCAACGATTTAGATAGACTCGTCTTTGACTTATATTCAATCTTATCTTCCATTTTTGGTTGGTATCCTAACCCGTACTTAGATGCTTTTTCTAGGACCATAATATGATCAATAATTCCTTCCAAATTCTTAACTAAGCCCTGGATGGGCTCGAACCCGCTTCTTAACATCACAGTCGCAATTATTTTGTAGGAAAAAGTCATTAGCGCGTGTGGCATCAGATCTTTCTCTGCAGCACTTACAATTTCCATAGTAAAGAAACTACTGCCCCTCAAAATATCTTCAATCATAGGCACATAACCATTGGGATAATTCAAATAGCTTCCTTCTACTTGAATAACTATTTCATGGTCTTCCCACATAAACTTCAATAATTGATGAAGGTTTAATGAAACTACCTTTACACCATGGATCCATGGTTTCCCCAGCAGCAGGTTGTAACTAGGATGGATATCCATAACATGAAATTTAGCCTTGAATTAAGTAGGTCCCACCTGGATGTACAAGTCAACTTCACCTATAGTATTTCTCCACCCTCCATCTAAAAACCACACATTAACGTGGCTTTGGTGAATTTTTCCTAAGTCATAGCCCGTTTGAATAGATGTGGAAAGAGGATAAATATTTAAACCAAATTTGTCATCTATCAATAGTCGATTAAACACATAGTCCCAAAAACTTACAATAATGTGCAAAGCACTACTATGCATCACCTCCTCAAACGATAACTCTTTCTCACTAAATGATATACGATGTCTTCTTATAACATTCACTATCATTGTGGCTAGATTCTCAATAATCGTGCCTACAGGAACATATGCTTCATCTAGTACCTTCAATAAATCATATCGGTGGTATTGTGAACTCATTAACAGTGCCCAACTAGAAATCTGGGTTGGAGTCTTTACTAAATGCTTGACAATTGAGTACTTCTTTGGTTGCATACGCCTCCAAAATTCCTCGGTCTCTCCTTCAGTGTTGGCCTTTTTTGCAAATCCTTTCTATTAGTCAAATCTTTAAAAATATAGCATTTTCCAGACTATGGTATCCCCTGAGCGACGACAGTCCCTATAATCAACTCCTTTCTAGGTGGTGGAGTATATACCTGAGTTGGGGATGTCATCACTATAAATAGGGTCTTTTTATTGACACTTAAGGCAGCTACGACTCACTCTATCTTCTCCACTCCTTCTGTCCTTTTGGACTTTTCTGAACCTAAATTAGTGATGGTCTTGCTAGACAACCACTCGCCCTCTGTTTTGATCATATTACTTATTTCTTACCCATGGTTAGGTAATAGATTACTATTTATATTTGGTGTCGGTGACTGAAGTGTGATGACCTTATGATCAATCAAATCTTGAATCTTACGTATTAGGCCAACACAATACTCGGTCTGTGTCACACTGCTCCCAAATGATAGGCACAATTTTGATCGGCATAATAAAATTAGGAATTGGTATTGACAAGTTTCTATTGGATAGGCTATAAATGACCGATGTCTTTTAATCTTCCAAAGAGTTGGGTGCGACTTTCATGCAATGACATGAAGTTTTGGAGAGGTCTTTTATTGAGGTTTGGATGTGAGGGGTTATAATGGTTTTGATTAACAGTATGAGGTATTTGATGATAATTTAGAGGCGCTTAGATGTTTATTTGGTTATTTGGAATGGGATCTTGAATATGATACGGGTAATTTGGCTGTGGAACTTGATATTTGGGTAAAATATTTGGCTGTGGAGCATGGTATTAGGATTGGATATTTGGAAGTAGATCTTGGTACTGGGATTATATATTTGGAAATGGAGCTTGGTACTGAGATTGTATATTTGGAAGTGGAGCTTGGTATTGGGATTATATATTTGGAAGTGGATCTTAGTATTGGGGTTGGGTGTAGAATACATGTGGAAAACTTGGTGATAGTGGAGAGGAGAGAATGTTCCTAGGCTTAAATTTTGCCTTCAAGTTAGCAATAGAATCAGTAGAGACCACACTCACATCTTTCTTTTTTTTATTGGGAACACAGAAGTCCCAAATGATGTTGGGATTTTGACAATATTTCCTATTTGAATGCCTTCCTCTAGTGATTCCCTCATTTTTAGCAAATCTGCAAAAATTGTTGTAAGACCCCACAAAATTCTAAGCTTAACTGAGTTCGTTAAAGCTTGAAAAGAGGTCCCAGACTTAGAAATTTCAGCTAAGTGGTTATACTTAGAAGTATTTTAGCCTTCATAAGATGGCGATCCTATTCTTTGACCCTTATGACCTTAAAATATTGAATTTTTGGTTGATTCATGATCAGGAATGTTAGTACGTCACTTCGGGTGAGTTTCAGATTTTTTGAACCTCGTTTGAACCATGTTTGGTGACCAAAACAATAGGTCAATGCAATATCGATGTGTCGCATCGCCCATAGCGTCGACAGATAATATTCCCCTAGCTTTCACTGCAATTCCAGTGAACCAACGCAAACTCGACACGACGTGTTAATAATCGCATTGATGGCATCAATGAGTTGCACCAGTCTGCGCGTCACTGGACACGTTTTCAATCATTAAAAATCTGTATCCAAAGGGGTAATTGGGTCATTTTCCACCCGTATTCAGCCCTAAAAATATGACATTAAGTCATTCTTAGGGCTAAAACACTTATTATTCTCAAAATTACTCAAGAAACAAAACCCTAGGGATTCCAATTCAAGATTCAAGCTTCAAGAAATTCTCCACAACTTTTAGAGAATTAACAACCAAGGTATGTTATGTGTTCATCCAAGGGTTTCCTTACACCTTTGGAGTTCAAGAACCTATTTTAAAACTTCAAATTTATTGAATTCCATGTTGGTCTTGAATGTATTCATGATTATGATGTTATTTGGGTTTCTAATTCATAATTTATTACAAGATCCATGTAAATTTATTGGACATGTGTGTAGTGTTATGTGACTTCATGTTAAAGCCCTTGAAGTAAGTATGGATTGGAAATCATGATGTATACATGTTGATTAGTATTATGTGCATAGATTATGTTCCCCCAAGTGTTTGATAAATTGTTTGGGTGGATTAAATGGGGAAATCATGACATGCTAGCATATGTACAAGCTTATATCATATAAATGTTTGATAAAATATCTCTATGAATGAGTTATAATCATTGTAATGCTTTTCAAGATCATGCTATGCTTTACTTTTCAGGTTATCGAGTCCTAGGGGTATCAAATACTCGACAATCTAATTGTTTACCTAGAATTATAGTAGCTTTAGAATAGTCTTGGTAATGTCATGTACAATAGTATTTAGTCAGTACATAACTCAATATATCCAGTCAACAAATAGAACTCAGAACACTTAATCAGTTATAGTATTTAGTGAACTCAGTCCAGTTCATTCAGTTAACACAATCAGTAACAGTTTAGTCTAGCCTAGAACAATTTAGAAATCAGTTCATTATTTATCCAGCTGGGAGTAGGATTCAGCAACGAGTAACCCCAAGGATGGGGACTCACCTTCCAATAGAGGGTGTGATCCTTAGAAGTAGTCCTGGCATTCCAGAACTACGTATCCAACATAGGTTGAGACATCAACCTGCTAGTTGAAGGTTGATGAGGTGTTCTACCTGCCATTTGAAGGTACCACCATTCTCGTTCAGAGTACCTGCCAGATGAGGGTGACTCAGAACTTGTCTTTACCCATGGCAGGGTACTGACACCCTTCCAGATGGGGTTACAGGTTGGACCCCAATCAGTTCAGAGAGAGGTATGTCAGTTAGATGATTACCTCCCACAGTTTTAGTTTAGTCTCAGCATAGATCTCAATTCAGTTCTATAGAATTAGGACTGTCATAAATAGTCACCCAGCTACTAGTAATACAGTTATCCATAAACTCAGTTATCAGTCATTCAGTTATTAGAACTCAGTATCCAGTGTTACTATGATCTCAGACACGGCATATGTAGATATGTGCACAGTATTGCATAAACAGTGTTTCATCATTTTAAGTTATATATGTACTCTCATTCAGTTGTATTCGTGCTATTTAGTCAGTTATTGTTCATGCCTATAAACCCTACCTCACTTAGCATACCAGTATATTCAAAGTACTGTTTCATACCTTTTCTTTTGCACTATGATGTTTTATATCATAGGCTCATACGCACGGGCTCCTGACCGAACTTAGCAGCCTAGACTATCAGTAGCAGACCTAGTGGTAAGTTCTCATAGATCGAGGACAAATTTATCATATTATTTTAGTATTTCAGTATTCAGTTTATTCAATAGTCGGAGTTAGTTGGGGACTTATCCCATCAACTCCATATTCAGACAGAAAGAGGCTTACAGACTAGACTTTCAGATAATATTTAGCTTACAAATTATTATTACAGTTGGTATTCTTTATCAGTATTTTAGGTTATGAAACTTTTGGTATTTCAGCCTATTTTTTGCATTTACTACAGTATTGCTACTCAGTGCTCACAGTAGATATTAGTCATGGATTAACTTGTGGTCCTTTGGGGTCAAAAGCACCGTGTCGCATTCGAGGTGTAGACTCGAGGTGTTACAGTTGCCTTGACCGCTGATACCATCGTAGTGTAAGATTCTCCCTCTTTAGCATATGAGAACACCGGTATTATTAACTCTTCATACATAGAAAGTTGTACCTTAGAAACTTTTTTTCTCCAACTAAAGGCATAGTCTCAAAAACATTCGTTACTTTTTTGCCTAAACCGATCTAATGACTGTCTATGAAGGACTATTTCAATGTTATATGCAAACCTAAGAAAAAAAATTTTACCCAACACATTCCATCCAGACTATATTCTCATATCCTGAGCCGTGAACCAACCCAAAGCTTTACCACTCACATTTCAACTGAATAGGTGCATTAGTAGCGCCTCATGGATTTGGGGATGGATTTTATGGATTTGTGGATTTGGGGATGGATTTTATGGATTTGGCATCGAATATTTGTGGATTTAGGAGAAGATATTTTGGGTTTGAAAATAGGTGTTAGGGATTTGGAAATGAATTTTGTGGATTTGGAGATGGATTTTGTGGGGTTAGGGATGGATTTTGTGGATGGTAAGCATCAGGGTTATTTTCTCGACTAGGGTTTTGGACAGGTTGAATTCAAAGATTATTGATTATGGGAACTGTGGGTAATTAGGAAGTGGAGGCAGACGATATATTTTTTGGATGGTTCCCAAGAATAGGTTTATTGAGGAGGAGAATTTAGAGAGGAGTCCCGTGTCCTATCGGGGCGAGAGTGCTGACAGAGATGGTTAGATTAGACAAATCACTAGTACGTTTCATCTTCTCTTGAAGCATTTCTAATTTCCTCGCAAGTTTAGCAATCATCTTGCTTTGTTTGTCTATAACATTATCCCTGATGGACAATATATTATCTTAATCGCTTCCAATCATATTTGAAAGATGGTTGGGGCATGAGATTTTACGAACTTTTGACCGGGTGAAGTAGGGATGTTCTGCCAGTTTGTTACAATACGGAGTAGTTTTCTATTTTCTTTAAAGTAAAATAACTCAAAGGCAGATGTGTTAGTTCCCATATATGATAAGTAATGCAAGATATTTGACAAGAAGTAACCACATATAGTTGTTTGCATCATAGGTAAACAGATCCACATGAGCATAGTGGATAAATTTTGTCTTTGATTCAAAAATGCACATAAATACATAAGGCAGTTATATCACATAATAACATTATAATAAATGCATATCCTAGTTAGGGTGACCCTTTTAAGCTAAGGGTTGGCCTAACGAATTTTGAATAAAATATGTCTTTTTAAAAGCCAATCCATTATCCCTCAAATTTGCATAGATATGTAAAAAGGGAATAAATGCTTACAAAAGTAGCATAAGAGGGATACAATATTTTGGGAAAAGGTAAATAACAAAAAAAAAAAAACAAGGTCCCGCGCAGGGAATAAATAAACTAATTCCTAGATGCTTCTTCATTAATCTTTGCCTTCTTAGCCTTCTTTACCTCCTGCCATATGTGATATTTGTTGATGATTAGGTGACTCCCGCATAACTGTGCTTTGTTCT
This sequence comes from Capsicum annuum, assembly GCF_002878395.1. Classification (NCBI taxonomy): domain Eukaryota; kingdom Viridiplantae; phylum Streptophyta; class Magnoliopsida; order Solanales; family Solanaceae; genus Capsicum; species Capsicum annuum. Next base: position 34,314,024 of record NC_061117.1, read on the forward strand.
TGTAGTTCATATTTCTATGCTATCGATCTGGGAAACCATGCAATCATCCAAATTGATCAGACTCAACCTAGCATCACCAGGCTCTTGTCTGTCTCACTTTAACTCTTCTCTCAATATCTATATGGTCAAGGTATCCTCTATATACATCTGTTGGTACGTGATCTCTCTTCTTAGGAATTTATATTGAAGCCTGTAGAGTCGGATATGATGTTCTGATTCAACATCAACAATTTGAAAGGGTACATTTGGCCCTGGGATCAATGTTCTGGAAAGATTCTTCTTTAACCACTCCTTGTAAGTGTCACGGACTTCAGGTTCATAAACGATACAAAAATAGACTTACCCTACCTTTTTTCTCCTTCACCTATCTATTATGTAGTCTTTGAGTGGGGTTTCACCTTGTCATACTCAGTGATGAATATAAGCATAGGCGCAGTTTGAGGTGTCTCCCACTTAATTTTGAATTACCTAAGGACTCTGCTAGGGTTATAAGGACGAGTCCTCCTGAGATCTGGAAGTACTAGAAAAGGCTATTAACTCCCTCGAGTGATGTGATTCCCCGGGCAAAGATATTTGATGGACTACTAAATATTGTCATCTTTTAATTCCCTAAAAACCTTTAACCAAAATTCTGGAGATGCTTTTCTCTTAATCTTGTGTAGGAACAACCACATGTCATGAGATGATAGAAAATCTACTCTTGTCCAAGAGTCTGGCTGCTCCGTTCTAGGATTTTTCACTAAGTGCGTCATCATCCACCATTACAAAATGAGGTTGCAACCTTGAAAGAAGGGATGATCGGTTTGACAGCTTCCCAAATCCTGTTATAATTCATCTAAAATCATTAGAGCTAGGGTGTGAAATACATTCGTGGAACCTTATTTCATTCCATAGAAGAGCGCGTGTGTCACCATAATGACTCATGGATAATGGTGACATTTTCACCTTGTAGGAACACCATAGTTTCAAGTAGACCTACCACAAATGCAAATGCTATTTTCCCCTTCTATTTTACCTATGATTCAAAATTGTATCCGAACTTCTCAAAAGCATTATACCTTCCAAACGAGTGATACAACTCATCAAAAGATACATTTACCTCATCACATTCCCCCAACCAGGTGTCATCATTGATTGAAAAGCCATCCTTGGTTTCTTGATGGCTCCATACAATGGGGACTAGAATGCTTTTATCAGGTGTATCTCTTCTTTTGACACACATATCAATGCTCTTATAACAAGTTATTGCCTCTTCAACAGTGGAGGAGGTCAATTCAACATCCTCGAAGTGAAACACCATATTGTCATCATCCCAAAATGTTGTTAGCACGTGGTTCATTTCAGGTCAAGCGTTCATATCTATGAGTAAAGAAAGGTGCCCGATATGCGTACTAACAATCTTTTTATCTTCTATGCTCATATGATCCCACCATACTTTCAGGAAGTTATCAGTTTGGTAACCATCTTGAATCGTTCCCAGGGATATGGTTGAGCCATTCCTACACGAAAGCGAACAAGGTTAAGCCTTTCCCCTACCCCAAAGGATAATGGATTGTACTAAACAAACGTATATTTTTTTCAAAACATAAATTCAAATATTTGGTTAAAACCTATTTAAATGTTCCCCAGCAGAGTTATCATTTCTATTTTATTCCTTTTTTATTTGAAGGGTTGGAAAATATTTGGCTTCGACTATTTAAACCATTTCAAAACTTTAAAGAAAATTTTGAAATAATTTAATTAATTGCAGAGTCGCCACTTGATTTTTTAAAAAAAAAATATCAAGAGAAAACTACAAATATTACCTACAAGATTCAAAATAGAAAAAAAATAAATTTAAAAATTTTGAGTAAGTGGTTCCTATTAATATTTTAGAAAGGTTTTTAAGGCATTTAAAATGTCCATCAACTTGTGGTTATCCGAACTATTTGAAAAACAACCTTTGACTAACTTTGAAAAAGATAATTCGATTTTTTTGAAAAGAAGTTGATTAAGAAAATATTTTTGAGGTTTATGCAAAATAAGTTTTTTGACGACTTAGTAGAGGATTTAACTAGGCCTTATGAAACAGGTAGCAACCAAACATAAGGAAAAGAGATAAAGGGGAGAGAGATATCTAGACATCTTTGGGCCCAAACTAATTTTATCCCACCTACACCTATCCTAAACTATTCGTTTGGGTTTTTGGGCCACCTGTACCTATCCTAAACTAGTCCCTTTGGGCTTTCCGCCCACAATTGCTTTACCTGTATTAGTTTACAACTTTGGCTTCGAGGCTACCAAATGAATGGATAAACAAATAACTAAATGAATAAAGATAAATAAAACATTAATAAACAAATGAGACTTTTTAAGTCTCATAGCAACTTTAACAATGGGTTTTTGACCTGTTTCTTTTTCTTTTATCTTCTGGCACCCGTACGTCAAGAAATTGACTTTTAGACTTAGTCTTTTGAAATCAACTCGGGGTTAAATGGGCCCCAACGGCCAATAATAGACATGCAAAGGAAAAAGAGTCCATGTAGGACTTGAGCGTATCCACATGTGAAAGAAAATAAAGTAATTAATATATCAAAGATCGATACTTAAAGATAAATGATGTCATTGAAAGAGCATTCTCGCGCATAAGGACAATAACAAGCTATGATATGAAAAAGAACCAACTTATCCAGTGAAAAGACAATTAATCTATCTCTTGAACAAGTTCAAGAATTAAATCGAAAGGAATGTGATTAATAATTCTTTAGGAGAGATAGCATAGACCCACAAATTTTAAAAAAAATAAAAAAAATTAAGGAATGTTCGGATAAAACTTGAACATATGACATCTAGAGCAGTAAGGAAAGAACAATCATCATCATCATAATAATAATAGAAAAAAAGAAAATAAATTTTATTTGGGATCAAGTCCAGTCCCCTTTAAACTATATATTGTTATGAATTATAAAAGCAATAGATCCCCTCTTTTGTGTACCAACAAATGTAAACGCCAAATTTTCCATATACCAATTCTACTATGAAACTATGCAAAAGTATTAACCTTAGCTGATTCACCTTTAATTTTAAACCATTAATCAAATTCCATCAAGTTCATTAAAGGTTCTAATATGTGTTCCACGTATTTATAATCAAACTAGAGGCGGTATACGATTACAAACAAATAGCAGTAAACAAAACAATCCAACCAGTGAACTATGATCTGGACACTACTTTACATATAATGAGGTAAAATGGATACTACCTAAAGCTAGTATTTATTTCTAATCCTTTCCTTTTTTATAATATGAAACTACAAACCACGAACTTCGTTAGGTTGATAAATACGCATTTTTAACGACTAGCTTACCATTTGATCAAAAGACTCTATAAACTATGTTCAAATCATACAAAGCTCGATTTAATCAACCCCCTAAATATAAACTAAAGACAGATTTTAAAAAAAAACATTTCAAAATTCAAATAACACTTGATTCATCCTCGCCTTCTCTCGACAAGTTCCGGGAACTTTGAGTCGACATGTGTCTTTGAAGGGTCAAGAGATGATATAAGACCAATATAACATATCCTTTGTCCCTGATTAACATTTTGTCAATAAAAGATTTAGGACTATTCCTAGTTAACCATGAAAATTCAAAGATGACCGCGAAACAAAGTATAGAAAAGGCGAACCACTAACAACATTGAACTAAAGCCATAAACATAAACTTAAAAAACTAAAGTTTGACTAAATAATTAACAAGTCATACTACCCTGCTCCAATATAAAAATAATATACTGGTAACAAGCAAAAGTTGATGCTGCAGTGATTTCAAAGGCAAACCTAAAACACAAATTACGATACTAATGCATTGAACTTACGGTTGAATTAAAGAATAAAAAATTGAAAAAATACTATGAATCAGAAGTGTAAATCTCGCAACGAGAAAAACTATTGAGTCACAATAGTGAACCAATAAAAACAAACCCAGTGTATCCCACACAGTGGGGTCTGGGGAGGGTAAAATGTACGCAGTCCTTACCACTACATTCGGAGAGGTAGCAAGGTTGTTTTCGATAGACCCCCGGCTCATGACAAGGAATAATAAGCAAATTCATAATACAACATGAAATTAAATAAGTTGGCATAATATAGAAGAGGCACCCACACAGTAATATCCTAACTAACAAACCACAGGCACCCCCACCCATATATCCCCACCTCAAAGCTCTCCTAACTACTGAGTACGGCCCACCCACAGGAACTAACCATCTACTCTTATCCGCGTCCTCCAAACCTTTCTATCTAGGGTTATGTCCTCAGTAAGCTGTAACTGCTCCATGTCACATCTAATTACCTCCTTCCAATATTTCTTTAATCGACCCCTACTCCGCCTGAAACTATTCAAAGCCAGTCTCTCGCACCTACAAACTGGGGCATCCGTGCCCCTTCTCCTTATAAGCCCGAACCATCACTTACTGAATATTCATAACAGATGCTTGAAAGTAACATTAACAAGTAACCATGAGGTTTACACGAGGCAGTAAATCCAGGACAACAAAATCTAAATATACAGAATTGATAATGAAGAAAATAGTGTAATTTAAACATTGATCAAGAGAAACAACATAACAACAAACGTTTTAAGACAATCCTATGGCCATCGAAACCTCTACAACAAACAATCCCAGCAGGTTATTATGATTAAACTAAACAACCAACTATCGCTACGGAAAAAAAGTGATGAAGAAGAAATTGATAATAAAACTTAAAGGGGAAAGGTATGTTTACCTCTTTCAGGGTAGCAAAATAGGACTTTGAGCTACCGTCGGACTCCACCACCACCCAAAATCATCATCGCCAACTAGGGAACCTTGATTAGCCAATGAATTTATGTAAATAAAAATTTTACTAGAAAAATGAATTTTTCTTTTTTGCACAAAATTTTTGTCAACCCTCAAGACTTGCCCTTTTTACCTCTAATAGGAGCTTTATATAGAAAACCAAATTGGCAAATAAATTTGGTTTCTATCAATATGGGATTTTTAGGGTGAAAACCCAAATCCCACGGCTGAGAAGCATTTTTCATGAAATGGACGATGAAAGATGGGATTTCTATCCTTGCTCGTACCACAGACGAATGAGAAGAGCACAAATGGAAATCCTTCGAATATTCCACAAAATCCATGGGTTTGGGGGGGGGGGGGATTTGGTTTTTGATATTTGAATTTCAAACCAAAAACTTAGGGATTAAGGTAATGAGATCCATGTATAATACTAATTTAGTTCGAATTTGGATACCTAAGGTCAAATCTAGAGGCTTCTAGGCTGATTTTATGCTAAAAATGGAGCTAATCACGTAAGAGTGGAGAGAGGGATAGGTGTTTGGATGAGAACAAGATGTTGGGGCTTTAGCCGAGTTAATTCTGGTCGGATCCCGAGTCGCCATTGGAATTAGGTATCAATTTCACTGGAATTGTTCTTGGTTTGATGTTCTTGATGATATTTTTGTTTTCTGGTGTTGTTGTCATTGATACATATATTTAGAGAAAAAGAAGAGTAGGCCGGGTCGGGGAGAATTTTAAACCAATATTAGAGCCATGTACCAAGCTCATGCATAGTACATCATGGTTATTTTATAGTTTTATTAGTAGGTTAGATGTATATTAAGGCTTCAAATAACTCCCAGCTATCAGACGAATCAAAACATTCCTTACTGATTCAATTCTTGAGAAGGATATTGGTATAGTCAACTTCAAATGAGCATATCTCATATCTTTCCAACAATACAAATTTTGCCTAAATCCGATATCGGATCAAAGAGTTATTCCAATTATACTCCAGCATGTCAGGCTAGAAACAGTGTGACGACATTCGTGGTAGCTTACCACACTTGTGATGCCTTACCACGAAAGTTGTCAGCCTTAGGAAGAAACCAGCTCCTAAGTGACGACATTCATGGTAGCTTACCACATTTGTGACGCCCAACCATGAAGGTCGCTAGCCTTAGGCAGAAACCAGCTCCTAAGTGATGACATTCGTGGTAGCTTACCACATTTATGATGCCCTACCACAAAGTTCGTCAGCCTTACGTAGAAACCAGCTCCTAAGTGATGACATTCATGGTAGCTTACCACATTTTTTATGCCATGTCACAAATGTCGTCAGCCTTACGCAGAAACCAGCTCCTAAGTAACGACATTCGTGGTAGCTTACCATATTTTTGACTCCATGTCACAAATGTCGTCAACCTTAGGTAGAATCCAGCTTCTATGTGACAACATTTTTGATGGCTTACCACATTTTTGATGCCTTGTCACAAATGTTGTCAGCTATTATTTTCAGCAACTGGGAATTTATTTCATAAGGTATTTTGGTCTTTTCCCTTCACTTCCCATGACTTATAACCCTAAAGAGGCATAATTTTTCCCATTTTTCTTCAGTTAAGCATCTCAAAAACCCTTTCTTATGCTCTCAACAACAAGATTAGGGTTTCCATCAAACTCATCTCTCAAAAGCAAGATTCAAGCCTTTTTCCAAGATAATCAAGAATTAAGTTTCCCAATCCAAGAACTCTCTAGAAAATCATCAAGGTTTCCTTTCTAAGGTATGCGTAGTGTTCATCTATGGATCCAATCCATTCATAGAGCTCAAGAACCATGTTGTAAATACTATTTTGTGAACTTTTTGTGGTAATATGAGCATGTATATATTGATGATTGTTGTTTAAGTTTCAAGATGATATCTAGCGGTGTTTTCATGGAATATATATGCTTGTTAGTTGAAAACTATGAACCTTAGATGGTGTAAAATGGTACATGTTATGAAATACATCTATGCCTTCAAGATTTCATGCAAGGTGTTCGATAAAATGCTTAGGATGCTAGAAATTCATGTTTATATGGCTCCATGATGTCTAAATGACAAGTCCATGTTAGCTATATGTTTTAATATGAATTTGATGTTTTTCATGTGTTGCTATTGTTGTGGTATGAAGCATGTATGATAATGGAAATATATAATATGCACATGAAATATAGCTATGCACTCCCTACCATGCTTAATATGTTGAGGAACTACGTGATGTATAATATCCTCTATTTATGATAATGTGAATTGTGGACTCCAATCTTATGATCAAGTTAGTCATGTTGTGTCAGTTTCCTTTCATCGAGTCCTGGGGGTATTTGTACCCGAAAACTATAGTTGTGTGCCTAGAGCCATGTCATGTTATCACGATACTCTCAGTCAAGCCATGATCTATAGAATTCAGTCAGTCATATGACTCAGGAAAATCCAGTTACCTTAGTACTCTCAGTAGTTCAGTAATCTCAGTGATCTCAGTACTCAGTAATATCTATAACCTCAGTATTCAAAGTCAATCTCAATAACTTCAGTACTCTCAACCAGTCCTCAAAACTTAGTACATTTCGTTAGTTATCAGAATCTAGTAAACTCAGTTTTAACTCCACTAAACAATACCACTATTTTTAGTTTAGTTAATCAGTATCAGTTCAGCAAATTAGTTCAGTTAAGTTATTTAATTCAGCCTAGTTATTCAGTTCAGTATCTTTCAAATGGGAGTAGTATTAGCACCGAGCGAACCTAGGGATAGGGTCTCACCTGTTAGAATAGGACTGAGATCCCTAGAAGTAATCCCTATGTTCCAAAACTATGTAGCCGGCGTAGGTACGAGATGTCACCCATTAGATAAGACTGACATATTCAGGGGTCACCGGTTAGCACATTTATATGTAAAGGACTGATCCTAGGAGTCACCTGCTAGATTTGGACTAACTTCACAGCAGATGTCTTTACTGGTGGTACGGTACTGACACCCTTCCAGTCAGGGCAGAGATTGGACCCTATTCAGCTTAGCTTGGGGCATGTCGGTTAGATGAACACATCCCACAGTTTCAGTTATAGATTCAGGACTGTCAGATACAGTCAGCTCAGTTCAGTAGTACAGATTCAGTACTGTTAGATACAATCAATTCTTATCATTGTAAATAGACTTTAAGATCACTCATTAGCTAGGACTGATCTCAACTATGATTAATCAGTATCAGAATCATTAGGTTTAAAGATCACCCGCTAGATAGGACTGATCTCAAACTAAGTCAAATCATCCTTATTATTAGTATACTCATGATCAGACTCTAGATAGGACTGATCTCAGATTTAGTTACTCCAAGAAGAATGGAACTCAGATAGTTCCATCAGAACTTAGACTGTCAGATACAGTCGCTCAGTATCAGTTACATTGGTTAGGCCAATCATCATAGTTATATCAGTTATATTAGTTTTATGAACTCATGTATCAGTCATATCAGTTATCAGAATTCATGATATCAGTATTCAGCTTCAGGACTGTCAGACACAGTAAACTAGACCAGTTTTTCATAATTCGAACTGTCAAAAATAGTCATTCATCTATTCAGTATCTCAGTATTAGTACACTCATGTTGTAAGTATTCAGACTCAGTAGTCAGTATCTCCTCGAGTTCAGTTACAGTTATGTATGCATGTATGTATTCTCACGTTCATATTAGTTAGCATTGTTTATGCATATAACCCTTTGCATTTAGCATACCTCACTCATATACTCAGTATATTCAGATGTACTTATGCTATGGTACTTTCTCTTATATTACACCATAGGTTCAGAGGCACGAGCTCCAGATCAACAGTAGTATTCCAGTGTTCATAGTTTACAGTGAGTCCTTCTCATTCGAGGACAATATGATTATTGCTATATGTACTATTCAGTTGCTAGATGGAGTTAGTTGGAGACATGTTCCTTCAACTCCTTATTCAGTTCAGTTAGAGGCCTTCAGACTAGATGTCGGATTAGATATTCAGATCTCATTATTTTCAGTATTTATGACTTATTTTTGTATTGTTATACCTTTTTCAGACATTTTGTTATCAGACATTTATTCAGTTCGAACCTTATGGCCTTTCATGTTCATTTTTCTACATTTTATGATATATTATATAGTATACAGGTATAGATATCAGTCATGGGTTAACTTGTGGTCCTTCGGGGTCATGAACATCGTGTAGCATTCTGGTTCAGAAAATTGGGGTATTACAAACTTGGTATCAAAATCTAAAGTTCAATAAAGTCCTAGGAAGTCTGAAAGTCGCATCTAGTAAAGTCTTGTACATGCGTGTGTTGTGAACCACACTTATGTGCAGAGGCTATGAGATGTTTTAGGAATAGTTTCCCTTCTTTCATGTCTCAGATCATGCTATAGAAAGGTTCTCTAAGAAAACTCATGTAGAGTCTCATAATGCTTTAGTCATGTCAACTTTACCTTACTTTTAAGGTAACAAAAGTAGTGAAGCTCAAGTCCTACAGATAGGGCTTTCTCAAATAGTCCCTACAGATAGCTATGGGATTTTGCTCATGCTCAACAGAATCCCATCAGTTCAGTTATGTCCCAAAGTTATGCGGATCTCATTCATGATCATGAGAACTCGTTCTCAAACCTAGAGATCACTTCTCAAAATACTGTGATGGCATATAACTAGAGTTAGAAACATGAACACAGGAGTTTAGCAGTAGTAGAGTTGGGATAGTGAAATCCAGATTGAACACAGACTACGTATTCATAGGGATATTTATGTCAGGCCTCAAGTTTCAGATCTCAGATAATCAGTCATGATTTAGTTCGTAGATGCCCTGTGCATCACCCAGTATCTCCGTAAGGTAAGCGTTCTTAGAGGGACATAGCATCCCAAGGGGGAGATACCCCACTTTCTCTTAACACTCTCATGCCTTAGATCCTTCAATTTCTCCTTGCATAACGAATTCAGTCTAGAATAGAGGGTACTCATAAGTTGACCTTTAAGTTAGACCTCAGCTGTAAGTTAAGTATTCAGAGGTTCAAGTCAGTTCATGATGTTCAGTCCATATGTCATGTAGCTGACTCGGTCATGTTCTCATGTTTCAGTTTAATCTTAGTGCCTTTACCATTACATATTCAGTCGCATGTTCGTGAGTCAGTTCAGTCATGTATTCACGCATAAGATGTGTGTGGCCAGCTTATCATTACTTTCAGTCATGCATTCATGTATCATGTTAGTCATATAATCATACATCAGATATGCATGGATTCAACTTATCAGCTAAGCATCAGATATGCATTCTCAGTTTGAGAAACTCAGTTTATCGAAACACTTACTCCTACATTCATAAATCAGCTACCCATGCATCAGATATGCATGTACAGTATGATATGCTCAGTTTTCAGTCATGTCAGCCATGAAATCATGATCAGTCATTCATGCTATATATGCATCATTTTATCTTTTCTCCCCACTCAAGCAGTCATCATTCGAGGATGAATGTTTCCAAGAGGGAGATATTATAATACCCCAAAAATGAAAACCAATATTAGAGCCATGTACCAAGATCATTCATAGTATATCATGGTTATTTTATAGTTTTATGAGTAGCTTATATGTATATTAAGGCTTCAAATAACTCCCAGCTATCAAACGAATCAAAACATTTCTTACCGATTGAATTCTTGAGAAGGAGATTGGTATAGTCAACTTCAAACGAGTATATCTCTCATTATACTTGGAATTTTTAAGCTCATGACCTATCAAAAGACATATAATTGAATTATCTTTCCAACAATATAAATTTCGCCTAAATCCGATATCGGAGCAAAGAGTTATTCCTATTTTACTCCATCATATCAGGATGGAAACAGTGTGACGACATTCATGGTAGCTTACCACACTTGTGACGCGCTACCACGAATGTCATCAGCCTTAGGTAGAAACTAGCTCCTAATTTACAATATTCATGGTAGCTTACCACATTTGTGACACCCTACCACGAAGGTCGTCAGCCTTAGGCAGAAACCAGCTCCTAAGTGACTACATTCGTGGAAGCTTACCACATTTGATACGCCCTACCACAAAGGTCGTTACCTTAGGTAGAAACCAGCTCCTAAGTGATGAAATTTGTGGTAGCTTACCATATTTTTGATGCCATATCACAAATATCATTAGCCTTAGGCATAAACCAGCTCCTAAGTGACGACATTCGTGGTAGCTTACCACATTTTTGATGTCATGTCACCAATGTCGTCAGCCTTAGGCAGAATCCAGCTTCTGTGTGATGACATTTTTGATGGCTTACCATATTTTTGATGCCTTGTCACAAATGTCGTCAGCTATTATTTTCAGAAATTGGGAATTTATTTCATAAGGGTATTTTGGTCTTTTTCCTTCACTTCCCACAACTTATAACCCTAGAAAGGCATAACTTTTCCCATTTTTCTTCAATTAAGCATCTCAAAAACCCTCTCTTACACTCTCAACCACAATATTAGGGTTTCTATCAAACTCATCTCTCAAAAGGAAGATTCAAGCCTTTTTCCAAGATAATCAAGAATTAAGTTTCCCAATCCAAGAACTCTCCAACAAATAATCAAGGTTTCCTTTCTAAGGTATGCGTAGTGTTCATCTATGGATCCAATCCGTTCATAGAGCTCAAGAACCATGTTTTAAATACTATTTTGTGAACTTCTTGAGGTGATATGAGTATGTACATGTTGATGATTTTTGTTTAAGTTTCAAGATGATATCTAGCGGTGTTTTCATGGAACATATATGGTTGTTAGTTGAAAACTATGAACCTTAGATGGTGTAAAATGGTACAAGTTATAAAACACACCCATGTCTTAAAGATTGCATGCAAGGTGTTCGATAAAATGCTTAGGATGCTAGAAAATCATATTTATATGGTTCCATGATGTCTAAATGACAAGTCCATGTTAGCTATATGCTTTAATATGAATTTCATGCTTTTTATGTGTTACTATTGTTGTGGTATGAAACATGTATGATAATGGAGATATACAATATGCACATGAAATATAGATATGCACTCCCTACCATGCTTAATATGTTGAGGAACTATGTGACATATAATATCCTCTATTTATGATAATGTGAAATGTGGACTCCAATCTTATGATCAAGTCAGTCATGTTGTGTCAGTTTTCTTCCATCGAGTCCTGGGGGTATTCGTACCCAAAAACTATAGCTGTGTGCCTAGAGCCATGTCATATTATCACGATAGTCTCAGTTAAGCCATGATCTACAGAATTCAGTCAGTCATATGACTCAAGAAAATCCAGTAACCTTAGTACTCTCAGTATTTCAGTAATCTCAGTGATCTCAGTACTCAGTAATATCTATAACCTCAGTATTCAAAGTCAATTTCAGTAACTTCAGTACTCTCAACCAGTCCTTAAAACTCAATACATTCCGTTAGTCATCAGAATCCAGTAAACTCAGTTTTAGCTCCACTAAACAATACCACTATTTTCAGTTCAGTTAATCAGTATCAGTTCATCAAATCAGTTCAGTTTAGTTCAGTGTCTTTCAGATGGGAGTAGAATTCAGCACCAAGCGAACCTAGGGATGGGGGCTCACCCGCTAGAATAGGACTAAGATCCCTAGAAGAAATCCCTAAGTTCCAGAACTACGTAGCCAGTGTAGATACGAGATGTCACCCATTAGATAGAACTGAAATACTCAGGGGTCACCCGTTAGCACATTTATATGTATAGGACTGATCCCAGGAGTCACCCGCTAGATTAGGACTGACTCCAAAGTAGATGTCTTTACAGGTGGCGCGGTACTGACACCCTTCCAGTCAAGGCAGAGATTAGACCCCAGTCAGCTTACCTTGGGGCATGTCGGTTAGATGAACACATCCCACAGTTTTAGTTACAGATTCATGACTATCAGATACAGTCAACTTAGTTCAGTAGTATAGATTCAGTATTGTTAGATACTGTCAATGCTTATCATTGTAAATAGACTTTAAGATCACCCATTAGATAGGACTGATCTCAACTATGATTAATCAGTATCAGAATTATTAGATTTAAAGATCACCCGCTAGATAGGACTGATATCAGACTAAGTCAAATCATCCTTATTATCAGTATACTCATGATCACCCGCTATATAGGACTGATCTCAGATTTAGTTACTCCAAGTAGAACGAAACTCAGATAGTTCCATCAGAACTTAGACTGTCAAATACAGTCACTCAGTATTAGTTACATTGGTTAGGAAAATCATCACAGTTATATTAGTTTTTTGAATTCATGTATCAGTCACATCAGTTATCAGAATTCATGATATTAGTATTCAGCTTCAAAACTATCAGACACAGTTAACCAGACCAGTTCTTCATAATTTGAGCTGTCAGAAATACTCGTTTATCTATTCAGTATCTCAGTATCAGTACACTCATGTTGTTAGTATTCAGACCCAGTAGTTAGTATCTCCCCGAGTTCTGTTATAGTTATGTATGCACGAATGTATTCTCACGTTGATATTAGTCAGCATTGTTCATGCATATAACCCTTTGCATTAGCCTACCTCATTCGTAAACTTAGTACATTCAGACGTACTGACGCATTTGTGCTATAGTGCTTTTTCTTATGTTACACCGTAGGTTCAGAGGCACGAGCTCCAGATCAGCAGTAGCATTCCAGTGTTCAGAGTTTGCAGTGAGTCCTTCTTATTTGAGGACGGTATGATTATTGTTATATTTACTATTCAGTTGCTAGATGGAGTTAGTTAGAAACATCTTTCTTCAACTCCTTATTTAGTTCAATTAGAGGCTTTTAGACTAGATGTCAGATTAGATATTCAGATCTCATTATTTTCAATATTTATGACTTATTTTGGTATTGTTATACCTTTTTCAGACATTTTGTTATCAGACATTTATTCAATTCGAACCTTATGGCCTTTCATGTTTATGTTTCTGCATTTTATGATATATTATGCAGTATACAGGTATAAATATCAGTCATGGGTTAGCTTGTGGTCCTTTGGGGTCATGAGCATCGTGTAGCATTCCGGTTCAGAAAATCAGGGTGTTATAAGAATGGTTTGGGCTAAAGTTGAAATTATTATATGGGCTGCTAATGGGTTGCTAATGAATTGGGCTGGAATGGATTATTTTTAGGGATTTTAGGGATATGGCCAATTCTATTTAAGTTTTGGCTAAATTAAAAATCTATTGGCCAATTGTATTGCAATTGTGCCACTTTGATTTCAATTATGGCCAAATCTAATAGATTGGCTAAATTAAATCAAAATTCAAAATGAATTAATACCTCATTTAATCTCAAGCTTCTTGATTTGATAAAATAAAATAAGTATTTTTTTCTCAAATAAATTAATTTTGAGAACAAACTATATTTAAATCAAGATTTTAACCATTTAGATCTATTTTTAAGATAAGCCTTGATTAAAATTCGATGATCCGTAAATTAAATATTTGAGTAACAAAATTATATAATTTCATATAATTGAATACGATAATATATAATCGCTACTTAAAAAGGCAAAATTGCCAAAATAAATACTTTGAAAAGCTTTATATTCGAATAAAATAACTATTATAATTTTATTTAAAAATCAAATAAACTCGAAATTAAACGTAGTTATGTAGCATAAAAACTAGGTGTCAACATATATATTTTTATTTAAATTCTTTAGTATTATATCTGTAATCAAACTTTTTCAAATATAATCTTGCATCTTTGACATATTTTTGTCAAGAATTTCTATTGAATTTGTAGATTTTCAAAATCTTTTTCTGATCTTTTTTAGTTGTGGTTGAACAACTTTCATTATTGAAATATTGAAAATTTTATGATGATAGTTATTCTCTATAGGTACTTAGTATCAATAGTATGTATGTATATGCATAGAACAGATATGAAGATAGATTTCTTCTTATGCTAATATCTTCACGAAGTATAGAGTGTTTGTGTGCACGCGCATATTTAAGTTTCTTTTATTTCTTATTTCTATTTCCTTTAGTCCATGTTAACTTAATTTGTGAGTCATTTTTAATATTCAAAATCACGTAATTGTTCAATCTTCAAGAGTTGTTGGAAGTTTCTTTCATTTTTGCGTTGCATTTATATTTTCTATTTGACGAGTTCAAGGGACTTAATTGCTCATATTTATAATTTTGATTTGACTTTAAAGGATAAAAGTGAAAAGTGATGTCCAATTTATGTCTTAATCATTTTTCTTAATAGATTTACATTACCTTATAAATTAAGTTAATATATATGGACTAGAGGGAGTTTAGTTTATATAGATGCGTGAGTTTCGATTGGCACTAGTGAAATATTCTAAATAATAGATTAAAATTTATTTGCAATATAAGTAAACTTTAGGAATTAATTTGTTATTAAATATATCTCCATTTTTATTAAGTATTACTATATTATATGCATTGTAATATGTGTATAAAGTTATTTTTATTTGTTATTCTCACTCGTATAAATAGATATTATAGTATTGATTATTATTGATAAATTAATTGTCTTATTCTGATCATTTATTTCATTTAAAAATTTATTGATTAAATGTTTCTCACTTTTTTTTTCATCTAGAAAATAATATTTATCTATTAAGAAATTTACTACACATATTAAACATAAAAAATATCCTGATTTTAATAAGGTAAAGAAAAATAAAGTTCAATACTTCAATAACGTAAGGTAAAATAGATAGTTGAAAAGATTAATAAGAAAAAGGGGAGAATGCTTATTGTGTAAAGTTGAGAGGTGAGTTAGATTTTTAAAGTAAAGGAAGGAAAATGATTTTCACCAATGAGATTTTACATTGTGCTACTCCTCCCGATTCAAAAGAGTTGATACATTTAGGTTTCGCATAATTCTTGAGAAAAATTTTATTAGGAGTGTGATTTGACTAATATATCTTTTATTAATATTTTAGTGTTCATCTATTTACATGCATCAGAAAATTTTTTGTAGAAAGCATATCAAACTATTTTGAAAAGAAGGAAGTACATAATTACTATAGTTAATTATGCAAGTGATGCAACTTTTGTATTTTTTCATGAGTAGTAGAATTTATATTATTTTAGCATATTTATAAAAAGTTACAACTTTATTTAACTAATAAATATATTAAACAAGGTCTCATAAATTAAGAATCCATATTTATGCCTTTCTTTCTATTCTAGGTTCTCTCCCCTAAACATGATATCAATTTCCTTATTATCAAATATTTATTTATATTTTTTTTGATCATTGTAAATGTTTGTTTTTATTTTATACATTTAATATAATAAAAATGTACTTTTTATAAATATCAAATGTCATTTTTAATACAAAATTTGATATAATACAAATATCTTATATAAACATGTCATATATAATTTTTAATACAATATATTTGGTGTAATATAAATATATTTTTTAGTATCTCAAACATAATTTTTAGTACTATATTTATATGGATTTTCTTATCTTATTCAATCAATTTGTTTTCCAATTATCAGATAGTCGTATGTATATACTACATCAAAATACAAATTTTATAAATATAATATACAAATAAATAAATAAAAGATAATATCTATAGTTTTTCTAAAATTATCATCAAAAAGATTTTTACTCAAGAAGATGGGAAAATAAGTACTCTTGAGGAGAAAGATTATACGCATCCAGAACAGAAAGTCTGATTAAAATTCAATTATTGGGATTATGTTGAAATCTTTAATAAAGCTTTATTATACAAAAATCTTAATAGGAAATATTCATGGTTTATCAAGATCTGTGAAAATATCTACAAACAAAGCATCCCGAAATTTGATTTGAAATCAAGTTATTGGCAAATGCATATATTGGAGGCAGATAAATATAAGATTGCTTTTAATGTTTCTATGGGACAATTTGAATGGAACGTCATGCTCTTTGGATTGAAGAATACTCATTCTGAATAAGAAATCAACTTGTCGATATTTAGAAAACATTTTTTCTTTTATCATTCTGGTGTAAGGTGATTTTCTATTTTGGATGCATATAATCTTTCTGCTTACGAGTACTTATTCCCCACCCTTCTGGAGTAAAAATCTTTTTGATGATAATTTTAGAAAAATTATAGTCTTTCTTTATATTGGTGGTCGTATAAAAATACTGAATTTTCATCCAATGTGTCTTGAAACTTTTTCAAATATTCATCCAGGTCTAATTCTTCATTACTCTAGACGCTTTGGGTTTCCCCAGCTAAACAGTCTTCTTCTTTATCTATCCTTCATCATGAATATCATGAGGAAACAAACTACCGTTAAAATAGTAGAAAGAAAGAATATGATATGCGACAACAATTGGATCTACTTAATAAGTGGACAATTCCTAATGTTCAACCCAAAATGATATACCAAATGGGTACTTTTAAAAAAAATGGGTCTCAAATAAATTGTTAAAACAACTGAGACGATATTTCCTAACTTGTTGATTTAGCTTTATCTCATTGCATAAGGATAGACCTTCTTGAGTACAAATAAGCATCAGTTTCTATAATTTTTTCTGAATTTTCAAAAGCCAAAAATCTTCTGTCTAGAGTCATATAATGATCTCTTAAGGTGGATATTTCCTTTTTGAGGTTATCAATCTCAATTGTTAGATCTTGGATTGTCTCCGGAATATCAACCACTCTCTGTCTTTCTTTGAGAAGCCTACGAACTTCTGCCTTGGAATAGGGACCTTTTTGGGAGGGAATTTCTTCCTGTTCCTTGGGAGAACTTGTAGAATTTATTTGGTAAGGTCTTGCCCTAGTAGGGATATTATCCTCTTGAAAACTATCTTTATATGGAAGACTAACCACATGTTTTTTCCTTTGCTAAAAAAAATTTGGATGATCTTCACAGATTTCTAAAGAAAATTAATTTTTTAGAAAATCTATTTTTTCTGTTAATTTATAACCTCAGTACCTGGCATATAATTGTAACCATGTAATTTAATGCTCAATATTAAGACATTTAGAGAATTCTCATCACTTAGAGATATTTGCAAATTAGGATAAGCATTCACTAATATCTTTTACCTGTACGAAAGTTTTTGATATGCATGTTTTATCTTGACAAATATATTCCTTGAGAATTTTATATTCTACTCCCATTTTATGACCACTAGCGTTTCTTAGAACATGAGTAGTTTTACCAAAATATTTTGAAGGAATTAACCTTTTTTGTATACAATTACAGCCCGTCCCACTATCGATGAGGGTTGTGAATTCTTTTTTATAATTATAATCAATTAGAAGAGTCACCTTAGCATAAAAATTACCATCTATAAACTTAGATTTTCAGTAAGAGTTATTACTCTCTGGTAATTCCATGACTTTTGATAAAAATATATCCTTGTACCACCGAAAAAATGTAAGAGTCTTGCATCTAAGATTTTAGAGCATAGTTTTGGTAGTCTAACTATTATCATACCATCTTCCTGAAAAATGTTCCATAATATTTAGAACTAAAGTGTAAACAACATTAAGAACAGTTTGACCATTCTCAACCTTGACAGTCTGTAAGATTCTGCCATGTTGGCCTAAAGTGAGATGATTATTCCACCAGCCTTTTAGCTGATCAGTGAATCCTCCAATAGCTTTATCATTATTTTCTTTCTGAACTTTGTAAATTGTGTTGTACATCAACATTCGATGTACTACAATAGAAATTTGACTTTCAGTGAAATCATCAATATTTCATTCATAGATTCGTTTCTTCTAAAATTATTAGGAATAAGCATTTTTTGCTCTTCTAAAAGAACATATTGGGGAGTTGGTCTAGGATAGTAAAACATCCTTTGGACTGGCTTCCTCGTAAATTTTTCTAAGATTTTATTAATCTCGTTGGGACCTAATTTATTATCCTTTATTGTATCAATATTGTGATAGGATTAATCCTCAATCCACTAAATTTTTTCTCTAATAATTTTTTTCTATATTATCTTAGTAGCTACTTAACTTAAAACCTCTAATCTTAGGAGAAGGTTGAATACTAGTAGTAGCAATAGCAATATGATTTTTTTGCTTAGTATTACTAAGCACTACCGTCTTTAATTCAGATAAAATCTTATTAATTCTATCATGAATGGAAATAATTTGCTCACCCAGTATGCTCATATAAATAATAGAATAATTATGTTATTTTAACATAGTATTAATATGTTGAGAAGTAATAAGAGTAGTATCATTCTCAATCAACTTAGCAAAAGCAGTAAAATAGACTACTTTGTTATCCTTTTCAATTTGAACAAATTATTGTGGGGGAAAGACTGACGTGGTTATTTTACCAGTACTTAATTTGAAGTCTTTAGTTAATATGGAAATATAATTATTCAAGTATCAAGCCATAATCAAGAAACAAAAGCAATCATTATATTATGACCAAAAAGATCTTAATAAAATTCTTCATGGAAAGCAGTTTTCTCTTCTATATTAAAGCTTTGATAAAAACAATTTCTGATACTATCCCCTTCTTCATTTAAAGTTTTTGGGCAATGCTTTTGAACAGACTAAATTCATCCTATTCATGTAATGGGATCATATCCGTTTGTTCTCTGTATTGGACAATGACTGTTTTTATAGAATCAATAAGTTATTTGTCATGGATATGTCCATCAGCTGTTTTTTGATTAAGTTTTTTCCAGAATTTTGTATAAAAAATTCTTTGCAAACATTGAAAATTGTCAAGGTTAGGTTTTCCTTCCACAGACCATTTCATAATCAATGGAATAGAAAATTCAATAAAGAAATACATTGTCAATATTCCTTTAAAGTAGATATTATCTCTTTGCATTTTGAGAAGCATCGGAGACACTTCCATCCAATCAGTATCATATATTTCTCCTATTGATTATATTGTTAATTCTTCATCTAGAGCATCAACGTCTCAATTAAGAGAAAGTTCTAGAATGAATAATATCAGAATTGATAGAGATAATATTGTTAACATTATTCCTGATATGGATCCAACTGAATCTGAAATGAATTTTTCCACAGGTTTAAAATGAATTAAAACAAAATTGATTTTAGTCCGAGATCACCGGTAAGAAAAAAAATCTCGAATGAGTTTCTTAAACCTAGATGGGAACTTTTCAAAAATTAGTTTTTTCAAAGCTTTAATAAAGAAGAGAAAACTGCTTTCCAGGAAGAATTTTATAAAGATCTTGTTGTTCATAATATAATGATTTCTTTTGTTCCTTGGTTTACGGACAGATACGTGGATAATTATATTTCCATGTTAACTAAAGACTTTAAATTAAGTACTGGTGAAGTAACAATGTCAGTCTTTCCCCCACAACAATCTTTTCAAATTGAATAGGATAACAAAGTATTCTGTTTTACTACTTTTGCTAAGTTGATTGAGAATGATACTGCTCTTATTACTTCTCAACATGTTAATACTATGTTAAGATAGAGGAATTATACTAATATTTATATGAGCATATTGAGTGAGCAAATTATTTCTATCCATGATAGAATTGATAAGATTTTATCTGAATTAAAGAAGGTTAGTAATACTAAGCAAAAAGATCAAGTTGCTATTGCTACTACTAGTATTCAACCTCTTCTTGAGATTAGAGATTTTAAGTTAAGTAGCGACTTGGAAAATATAAAAAAATTATTAGAGGAAAAATTTAGTGGATTGAGGATTAATCCTATCCACAATATTGATACACCAGAGGACAATAAATCAGGTCCCAGCGAGATTAATGAAATCTCAAAAAAAATTGTGAGGAAGCCAGTCCAAAGGATGTTTTACTATCCTAGACCAACTCTCTAAGATGTTCTTTTAAAAGAAAAAAAAAATTGCTTATTCCTAATAGTTTCAGAGGAAACAAAATCAATGAATTGAACATAGATGGATGGTTTCACTGAAAGGCAAATTTCTACAGTAGTACATCGAATGTTGATGTATAGTATAATTTGCAAAGTTCAGAAAGAAAATAAAGATAAAGCTGTTACAGAAATGATTACTGCAAGGTTCACTGAAAAACTAAATGGTTGGTGGGATAATAATCTCACTTTAGACCAACGTGGCAAAATCTTATAGGTTGTCAAGGTTGAGAATGGTCAACCTGTTCTTAATATTGTTTATACTTTAGTTCTAAATATTATAGAATATTTTTTAGGATGATGGTCTGATAATAGTGAAACTATCAGGACTATGCTCTAAAATCTTAGATGCAAGACTCTTACATCTTTTTGGTGATACAATTCTCCTTCTGAATTTCAAAATATCATGAACGATATATTCATGTCTTATAGCAACTTCATAATTGTTTACATCGATGACATCTTGGTGTTAAAAAAATATAGAGACACATTTTAAACTCCTGGATCTCTTTAAGAAAATCATAATACAAAATGATTTGGTTATATCGAAATCAAAGATGTTTCTCTTTCAGACGAAAGTCAAATTTCTGGGTCATAATATTGATCAAGGGAAAATTGTCCCTATTAACAGAAGCATAAAATTTTCTTCTAAGTTTTCTGATATTATTACGGATAAAACTCAGCTACAAAGGTTTTGGGGTAGCTTGAATTATATATCTCCTTTTATAAACAGAATTCTCTCTTACCAGAAGAAGGATTTCTTCAAAATTTAGAAGCAGTTACTCAGCAGAATTTTTATACTAAGGTGACTAAGTAAGGACCAGATCGCTTCAATGATACTCCAGGAACATTTGCGAGCAACGTATAAACTCATAGCTATAGTTTTAATTCAAAATGGGTCCAAAACACAACCTCCCACGCCCTCCTAGCTAATAGGCCTTTCACATGGACCTCAGACATGAAGTCTGAATTAAAGCTATTACTGCAGGTCTATGTCTTACAACCTTAATATCATTAGGTGATTTGATTCTTATTTAATTAATTCTTGTCATACTATACTAATAATTTAGTATGTTATAGTTCAACACAAGGTATTTAGCCTATCATTAGTCTAATATGACAAGTAATAGAAATAATATAAATAACTTAAAATAAAAATACCTTAAGATGGATGAGTGCGACCAGAACTAAAAACTTTTATTCCAAGATGAATATATTACAAGAGAAGTATGCTTAGAGTAGTAGAGAGAAAGAGGGAGGAGTTTTTTAAAACCTATTCTTACAAAATAAAAAATGAGATCCTTATATAGTAGATACTCAAAAAAAAATATAAAATAAAATGGCCTTTACTATTCCTAGTTGGCCTTTATTATTACACAAATAGCCTTTACTTTATAAAAGAAAGTAGCCTATGTTGTTCATGCTTTATAAAAGTTGTCGTCTACATGGTATTGTCCCCCAATAATATAATTGATAATGGGGTCTTCTCAATTATTTCATATCTTTCCTTTGCCTTTTGACAGCTTGAAAGATTCTTCCAATGTGTCTTGAAACTTTTTCAAATATTCATCCAGGTCTAATTCTTCATTACTCTAGACGTTTTGGGATTCCCCAGCTAAATAGTCTTCTTTGTTATCTGTGGTATGACCTACATATGTCATGGATATATTCGAAGCATTTTCTCTGTCTAGGTTTCTCATTAAGTTTTTTTGGACTTCCTCCATATATGAGGCAATCATTTTGGATTTTGATACTATCCCCTTCTTCATCTGAAATTTCTGGGAAATGCATTTGAACAGACTAAATTCATCCTGTTCATGTAATGAGGTCATATCCCTTTATTCTCTGTATTGGGAAATGGCTATTTTTATAGAATCAATAAGTTTTTTGCCATGGATATGTCCATTAGCTATTT
The DNA here is from genome assembly GCF_002878395.1 of Capsicum annuum. Classification (NCBI taxonomy): domain Eukaryota; kingdom Viridiplantae; phylum Streptophyta; class Magnoliopsida; order Solanales; family Solanaceae; genus Capsicum; species Capsicum annuum. Next base: position 34,336,637 of record NC_061117.1, read on the forward strand.
TTTAATTAAGTTTGTTCCAGAATTTTGTATAAAAAATACTTTTCAAATATTGAAAATTATCAAGGTTAGGTTTTACTTCCACAGACTATTTCATAATCCATGGGATAGAAAATTCGATAAAGAAATACATTATCGATATTCTTTTAAAGTAGATATCATCTCTTTCCATTTTAAGAAGAATTGGAGACACTTCTATCCAATCAGTATATAAACTTTTAAAAGGTTCAGGAAAAATTTTTGCCGAAGGACTATAATAGATCCACTAATGCGCAAACCAATTTGGGATGCTATGTTTGTAGATATTTTCACAGATCTTGATAAACCACGAATGTTTCCTATTAGGATTTTTGTATAATAAAGCTTTATAAAAGCTTTTAACATAATCCCAGTAATTGGATTTTAGAGAATTTATGTTCTAGATGCATATGATCTTTCTCCTTAAGAGTACTTATTTCCCATTCTTCTGGAGTAAAAATCTTTTTGATGATAATTTTAGAAAAATTATAGTCTTTCTTTATATTGGTGGCCGTATAAAAATGCTGAATTTTAGCTGACCCTATTTGAGATAATATTGTCTCATAATGCATACAATTTTTGTATGTAGTTGTGGCATAGGATGTATTATCTAAATACCTTTGCATCAATTATCATTCAGATGAGTTCTTTAAACCTAGATGGGAACCTTTCAGAAATTAGTTTTTTCAAAGCTTTAATAAAGAAGAGAAAACTGCTTTCTAGGAAGATTTTATAAAGATCTTTCTATTCATAATATAATGATTTCTTGTGTTCATTGGTTTATGGCCAGATACGTGGATAATTATATTTCCATGTTAACTAAAGACTTTAAATTAAGTACTAGTGAAATAACCACGTCAGTCTTTCCCCCACAACAATCTTTTCAAATTGAAAAAATAAAGTAATCTATTTTATTGCTTTTGCTAAGTTGATTGAGAATGATACTGCTCTTATTACTCCTCAACATATTAATACTATGTTAAAACAATATAATTATGCTAATATTTATATGATCATATTGGGTGAGCAAATTATTTCCATCCATGATAGAATTGATAAGATTTTATCTGAATTAAAGAAGGTAGAGCTTAGTAATACTAAGCAAAAAGAGCAAGTTGCTATTGCTACTACTAGTATTCAACCTCCTTCTGAGATTAGAGGTTTTAAGTTAAGTAGTGACTTAGATAATATAGAAAAATTATTAGAGGAAAAATTTAATGGATTGAGGATTAATCCTATCCACAGTATTGATACACTTAATGTTGTTTATACTTTAATTCTAAATATTATGAAACATTTTTCTGGAAGATGGTCTAATATTTTGAGACTATTAGGACTATTCTCTAAAATCCTAAATGCAAGACTCTTACATTTTTTAAGTGGTACAAGGATGTATTTTTATCAAGAGTCGTGGAATTATCAGATAATAATATCTCTTACTGGAAGTGTAAGTTTATAGATGATCTTTCAATGTTATTTGCTTAAAGGGTTAGAAAAGCCTTTCGAAGAGGTATATGACCCCATTACATGAATAGGATGAATTCAGTCTGTTCAAAAGCATTGCCCGAAAATTTTAAATAAAGAAGGAGATAGTATCAAAATCCAAAATGATTTCCTCACATATGGAGGAAGTCAAAAAAGACTTAATGAGAAACCTAGATAGAGAAAATACTTTGAATATATTCATGGCATCTGTAGGTCATACCACAGATAACTAAGAAGTCTGTATAGCGAGGGATTCCAAAGCGTCCAGGGTAATGAAGATTTAGACCTGGATGAATATTTGAAAAAGTTTTAAGACACATTGAAAGAATCTTCCAAGCTGTCAAAAGACCGACAATATGTAATTTATCACATATTACTACTATTTATAAGTGTGATAAAGCAGACACCTCTTTGTCGACGTGCCTGATTGCTCCGTAATTTTACTACATCATTCTTAATTAATTAATATATGTCATTTATGTATTAAAAGAATTAATAATTACAACTATATATGAGCGCGGTAAAGCTGACACCTCAACATCGATGTGCTTACTTGCTCCGTGATTTTACAATATCACCCCTAATTAATTATTATATGTCATTTATGTATGAAAAAGTTAATAATACTTAATTAAAAAGTAAAATAAATATTTATGACATGTCTGTTCAGCTGTTTCAATTTTACGTACGTCGATATGCCTGCTTACTTTGTAATTTTACTATATCACCCCTAATTAATTATTATATGTCATTTACATATCATAAAATTAATAATATTTAATAAAAAATAAAATAGACATTTATGACATGTCTGCTTCAACTGCTAAAATCGTAATTTTACCATATCACCTCTAATTAATTATTATAAGTCATCTAAGGATTAAAAAATTAAAAATATTTTACAAAAAGAGGTAAAATAGACATAAAATAATAAATTAACTCTTGATGCTTTAAACTAACTTGACATCTTATATGGGCCCACTTAAATTTTTGTCACAAGTATTTTTTATAGCAATTTTGGTATATCACTTTTAGTTAGTTATTATGAGTCATTTAAGACATGTTTGCTTCGCTACTTCAATCGTGATATTTTTTTTTTTGGTGAAAACATACATACTATTTATTAAGTAGTAATTGTAGGTAGTTTAGAGGTGATCCTTGGCAGAGTTAAGAGCTGTAGATTGCCCTGATGAAAGTTATCATTACAAACCATAATGTTCCTAGAATGTCTACTGCTATATGTGGAGCTTCATACACCGGATGAACTTGCAAAATGAGTGTCTGCTCAAAACATAAAAACTTTGCTCCTTCCTTTGCCAAGCTATCATGCCATACCTTTACATCACCTATATTTATGTTCCACCAAATCTTATGCTCCACAAAATGCCTAGCTTGCAACATTTCTTTCCACACATGTGAGCAGAGGCGGATCCAGGATTCGAAGTCTCCGGATGCCAAGTAGATTCATTGATTAAATCAATTGGAGACTCCAAATTCTAGATCCGAGCCAACTTATGGACAAGAGGTTCATTGAATCTACTTTGGCTAAAAACTATACTATTTATACATGATTAAATTTTTTTATTTATTTATATATAGTAAATATTGAACTCCTTCGACTAATTTGTGTGCTTACTTCTTTCGATTCCTCCAAAATTTTTGCTGCTTACAAAAATCTTTTCAAAGTTACACTATGTAGTGATTAATTATTAAACTTGGTTGTTTACAAAGAAATTTTCAAAATTGATTAATTATTAAACTTGGTTTCTTACAAAACTTTTCAAAGTTACACTGTGTAGAGATTTATTATTAAACTTGATCAAAAAATAAGTTGTTAGCAAGTTTCGAACTCTCGCATGTTGGGTGAAATTAACAACCTTTTACCACCTGAACTACAGATAACTTTGGTTCTCTGGGTGACAAGTTTATTATTTATATATATTATTTATAGATATATACTTTATATAGAGAGTTTCCATCGAAATTTACGGGTGGCGTGGCACCCTCAGAACCCTTAATAGGTCTGCCCCTGCCAGTAAGCCTCCTCCCCCTCTTTTCTAGATTATCAATGTACTATGTTCTTTTTTGCAGTACTTATTCCTCATATATTCACTCCAAACTAAATTATTAAATCTAAAATTCCACCATAGCTTACAAAATAAAGCCATTGAAACATCTTGTAATATTCTGAAGCCCAATCCTCCTTCTATTTCTAAAAAACACAAATCTTTCCATTTTGTCCAGTGTCTTCCTTTCCTACCAATACAAATACTTCAAAAAATTGAGCCATCATATTATGTATTTGATTCATAACATTCAGTGGAGGGTTCATAACTAATAAACAATGTATTGAAATACTTTATAAAACATGCTTGATCAAAATATCCCTTCCACCATAAGATAATATCTTTACCTTCCAGTCTTGTAATTTAGAACTAATTTTGTGAATCATGTGATTGTAAAAACTTTTCTGTTTCCTCTTATAGAAAATAGGACAACCTAGGTATGTAAAACGAAAAACCTTCCTTAAGATACTAATAAGTAATCCTATCAAAACCACATCACCTCCAGAAGCACTATGATGTAGATAAATTGCACTTTTCTTCTTATTGATTTTTTGACCAAATACAACTTCATATTTCTCTAAAGTATCTTCAACCATTTTCATAGTACCCATATCCTCCTTACATAGAATAATCATATCATCTGTAAATGCCAAATGATTGATATCTGGACTACCTCTTGGCATACCAAATTTCTTGAATTTCTTCTTTTTTAATAATTCATTCAAAGATTTAGATAGTACCTCAGTAGCCAGTATAAAAATGGTAGGAAATAGTGGATCCCCTTATTTCTCTCCTCTTGAAGATTGAAAAAATCCTGTAGATTGTCCATTCAGTAAAATTGAATATCAATTATTACTCACCAACCTGTCACACCCCTGTTTTTCACCGCATCCGACCCCGCTAGGGAGTTGGTTTTAGAGAAGATGGGTTTTTT